>NC_086446.1:119080838-119420838 GCF_028390025.1 Pseudophryne corroboree | reverse complement strand
ACTGCGCACAACTAAAATGCAGCACAGGTATGGATGGATAGTGTACTTGACGACACAGAGGTAGAGCAATGGACTACTGTACCGTACTGCTATATATATACGGGTGGTCATCAGAATTCTGCACTGTCTTCCTACTATATACTGCGCACAACTAAAATGCAGCACAGGTATGTATGGATAGTATACTTGACGACACAGAGGTAGAGCAATGGACTACTGTACCGTACTGCTATATATACATACTGGTGGTCAGCAAAATTCTGCACTGTCCTACTATATACTGCACACAACTGAAATGCAGCACAGGTATGGATGGATAGTGTACTTGACGACACAGAGGTAGAGCAATGGACTACTGTACCGTACTGCTATATATATATGGGTGGTCAGCAAAATTCTGGACTGTCCTCCTACTATATACTGCGCACAACAAAAATGCAGCACAGGTATGGATGGATAGTATACTTGACGACAAAGAGGTAGAGCAATGGACTTCTGTACCGTACTGCTATATTTATATACTGGTGGTCAGCAAAATTCTGCACTGTCCTCCTACTATATACTGCGCACAACTAAAATGCAGCACAGGTATGGATGTATAGTGTACTTGACACAGAGGTAGAGCAATGGACTACTGTACCGTACTGCTATATATATACTGCTGGTCAGCAAAATTCTGCACTGTCCTCCTACTATATACTGTGCACAACTAAAATGCAGCACAGGTATGGATGGATAGTATACTTGACGACACAGAGGTAGAGCAATGGACTACTGTACCGTACTGCTATATATATATACTGGTGGTCAGCAAAATTCTGCACTGTCCTCCTATTATATACTGCACACAACTAAAATGCAGCACAGGTATGGATGGATAGTATACTTGACGACACAGAGGTAGAGCAATGGACTACTGTACCGTACTGCTATATATATACTGGTGGTCAGCAAAATTCTGCACTGTCCTCCTACTATATACTGTGCACAACTAAAATGCAGCACAGGTATGGATGGATAGTATACTTGACGACACAGAGGTAGAGCAATGGACTACTATACCGTATTGCTATATATATACTGGTGGTCGGCAAAATTCTGCACTGTCCTCCTCCTATATACTGCACACAACTAAAATGCAGCACAGGTATGGATGGATAGTATACTTGACGACACAGAGGTAGAGCAGTGGACTACTGTACCGTACTGCTATATATATATACTGGTGGTCAGCAAAATTCTGCACTGTCCTACTATATACTGCGCACAACTAAAATGCAGCACATGTATGGATGGATAGTATACTTGACGACAAAGAGGTAGAGCAATGGACTACTGTACCGTACTGCTATATATATATACTGGTGGTCAGCAAAATTCTGCACTGTCCTCCTACTATATATTGCGCACAACTAAAATGCAGCACAGGTATGGATGGATAGTGTACTTGACGACACAGAGGTAGAGCAATGGACTACTGTACCGTACTGCTATGTATATACTGGTGGTCAGCAAAATTCTGCACTGTCCTCCTACTATATACTGTGCACAACTAAAATGCAGCACAGGTATGGATGGATAGTATACTTGACGACACAGAGGTAGAGCAATGGACTACTGTACCGTACTGCTATATATATATACTGGTGGTCAGCAAAAGTCTGCACTGTCCTCCTACTATATACTGCGCACAACTAAAATGCAGCACAGGTATGGATGGGTAGTATACTTGACGACACAGAGGTAGAGCAATGGACTACTGTACCGTACTGCTATATATATATACGGGTGGTCAGCAAAATTCGGCACTGTCCTCCTACTATATACTGTGCACAACTAAAATGCAGCACAGGTATGGATGGATAGTATACTTGACGACACAGAGGTAGAGCAATGGACTACTGTACCGTACTGCTATATATATACTGGTGGTCAGCAAAATTCTGCACTGTCCTACTGCTATATACTGCGCACAACTAAAATGCAGCACAGGTATGGATGGATAGTATACTTGATGACACAGAGGTAGAGCAATGGACTACTGTACCGTACTGCTGTATATATATATATATATATATATATATACTGGTGGTCAGCAAAATTCTGCACTGTCCTACTATATACTGCGCACAACTAAAATGCAGCACAGGTATGAATGGATAGTATACTTGACGACAAAGAGGTAGAGCAATGGACTACTGTACCGTACTGCTATATATATACACGGGTGGTCATCAGAATTCTGCACTGTCCTCCTACTATTTACTGTGCACAACTAAAATGCAGCACAGGTATGGATGGATAGTATACTTGACGACACAGAGGTAGAGCAATGGACTACTGTACCGTACTGCTATATATATACTGGTGGTCAGCAAAATTCTGCACTGTCTTCCTACTATATACTGCGCACAACTAAAATGCAGCACAGGTATGGATGGATAGTATACTTGACGACACAGAGGTAGAGCAATGGACTACTGTACCGTACTGCTATATATATATATACTGGTGGTCAGCAAAATTCTGCACTGTCCTCCTACTATATACTGCGCACAACTAAAATGCAGCACAGGTATGGATGGATAGTGTACTTGACGACACAGAGGTAGAGCAATGGACTACTGTACCGTACTGCTATGTATATACTGGTGGTCAGCAAAATTCTGCACTGTCCTCCTACTATATACTGTGCACAACTAAAATGCAGCACCGGTATGGATGGATAGTATACTTGACGACACAGAGGTAGAGCAATGGACTACTGTACCGTACTGCTATATATATACTGGTGGTCAGCAAAAGTCTGCACTGTCCTCCTACTATATACTGCGCACAACTAAAATGCAGCACAGGTATGGATGGGTAGTATACTTGACGACACAGAGGTAGAGCAATGGACTACTGTACCGTACTGCTATATATATACTGGTGGTCAGCAAAATTCTGCACTGTCCTACTGCTATATACTGCGCACATCTAAAATGCAGCACAGGTATGGATGGATAGTATACTTGATGACACAGAGGTAGAGCAATGGACTACTGTACCGTACTGCTGTATATATTTATATATATATATATATATATATATATATATATACTGGTGGTCAGCAAAATTCTGCACTGTCCTACTATATACTGCGCACAACTAAAATGCAGCACAGGTATGGATGGATAGTATACTTGACGACAAAGAGGTAGAGCAATGGACTACTGTACCGTACTGCTATATATATACGGGTGGTCATCAGAATTCTGCACTGTCCTCCTACTATATACTGTGCACAACTAAAATGCAGCACAGGTATGGATGGATAGTATACTTGACGACACAGAGGTAGAGCAATGGACTACTGTACCGTACTGCTATATACATACTGGTGGTCAGCAAAATTCTGCACTGTCTTCCTACTATATACTGCGCACAACTAAAATGCAGCACAGGTATGGATGGATAGTATACTTGACGACACAGAGGTAGAGCAATGGACTACTGTACCGTACTGCTATATATACATACTGGTGGTCAGCAAAATTCTGCACTGTCCTACTATATACTGCACACAACTGAAATGCAGCACAGGTATGGATGGATAGTGTACTTGACGACACAGAGGTAGAGCAATGGACTACTGTACCATACTGCTATATATATACGGGTGGTCAGCAAAATTCTGCACTGTCCTCCTACTATATACTGCGCACAACTAAAATGCAGCACAGGTATGGATGGATAGTATACTTGACGACAAAGAGGTAGAGCAATGGACTTCTGTACCGTACTGCTATATATATATATACTGGTGGTCAGCAAAATTCTGCACTGTCCTCCTACTATATACTGCGCATAACTAAAATGCAGCACAGGTATGGATGTATAGTGTACTTGACGACACAGAGGTAGAGCAATGGACTACTGTACCGTACTGCTATATATATACTGGTGGTCAGCAAAATTCTGCACTGTCCTCCTACTATATACTGTGCACAACTAAAATGCAGCACAGGTATGGATGGATAGTATACTTGACGACACAGAGGTAGAGCAATGGACTACTATACCGTATTGCTATATATATACTGGTGGTCAGCAAAATTCTGCACTGTCCTCCTACTATATACTGCACACAACTAAAATGCAGCACAGGTATGGATGGATAGTATACTTGACGACACAGAGGTAGAGCAATGGACTACTGTACCGTACTGCTATATATATATACTGGTGGTCAGCAAAATTCTGCACTGTCCTACTATATACTGCGCACAACTAAAATGCAGCACAGGTATGGATGGATAGTATACTTGACAACACAGAGGTAGAGCAATGGACTACTGTACCGTACTGCTATATATATACGGGTGTTCAGCAAAATTCTGCACTGTCCTCCTACTATATACTACAATGCAGCACAGATATGGAGCATTTTTCAGGTAGAGAACATAGATATTTTCAGCACACTGAGCACAGATATTTGCAGCACACTGAGCACAGATATTTGCAGCAAAATGAACACAGAAACTGAGAGAACGCAGCCATGTCCTCTCGCTATCATCTCCAATGCACGAGTGAAAATGGCGGCTACGCGCGACTCCTTATATAGAATACGAATCTCGCGAGAATCCGACAGCGGGATGATTACGTTCGAGCGCGCTCGGGTCAACCGAGTAAGGCGGGAGGATCCGAGGCTGCCACGGAACTGTGTAAAATGGGTGAAGTTCGGGGGGGTTCACCGAACCCGCTCATCTCTAATTAATAGTAATCATTTTATGTATGAATTGATGTGTTTTTTTCATTATGTGTTTTGATAAATTATTATACTTTATTTGAGTCTCACTGAATCGATTTTGTTGTGATATAAAGCACAATTTTATATACCCACCAAGCCAGTGCACGACACATGACGTACTTCATAAGCTACGCGCTCCTGATGTCAAATGCGTCAAATGCAGGAGGTGGTCATAATAATGTGACTCGACCGTGTTTTTTTATTAGTTTTTTATTAAATAAGTCCATTTTACATACATTTGATTGGAACGTTTTCTAACTCCTATGCATATGAACTTGTTAGTCACCTATGGTATAGGAAGGAAAGAAGTGTTGAGGATAAACCGAGCTGGACACCAAAGAAACCTTTATCAGCACAATATCACCATTGTTATTGAGGGTAGGGTACGCTCACCCAACTTTGTTTTTCTCATCATTTGCTGAAGTTGTTTTATGCTTGCATATGTATGTCGTTGTTAAAGATACCTTTATATTTCCATCATAAGCTATACCATTGTGAGTGGGGTACACCTTCCTATGTTAAGTTATTACCTGTAGTATAAATGCAATAAGGAAGTTCACAACAGAAGTGCCTATTATAAAGTGCCAGCTTAAAATCAATAGCAGCATTATATCTGCATGTCATTAGTTACATCTTCTACTGATATCGATTGCGAATTGACTCCACATCTCTCCTTCCCATCAACAGGCAAAAATGTATTAAGATCATTATTGCAAAGTATTTTTAACTGTTTTTACCGAAGTATTACTAGGTAAACCTATTCAGATCACTATTGCAGAGTATTTCAACTGCTTTTACTGGCGTATCACTAGGTAAACCTATTCAGATCACTATTGCAGAGTATTTCAACTGTTGTTACTGAAGTATTACTAGGTAAACCTATTCAGATCACTATTATAGCCCCCTTTGTCCTCTATATTTGTGATTATATTGTACACTGGAAGGCAAGGCTTCCTTCCTCTGGTATTAGCACCCCTCCCATTTACCCTCAGGTGTATTAATTAGCTGGGTTCCTGCATGTCAGATCACACATTGATAAGGCCCTATTTAGAGGTAAGTCCTGTATAAATTTATAGAATGTGATAGTATTAGGAATGTTAGGGACCCATGTGATGAAGTCACCTGGCCACGGTACATGGGCCCGCATATTTGCGCAAATGTGTGCTAAGAAATTCAATTATACTCCATGTTAATTGTGAGAGTTTATTTAAATTATTTTTACTATCAGTGTTCTTAGTGCTAGGAGTGTGCATCTGCATCTCTCTTCCTCCAGCATAGTACTAGAAGCCTCAGCATGATAGCACCTCCTGATATCTTTAGTAATAGGGTGTGCAGACCAGACCCACCTCCCCCCTTTTTCCACTATTACAGAGTATTTCAACTGCTTTTACTGAAGTATTACAAGGTAATTTGATCAACTAGTACTTTTATTGAATTTTAGTGATCTGTGTTTTTATAACATAGCAGTGATTACTAGAGATGTGCACTTGAAATTTTTCGGGTTTTGTGTTTTGGTTTTGGGTTCGGTTCCGCGGCCGTGTTTTGGGTTCGACCGCGTTTTGGCAAAACCTCACCGAATTTTTTTTGTCGGATTCGGGTGTGTTTTGGATTCAGGTGTTTTTTTCAAAAAACACTAAAAAACAGCTTAAATCATAGAATTTGGGGGTCATTTTGATCCCAAAGTATTATTAACCTCAAAAACCATAATTTCCACTCATTTTCAGTCTATTCTGAACACCTCACACCTCACAATATTATTTTTAGTCCTAAAATTTGCACCGAGGTCGCTGGATGACTAAGCTAAGCGACCCTAGTGGCCGACACAAACACCTGGCCCATCTAGGAGTGGCACTGCAGTGTCACGCAGGATGGCCCTTCCAAAAAACACTCCCCAAACAGCACATGATGCAAAGAAAAAAAGAGGCGCAATGAGGTAGCTGTGTGAGTAAGCTAAGCGACCCTAGTGGCCGACACAAACACCTGGCCCATCTAGGAGTGGCACTGCAGTGTCACGCAGGATGGCCCTTCCAAAAAACACTCCCCAAACAGCACATGACGCAAAGAAAAAAAGAGGCGCAATGAGGTAGCTGTGTGAGTTAGATAAGCGACCCTAGTGGCCGACACAAACACCTGGCCCATCTAGGAGTGTAAAGGTCAGCGCACTAATTGGTTGGTAAGAGTATGTATTGGGTGTGTGATGGTCTGGGTGAAGTTTGTGTACCACGCGGATGTGTGTGTTAATGATAATCACTCTAACCGTTGGATTGCCGTGTGCATCTATTTTAATTTTATTTTGGAAATGTTTATACAGTATCAAGGTTGTCCTTACTGGCAACAACCTATGAGGGTTAAATAATGGTTCCTTTCAGTTATTTGTCCACCTCTTTCAGGTGTGTCCTGCAGACTACCCTTTATTGAGTATACCTTCCTAGTGGTATACAGGATGGACCCCAGTTCAGGTGAATGTCAGGTGTACCCTGCGGGTCACCTTTACCATAGGGGTGGTGAGAGCCTATGTTCCCTCTGAGCCTGAATGCTGGATGGTGTCTATGGAGTATGATCAGTGCGGCGTCCCGCCTGTCATACAACTTCTGTGTGTAGCACTGAGGTATGAGAGAGTGGGCTGTGTGCACTGACACTTACCGCCGTGGACAGGTTTTTCTGCTGCCTGTCGCCGGTGAGCCGCGTCTCTGCTGTTCCCCCCTCAGGCTGTCAGTCCTCCATTACCTCCGTCTTTCTTTAGTGAATGTTCTCCCCAGCGGCAGCCGGTCCACTCCGTGGCTTCTTCCGTCTCCCTTGCTGTGCGCGCTGTCTGGCGGCAGCTGATCTCCTTCCTCTCCTCCTCGTCGTCCGTGTCCCGTCCTGCCGCTTCCGGGTTCGCGCGTCACGTTCAGTACCACGTGAGCGCTCTTTTGGTGCAAAGTTCAGATTGCCCTGTTCCCTTCTCCGGCCGGAGAGGGGAATCTGCAAAGCTGTAATTTTGTGAATGAGTGTGATGTTAATTACGTCCCAACGCGTTTCAGCACGGATGCCTTTGTCTAGGGTTACACGTATATGTTCCTGTGCCCATTATATCGTACAGTTACCATGTTGATTGGTCCATGCAAATTGTCTTTGGTTACCGCCCACCACTGTGATTGGTTGTGGTGACTCTCCACCTGTCAATCAATCACGTCATGTCGTCTGTGTGTTTCGGACTTGCTCTTACTCATAGTGCAGGTCTCATTACTAACATGGACTACAATGTCAATGTTGAGTTGTGTAAAATATACCCAGTTGCCTGTGCCTCTAGGTTACAGTCTGTGGGTGACTGTATAGTTATATGAAAATGGATTGCAGTATGGGGATGTCGTTATGTTGTAGTGGATATAGGGGTCAGGTAATTAATTGATGTGGGTGGTCTGTCCTGTCAGTGCGGGGTGGTGGTCGGGTGCAGGGGGAAAGGGTGTAGGGGAGGGGGGGGGGGGAATCCATGGTTAGGACTATGCGAGCCTCTAAGTGAGATGTGGTGGGGAGGGTATGAGAAGGGTGATGCAAGGGGGGGGGGGGGGAGCGGGGGGGGGGGAGGGGAGAACGGACAGGGTGTGTAGGGTGGGTGTTGGGTCAGTACTTCTGATGATGTGTCTAATCCCGTATTGTTAGAGGACTGCGGCAATGTTGTAGTCTATGTTTAATCCTCTTGGTGTTAAGGTTTTCAAATTGTAGATCCATCTGAGTTCCTCCCTATTGATTTTTTTCAGGTAGTCTCCCCCTCGCCAGTTGTTGGTTATCTGTTTTATTGCCAAAAAATGTAATTTGGATGGGTCCTGCATGTGTGTCTCCTTAAAGTGCTGTGAAACACTGTGTTTCTCATAGCCCTTCTTTATGTTCTGTATGTGCTCAGAGATCCTAATTTTTAGTGTTCTGATGGTGCGTCCCACATATTGTAGTCCGCATGGGCAGGTGATGAGGTATATCACCCCTTTTGTGTGACATGTGAGTTCCTCTCTAATCTCATATTTTTGACCGGTGATATGCGAGCAAAATCCTGTGGTGTTCTGTGTTGTTCTGGAGTTTGTTGTTCTGCACCCTAAACACGACCCACAGTGGTAAAATCCTCTCCTTCTCTTGGTACCCTCTATTGTGGTCTGTATTTGTCTTGATGGTGGAATGTGATTATGTACTAATTTTTCCCTTAGGTCTGGGGCCTTCCTATACACTACTTTTGGTTGTTGGGGTAATATTTTCGCTAACGTGTCATCTTGCATTAAGATGGCCCAGTGTTTCATTATGCTCTGTGTTGATGACACGTTAGCGAAAATATTACCCCAACAACCAAAAGTAGTGTATAGGAAGGCCCCAGACCTAAGGGAAAAATTAGTACATAATCACATTCCACCATCAAGACAAATACAGACCACAATAGAGGAAGCGGCAGGACGGGACACGGACGACGAGGAGGAGAGGAAGGAGATCAGCTGCCGCCAGACAGCGCGCACAGCAAGGGAGACGGAAGAAGCCACGGAGTGGACCGGCTGCCGCTGGGGAGAACATTCACTAAAGAAAGACGGAGGTAATGGAGGACTGACAGCCTGAGGGGGGAACAGCAGAGACGCGGCTCACCGGCGACAGGCAGCAGAAAAACCTGTCCACGGCGGTAAGTGTCAGTGCACACAGCCCACTCTCTCATACCTCAGTGCTACACACAGAAGTTGTATGACAGGCGGGACGCCGCACTGATCATACTCCATAGACACCATCCAGCATTCAGGCTCAGAGGGAACATAGGCTCTCACCACCCCTATGGTAAAGGTGGTCACCTGACATTCACCTGAACTGGGGTCCATCCTGTATACCACTAGGAAGGTATACTCAATAAAGGGTAGTCTGCAGGACACACCTGAAAGAGGTGGACAAATAACTGAAAGGAACCATTATTTAACCCTCATAGGTTGTTGCCAGTAAGGACAACCTTGATACTGTATAAACATTTCCAAAATAAAATTAAAATAGATGCACACGGCAATCCAACGGTTAGAGTGATTATCATTAACACACACATCCGCGTGGTACACAAACTTCACCCAGACCATCACACACCCAATACATACTCTTACCAACCAATTAGTGCGCTGACCTTTACAAACCATTATTCCACGCAAGGAGGTAGGACGCCTCAGGTACAGCAGCACAATCGGTACCCCAATACTGTGAGCGCAGCTTCCACCCTTTTTCCATCTAGGAGTGTCACTGCAGTGTCACGCAGGATGGCCCTTCCAAAAAACACTCCCCAAACAGCACATGACGCAAAGAAAAAAAGAGGCGCAATGAGGTAGCTGTGTGAGTAAGATAAGCGACCCTAGTGGCCGACACAAACACCTGGCCCATCTAGGAGTGTCACTGCAGTGTCACGCAGGATGGCCCTTCCAAAAAACACTCCCCAAACAGCACATGACGCATAGAAAAAAAGAGGCGCAATGAGGTAGCTGTGTGAGTAAGATAAGCGACCCTAGTGGCCGACACAAACACCTGGCCCATCTAGGAGTGGCACTGCAGTGTCACGCAGGATGGCCCTTCCAAAAAACACTCCCCAAACAGCGCATGACGCAAAGAAAAAAAGAGGCGCAATGAGGTAGCTGTGTGAGTAAGATAAGCGACCCTAGTGGCCGACACAAACACCTGGCCCATCTAGGAGTGTCACTGCAGTGTCACGCAGGATGGCCCTTCAAAAAAATACTCCCCAAACAGCACATGACGCAAAGAAAAATTAAAGAAAAAAGAGGTGCAAGATGGAATTGTCCTTGGGCCCTCCCACCCACCCTTATGTTGTATAAACAGGACATGCACACTTTAACCAACCCATCATTTCAGTGACAGGGTCTGCCACACGACTGTGACTGAAATGACGGGTTGGTTTGGACCCCCACCAAAAAAGAAGCAATTAATCTCTCCTTGCACAAACTTGCTCTACAGAGGCAAGATGTCCACCTCATCATCATCCTCCGATATATCACCGTGTACATCCCCCTCCTCACAGATTATCAATTCGTCCCCACTGGAATCCACCATCTCAGCTCCCTGTGTACTTTGTGGAGGCAATTGCTGCTGGTCAATGTCTCCACGGAGGAATTGATCATAATTCATTTTAATGAACATCATCTTCTCCACATTTTCTGGAAGTAACCTCGTACGCCGATTGCTGACAAGGTGAGCGGCGGCACTAAACACTCTTTCGGAGTACACACTTGTGGGAGGGCAACTTAGGTAGAATAAAGCCAGTTTGTGCAAGGGCCTCCAAATTGCCTCTTTTTCCTGCCAGTATACGTACGGACTGTCTGACGTGCCTACTTGGATGCGGTCACTCATATAATCCTCCA
The DNA here is from genome assembly GCF_028390025.1 of Pseudophryne corroboree. Classification (NCBI taxonomy): domain Eukaryota; kingdom Metazoa; phylum Chordata; class Amphibia; order Anura; family Myobatrachidae; genus Pseudophryne; species Pseudophryne corroboree. Next base: position 119,409,690 of record NC_086446.1, on the reverse strand, counting down.
CCATTCTTTCAATGGGGAGAGAATCATATGCAGTGCCAGTAGACGACATGTCCGTAATCGTTGTCAGGTGCTACAGTCCGGACCAGATGTCAGCATCAGCAGTCGCTCCAGACTGCCCTGCATCACCGCCAGCGGGTGGGCTCGGAATTCTGAGCCTTTTCCTCGCACCCCCAGTTGCGGGAGAATGTGAAGGAGGAGATGTTGACAGGTCGCGTTCCGCTTGACTTGACAATTTTCTCACCAGCAGGTCTTTGAACCCCAGCAGACTTGTGTGTGCCGGAAAGAGAGATCCAAGGTAGGTTTTAAATCTAGGATCGAGCACGGTGGCCAAAATGTAGTGCTCTGATTTCAACAGATTGACCATCCGTGAATCCTTGTTAAGCGAATTAAGGGCTCCATCCACAAGTCCCACATGCCTAGCGGAATCGCTCTGTGTCAGCTCCTCCTTCAATGTCTCCAGCTTCTTCTGCAAAAGCCTGATGAGGGGAATGACCTGACTCAGGCTGGCAGTGTCTGAACTGACTTCACGTGTGGCAAGTTCAAAGGGCAGCAGAACCTTGCACAACGTTGAAATCATTCTCCACTGCGCTTGAGACAGGTGCATTCCACCTCCTATATCGTGCTCAATTGTATAGGCTTGAATGGCCTTTTGCTGCTCCTCCAACCTCTGAAGCATATATAGGGTTGAATTCCACCTCGTTACCATTTCTTGCTTCAGATGATGGCAGGGCAGGTTCAGGCGTTTTTGGTGGTGCTCCAGTCTTCTGTACGTGGTGCCTGTACGCAGAAAGTGTCCCGCAATTCTTCTGGCCACCGACAGCATCTCTTGCACGCCCCTCTCGTTTTTTAAATAATTCTGCACCACCAAATTCAAGGTATGTGCAAAACATGGGACGTGCTGGAATTTGCCCATATTTAATGCACACACAATATTTCTGGCGTTGTCCGATGCCACAAATCCACAGGAGAGTCCAATTGGGGTAAGCCATTCCGCGATGATCTTCCTCAGTTGCCGTAAGCTGGTGGAAGTACTAAAAGTGGGCTTACGACTTCCCCTCTGGGATGACCATCGACTCCCAGCAGCAACAACAGCAGCGCCAGCAGCAGTAGGCGTTACACGCAAGGATGCATCGGAGGAATCCCAGGCAGGAGAGGACTCGTCAGAATTGCCAGTGACATGGCCTGCAGGACTATTGGCATTCCTGGGGAAGGAGGAAATTGACACTGAGGGAGTTGGTGGGGTGGTTTGCGTGAGCTTGGTTACAAGAGGAAGGGATTTACTGGTCAGTGGACTGCTTCCGCTGTCGCCCAAAGTTTTTGAACTTGTCACTGACTTATTATGAATGCGCTGCAGGTGACGTATAAGGGAGGATGTTCCGAGGTGGTTAACGTCCTTACCCCTACTTATTACAGCTTGACAAAGGCAACACACGGCTTGACAAATGTTGTCCGCATTTCTGTTGAAATACTTCCACACCGAAGAGCTGATTTTTTTTGGTATTTTCACCAGGCATGTCAATGGCCATATTCCTCCCACGGACAACAGGTGTCTCCCCGGGTGCCTGACTTAAACAAACCACCTCACCATCAGAATCCTCCTTGTCAATTTCCTCCCCAGCGCCAGCAACACCCATATCCTCCTCATCCTGGTGTACTTCAACACTGACATCTTCAATCTGACTATCAGGAACTGGACTGCGGGTGCTCCTTCCAGCACTTGCAGGGGGCGTGCAAATGGTGGAAGGCGCATGCTCTTCACGTCCAGTGTTGGGAAGGTCAGGCATCGCAACCGACACAATTGGACTCTACTTGTGGATTTGGGATTTTGAAGAACGCACAGTTCTTTGCTGTGCTTTTGCCAGCTTGAGTCTTTTCATTTTTCTAGCGAGAGGCTGAGTGCTTCCATCCTCATGTGAAGCTGAACCACTAGCCATGAACATAGGCCAGGGCCTCAGCCGTTCCTTGCCACTCCGTGTGGTAAATGGCATATTGGCAAGTTTACGCTTCTCCTCCGACAATTTTATTTTAGATTTTTGAGTCCTTTTTTTACTGATATTTGGTGTTTTGGATTTTACATGCTCTGTACTATGACATTGGGCATCGGCCTTGGCAGACGACGTTTGCTGGCATTTCATCGTCTCGGCCATGACTAGTGGCAGCAGCTTCAGCACGAGGTGGAAGTCGATCTTGATCTTTCCCTATTTTTGGAACCTCAACATTTTTGTTCTCCATATTTTAATAGGCACAACTAAAAGGCACCTCAGGTAAACAATGGAGATGGATGGATACTAGTATACTTATGGATGACGAGCGACTGCCGACACAGAGGTAGCTACAGCCGTGGACTACCGTACTGTGTCTGCTGCTAATATAGACTGGATGATAATGAGATAAAATTAAAATATATATATATATATATCACACTAGTACTGCAGCCGGACAGGTATATATTATGTAATGACGGACCTGCTGGACACTGTCTGTCAGACTCAGCACTGCAGACTCCTAAAGTAAGCTACTAGTATCAAGAAGATAGAAAAAAAAAAACCCACGGGTAGGTGGTATACAATTATGGATGGACGAGCGACTGCCGACACAGAGGTAGCTACAGCCGTGGACTACCGTACTGTGTCTGCTGCTAATATAGACTGGATGATAATGAGATAAAATTAAAATATATATATATATCACACTAGTACTGCAGCCGGACAGGTATATATTATATAATGACGGACCTGCTGGACACTGTCTGTCAGCACTGCAGACTCCTAAAGTAAGCTACTAGTATCAAGAAGATAGAAAAAAAAAAAACCACGGGTAGGTGGTATACAATTATGGATGGACGAGCGACTGCCGACACAGAGGTAGCTACAGCCGTGGACTACCGTACTGTGTCTGCTGCTAATATAGACTGGATGATAATGAGATAAAATTAAAATATATATATATATATCACACTAGTACTGCAGCCGGACAGGTATATATTATGTAATGACGGACCTGCTGGACACTGTCTGTCAGACTCAGCACTGCAGACTCCTAAAGTAAGCTACTAGTATCAAGAAGATAGAAAAAAAAAAAACACGGGTAGGTGGTATACAATTATGGATGGACGAGCGACTGCCGACACAGAGGTAGCTACAGCCGTGGACTACCGTACTGTGTCTGCTGCTAATATAGACTGGATGATAATGAGATAAAATTAAAATATATATATATATCACACTAGTACTGCAGCCGGACAGGTATATATTATGTAATGACGGACCTGCTGGACACTGTCTGTCAGCACTGTGCAGACTCCTAAAGTAAGCTACTAGTATCAAGAAGATAGAAAAAAAAAACCCACGGGTAGGTGGTATACAATTATGGATGGACGAGCGACTGCCGACACAGAGGTAGCTACAGCCGTGGACTACCGTACTGTGTCTGCTGCTAATATAGACTGGATGATAATGAGATAAAATGAAAATATATATATATATCACACTAGTACTGCAGCCGGACAGGTATATATTATGTAATGACGGACCTGCTGGACACTGTCTGTCAGACTCAGCACTGCAGACTCCTAAAGTAAGCTACTAGTATCAAGAAGATAGAAAAAAAAAACCACGGGTAGGTGGTATACAATTATGGATGGACGAGCGACTGCCGACACAGAGGTAGCTACAGCCGTGGACTACCGTACTGTGTCTGCTGCTAATATAGACTGGATGATAATGAGATAAAATTAAAATATATATATATCACACTAGTACTGCAGCCGGATAGGTATATATTATGTAATGACGGACCTGCTGGACACTGTCTGCAGAATGCGTTTATAAAAACACCACACGACGAGTGTTTAACTTTTTCAGGCAGACAATCACAATATACTGGTGGTCAGCAGACAATCACAATACTGGTGGTCAGTGGTCACTGGTCAGTCACACTGGCAGTGGCACTCTGGCAGCAAAAGTGTGCACTGTACTTAAAATATGTACTCCTGCTATAACTGCTCCCCAGTCTCCCCCACAATTAAGCGAGCAGTGAGCACTCAGCACAGTCAGATAATGATATACAGTATTACATATGATGCAGCACACTGGGCTGAGCACAGATATGGTATGTGACTGTGTCACACTGTGTATCGTTTTTTTTCAGGCAGAGAACGGATTAATTAAACTGGTGGTCACTGGTCACACTATCAGCAGCAAGTAGTACTCCTCCTAATAATATGCTCCCCAAAATTTGTGTCTCTCTCTAGTACTCTAGTCTAAACGGAGAGGACGCCAGCCACGTCCTCTCCCTATCAATCTCAATGCACGTGTGAAAATGGCGGCGACGCGCGGCTCCTTATATAGAATCCGAGTCTCGCGATAGAATCCGAGCCTCGCGAGAATCCGACCGCGGGATGATGACGTTCGGGCGCGCTCGGGTTAACCGAGCAAGGCGGGAAGATCCGAGTCGCTCGGCCCCGTGTAAAAAAACCTGAAGTTCGGGCGGGTTCGGATTCCGAGGAACCGAACCCGCTCATCTCTAGTGATTACATTGCACAGTGAATACTTTAGAAAGTTGCTATAAGGTGATTTATAGCTGTACTTATAGTGATTGAGTGTAGTTTACTGACCTTACATTTGTTAGATTTGATTAGCACCTTTTGCTGGAGGGGGAGGGTTGTTGTGTGGGGGTGAGGCTTGTAATCAGTATAGGTTAGGAGGACGCTAGAGTGCCTAGTATATGAAGTGCCTATTATAAAGTGCCAGCTTAGAATCAATAGCAGTATTATACCTGTGTTACACCAAAGGAAAACAGAAGGCAAACAAACCAACATTACTGCAGAAGGACTGCATTACAGCCACAAAACTCAGTCATTATGTGGCCTCTCCACACCTCTGCCATAAGAACTCCAGAACCAGGCATACCACCCATCAGGCTGAGAACATCAGGTCTGTCCCCAGGCCTAACCCTGAAGATGAGCAGGGAGCTGTGGGGACAGAGCACCAGGACCAGGCTCAGCAGGGACATTTCCATCGGACTTAAGTGTGCCCCCCATATTCTCATACCCACCCATACTGCTCCAATGAGACCAGGACGTTTATAATTCTATCAAAATAATGTTATCCTAATTTTCCCCTTTTCATTGGTTAGCTGCTAATGTTTTCTGACCATATGTGTTTTTTTTCTCTTCCACCCCACTGTGTGTTATTTCTGCAATGTGTACCTCCACTTATTGCACACCCTACCAGTGTGACCTACGCAGTGCAGCCCAGTTGATGGCCTCGGATGGTTTTTCCATGGGCAGGATGTATTTTATGTGGATCTTTCCATACAGGGTAACATAGTAACATAGTAATTGAGGTTGAATAGAGGCAAACTGCCCATCGTGTTCAACCTGTATTCTGTATTAAGTTGAGTTGATTATAATGTACCTGCTGAAGTAATGTTTTATGACTAGTTAACAACTATAAATCATGTTACACCTGGATTATCAATGTCAATATTTTAAATGTTCTAACCTTGGATATCCTTTTCAATCAGAAATGTATCCAATCCTTTTTTAAAAGCATTTACAGAGTCCCCATTATTACCACCTTCCCTGGCAAGGAATTCCAAATCCTTATTGCCCTAACAGTGAAGAACCCTTTCCTCCACTGCGTACGGAATTTTCTCTCCTCCAGCCTCAACGAGTGCCCACGTGTCCTAAACAGATTTCTTTTAATAAATAATTCCTCTGATAACTCTTTAGAATGTCCCTTTACATATCTGAAGGCATTATTAATGTCTCCTCTTAGACGCCTATTTTCCAGTGTATACATATTCAACCTAGTAAGCCTTTCCTCGTAATCCAGTCCCTATAGCCCTTTAATCAATTTAGTAGCTCGCCTTTGAACCCTTTCGAGTTCACCGATATCTTTTTTTATACAGTGGTGTCCAAAACTGAACACAATATTCCAGGTGCGGACGTACCAATGATTTGTACAGCAACAGGATTACATCCTCGTCCCTTGTCTCAATTCCCTGTTTTATGCATGCTAGCACCTTACTTGCCTTCTTTACTGCGCTTTGACATTGTATAAGGTTATTAAGCCTATAATCAATGAGTACCCCCAAATCTTTTCCAATACTGTTACCCCTACACTTTCCCCATTTAATATGTAGCATGCAAGTTTGTTTTTAGTCCAGAAATGCATAACCGTGCATTTTTCTATACTTAACCTCATTCTCCATTTAGACGCCCAGATTTCAAGTTTAGATAAGTCATTCTGCAGAGACTCCACATCTATTTCTGAATTAATTACCCTACACAGTTTAGTATCATCTGCAAAGATTGACACTGTGCTTTCCAGGCCTATTTCTAGGTCATTGATAAATATGTTGAACAGTAGTGGCCCGAGTACGGACCCTTGTGGTATTCCGTTGACTACTGGTGTCCAGCATGAGGACTTCCCATTGACCACTACTCACTGTACCCTGTTATCCAGCCAGTTACTTATTCATGTACAAACAGTTGTTCCTAGGCCAATCTCCTTTAATGTGATGATTAGTCTCCTGTGAGGCACTGTATCGAAGGCTTTTGCAAAATCTAAGTAGACCACATACACTGCTTTTCCCTTGTCAAGATTGATGCTCACTTCCTTGTAGAAGCTAACTAAGGGTATATCACACTTCTACTACTACTACTACTACACCCGTGTCAGTTTTTCTATATATGCACTGGGCCACTGTATGGCTCACCTCCCACAGTGTAACCTTCATAGTGTGCCCAACATGGCCACCTCATTTGGTCTTATGGATGGGAAGAAAAATATATGAACCTGGCACTTTTGTTGGGACTCTACTATGAGCGTTAGGATGCTACAATCTCCCCATTTTGTGTCATTTCTTCTAGGGGTAGACTGTTCCACCCAGGATAATCCTATACAGCATGCTCAAGTTTGGCTGCCTCACCTGGTACCTTGTGAGGGTGGATTACACCACCCTTTGAAGTTATTACCCCAAATGCCTTCACCAATCTTGCATTATGCTTACTGTGTGCTCAAGGTTTTCTTTTTATGTCTGTGTGGCTTGTCTATTGCTGTACTACTTAAAACTTCTCTATTATGTGCATTTTTTTGATGTCTGTAAAGCACCTTGAGCCCTGTTGGATAAAGAGCGCTATATAACGAAAATTATTATTATTATTATTACTACTACTACTACTACTACTACTACTACTACTACTACTGTAACTCCCACTCTCTGTTAAGTTCCCCCTGCTGGCTGGTTTTCCCTGAGGATGTGTTGTATGTGGTCACACAATGCCCAGTCACCCACACTTCTCCCCTCCTGTGCAGATAGCTGCTGTGTGACTTAGATACCCCATTCTTTCTGCCGGAGGTGGCTGCTGACATGCCTGAAACCCCATTTTGATAGTTGAGCTCTGCTCTTCTCCTGGGTTTTTTTGCACCTCCTGCTGATTTTGAAATCTCAACACAGAGTTTAATATTTGGGATTATTCAGATCTCCACAGCTGGTCCTGTCTGCAACGATCATTCCCTAAACCCTTATGATGTAATGATTCACTATTGGTTGCTACCAGCACTGAGTTACTAATGTAACCCTCTTTCTCCTGAACCACCATCCATGTGTTATATGCTTACCTATTAATTTTTCCTGCTGGCCGACATTATATCATAATAGCGCAGGGTCTCTAAACTTGGGAGTGTGATATATTTTCATTTCAAGTTTTTTTCTTCCATACCTTACTTACCATAATGCCTCCTAAGAGGGCCATGGGGGTGCTCCCTCCTCATGTCAACTTTCCTACTCAGAAAGTTGCACGCACCTCCTAATCTTTGCCTGGTTCATCTGCCTGTATCCTGCTGGGGAGTGTGAACACAAATAATACTCAAGGTCTACTCTCCATCTCAGGGATTGACTCCGAATCTAAACTATTTTAGCCAAATACCTTACACCCACCATTTGTGAGAGTAAAACAGAGCTCGTTGCCATAGGAGACCATACTGGCCATCTGGAGGTTAAAATGGAGGAAATAGTAACCTCCCACAATGACCTTATCTCTGCCCACGATCAACAACAATTTTATCGAGGTTTTTAAAGATAAGATTGCTGATTTGGAGGACTGTGGAAGATGCAATAAAATCAAGATTCGTGGAATTCCTGATTCTGTGTCTAACTTAGAGCTGGAGGAGCGCTTCCTAAAACTTGTCTGGCTCCTAAACTTGGAATATAATGTTTGCAGCTCTTTCCTAGGGCTCAAAAGCGCTCTAGCCAATGTTCTCCCTTCTGATTACGTGAGTTGATGTGATGGTCATTTCATATGTCATCATTTTGCTCTTCAGTTTTCATTATATATTTGTCCTCTTTATTCCATTCTCTCTCTACTGTTGTACCTGTATTTTAGTTATTTATGTCCATTTGCACATTTTAGATATGCTATATTTTGTATTTTATATTGTGTAATTACTAGATGGGTGGTGGCGCTAGGCCACAGGTTCTCCCATGTTGCACTACTGCATTTGATTTTTTTCCCCTCCAGTAGTTATGCAGACAGGCCCGGCGCTACCCGCTCAGCAAAGGGATGCAGTGCAGGGAGGCGCTGGGACGGAAAGGCGCTTCCCCTACTCTGCATTCCTTCCCTGCTGCGCCGTCCTGGCCCCCCCAGTGCTGCTGCTGCTGTGTCTGTCACTGTGACTGTGACAGTCACTGGCAGCGGAGCCGGCAGCGTGAAAAGCCTCCTCCCTCCCCTCACCTGTGTGGCAGCGGCTGTGTACGGGACGGAAGGGGGCGGAGCTAAACAGGACGGAAGGGGGCGGAGCTAAACGGGACGGAAGGGGGCGGGGCTACACGGACCAGGCTGCTGTACCGAGGGAGACTGGCTTAGGTAAGTAGAGGGTGAGAGAGAAGTGTGTGTTTGTATATATGGTGGGTGTGTGTGTGTGTGTGTGTGTGTATGTGTGTGTATATGGTGTGTGTGTGTGTGTGTGTGTGTGTGTGTGTGTGTGTGTGCATACGGTGTGTGTGTGTGTATATGGTGGGTGTGTATGTGTGTGTATATATGTGTGTGTGTGTGTGTGAGGTATGTCTGTGTACGCGCACTTTATGGATGGTACTGGTAGTACTGGGGGGGGCATTACGTATAATGACGCTATTACTGGGGGGGGGGCATTACATTTAAGGACGCTACTACTACTGGGGGGGCATTTTGTGAAACAACGCTACTACTGGGGGGGCCATTACATATAAGGACGATACTACTACTTGGGGGGAATTACGTATAAGGACGCTTCTACTACTGGGGGTGCACTACGTATAAGGACGCTACTACTACAGGGGGGCATTACGCGTAATGACGCTACTACTACTGGGGGGGCATTACGTATAAGGACGATACTACTACTAGGGGGGAATTACGTATAAGGACGCTACTACTACAGGGGGGGCATTACGTATAAGGACGCGTCTACTACTGGGGGCACACTACATATAAGGATGCTACTACTACAGGGGGGGCATTACGTATAAGGACGCTTCTACTACTGGGGGCACACTACATATAAGGATGCTACTACTACAGGGGGGGCATTACGTATAAGGACGCGTCTACTACTGGGGGCACACTACATATAAGGATGCTACTACTACTGGGGGGGCATTATGTATAAGGATACTACTACTACTGGGGGGCATTATGTATAAGGATGCTACTACTACTGGGGTGCATTACATATGACGCTACTACTACGGGGTGGGGCATTATGTATAAGAGGAATAAGATTGTGCTACATTGTGGCGTAATTTTAAATGGGGGTACTATTGTGTGGCCATGCCCCTTACTTGTGAGCCCACACCCCTTTTCCCGGCGCGAATATGGGAGGGCGCAAATTTATAGTTTGCAGGGGGGCGCCGAACACCCTAGCACCGGCCCTGTATGCAGACCCAATATATTGGGCCATTTTTGTTTTGTTTTCCTATTTTCTTTTCTATTCCTTCCTGTTTTACTGTATTCTCATTTTCCCTTTGGGTTTTTAGATGTATGTGTGATAGATGCCTTATACACTATGCCTGATCTAACATGTCATGGATATTTATCCAGTTCTCTATCATCTTACAGTACTTCTGCTATCTGAATGGTACATTTTTTTTCTCATTAAATGTTAAGGGGTCGAATGCCCCCAATAAACGGAGATTAGTTTTATCCTATTTTGCTAATCAGAGAGCAGACATTGCGGCTTTATAGGAGACCCACTTTTCATCCCTATGGTCCTGTTTTAAAGGACCATAAATACGCACAGGGATACTATGCAAATGGTCCCTTTAAACGGAATCGCATGCCATCCAGTTCAATAACTCAACTTCTTTTGTGTTAAATTACTAATTAGTTGATAAAAAAATCTGTTTCAATATTTTAACAGGTTTATTATCTTTGTCCAAATCCTGGATTAGATATGACATTTTGGGTGTGATATACGAGATAGACATTTAAAAGATAGACAGTCATTAGGTTGACACCATATGGTCGACAGTCAAAAGTTCGACAGGGTCAAAAGTCCGACAGGGTCAAACGGTCAAAAGTCCAACATGGTCAAAAGTCAGACAGTCAAAATGTTGACAGGGTCAAAAGGTCTACACCCAAAAATATTTTTTTGTTATTTTGTGTTTTTAAAAAAAAAAAAAATTCCCCAAATGGTTGAATTTGGCACCTTGCAGGCTCACTTCGCTCGCCACGCTTCAGTCTCGGTGGCTCACTTTGCTCGCCACAAAGTTACTAAAGGTAATAGTTTGTGACACTAATCGTAAATTAAAAAAATGTGGTAAAAGCATGAAAAAACCCTAAAAACATGTGTCGACCTTTTGACCCTGTTGACCTTTTGTTTGTTGGACTTTTGACCATATTGGACATTTGACCCTGTCTGCGTTTTGATTGTTGGACTTTTGACTCTGTCGGACTTTTGACTGTCAACCATATGGTGTCGACCTAATGACTGTCTATCTTTTAAATGTCTATCTATCAACCACCTCCTGATATTTCCTGGCTAGGGCCATTAGCGTCATTCAATATGTCTCTCCTTAAATGTAAAATTACGGAGCGCTATGATGATGATGAATTCTGGTTAGTAAAATAATGCTTAAGCTCTTTTGGTGATTTTGTTTAAAAAGTCCCAAAGGCATGGAATCAGTCCGCTATCATCAACACTATTGTGAGGGCCCAGGCGGGCAATCTAACTTTCCCTACCCTACCTCCGGTCCTCTGGTTGTAGTAGCGGGTGTTCAAACTCCTGCTGGCGTCTTTCTCTCCTTAACCAGAATTCTTTTTTTCAGCATTTGACCCAAACAGTATAACACCATCATCATCATAGCGCTCCATAATTTTACATTTAAACATTATTATACCAATATGGAGCTGCTTTAGAAGAGCACAGCACACTTTTTTAAATATACAATATGTCTCTCCTACCCAAATTAATGTATAGTGATGAGCGGGTTCGGTTCCTCGGAAACCGAACCCCCCCGAACTTCACCCATTTTACACGGGTCCGAGGCATACTCGGATTCTCCCGTATGGCTCGGTTAACCCGAGCGCGCCCGAACGTCATCATCCCGCTGTCGGATTCTCGCGAGATTCGGATTCTATATAAGGAGCCGCGCGTCGCCGCCATTTTCACTCGTGCATTGGAAATGTTAGGGAGAGGACGTGGCTGGCGTCCTCTCCGTTTATTAATGTTGCTGCAAATATTTGTGCTTATTGCTTAATTGTGGGGACTGGGGAGCAGCTGTATTATATAGGAGGAGTACAGTGCAGAGTTTTGCTGACAGTGACTACCAGTATACGTTCTCTGCCTGAAAAACGCTCCATATCTGTGCTCAGTGTGCTGCATATATCTGTGCTCACACTGCTTTATTGTGGGGACTGGGGACCAGCAGTATTATATAGGAGGAGTACAGTGCAGAGTTTTGCTGACCAGTGACCACCAGTATTATACGTTCTCTGCCTGAAAAACGCTCCATATCTGTGCTCAGTGTGCTGCATATATCTGTGCTCACACTGCTTTATTGTGGGGACTGGGGACCGGCAGTATTATATAGGAGGAGTACAGTGCAGAGTTTTGCTGACCAGTGACCACCAGTATACGTTGTCTGCCTGAAAAATGCTCCATATCTGTGCTCAGTGTGCTGCATATATCTGTGCTCACACTGCTTTATTGTGGGGACTGGGGACCAGCAGTATTATATAGGAGGGGTACAGTGCAGAGTTTTGCTGACAGTGACCACCAGTATATATAGCAGTACGGTACGGAAGGCCACTGCTCTACCTACCTCTGTGTCGTCAAGTATACTATCCATCTAGATTCTATACCTGTGGTGCATTTTAGTTTTGCAGTTTGCTGACAGTGACCACCAGTATATATAGCAGTATGGTACGGAAGGCCACTGCTCTACCTACCTTTGTGTCGTCAAGTATACTATCCATCTAGATTCTATACCTGTGGTGCATTTTAGTTTTGCAGTTTGCTGACAGTGACCACCAGTATATATAGCAGTACGGTACGGAAGGCCACTGCTCTACCTACCTCTGTGTCGTCAAGTATACTATCCATCTAGATTCTATACCTGTGGTGCATTTTAGTTTTGCAGTTTGCTGACAGTGACCACCAGTATATATAACAGTACGGTACGGAAGGCCACTGCTCTACCTACCTCTGTGTCATCAAGTATACTATCCATCTAGATTCTATACCTGTGGTGCATTTTAGTTTTGCAGTTTGCTGACAGTGACCACCAGTATATATAGCAGTACGGTACGGAAGGCCACTGTTCTACCTACCTCTGTGTCGTCAAGTATACTATCCATCTAGATTCTATACCTGTGGTGCATTTTAGTTTTGCAGTTTGCTGACAGTGACCACCAGTATATATAGCAGTACGGTACGGAAGGCCACTGCTCTACCTACCTCTGTGTCATCAAGTATACTATCCATCTAGATTCTATACGTGTGGTGCATTTTAGTTTTGCAGTTTGCTGACAGTGACCACCAGTATATATAGCAGTACGGTACAGAAGGCCACTGCTCTACCTACCTCTGTGTCGTCAAGTATACTATCCATCCATACCTGTGGTGCATTTCAGTTGTGCGCAGTATATATAGTAGTAGGCCATTGCTATGGATACTGGCATATAATTCCACACATTAAAAAATGGAGAACAAAAATGTGGAGGTTAAAATAGGGAATGATCATGATCCACTTCCACCTCGTGCTGAAGCTGCTGCCACTACTCATGGCCGAGACGATGAAATGCCATCAACGTCGTCTGCCAAGGCCGATGCCCAATGTCATAGTAGAGAGCATGTAAAATCCAAATAACAAAAGTTCAGTAAAATGACCCAAAAATCAAAATTGAAAGCGTCTGATGTGAAGCGTAAACTTGCCAATATGCCATTTACGACACGGAGTGGCAAGGAACGGCTGAGGCCCTGGCCTATGTTCATGGCTAGTGGTTCAGATTCACATGAGGATGGAAGCACTCATCCTCTCGCTAGAAAAATGAAAAGACTTAAGCTGGCAAAAGCACAGCAAAGAACTGTGCGTTCTTCTAAATCACAAATCCCCAAGGAGAGTCCAATTGTGTCGGTTACGATGCCTGACCTTCCCAACACTGGACGGGAAGAGCTTGAGCCTTCCACCATTTGCACGCCCCCTGCAAGTGCTGGAAGGAGCACCCGCAGTCCAGTTCCTGATAGTCAAATGAAAGATGTCACTGTTAAAGTACACCAGGATGAGGATATGGGTGTTGCTGGCGCTGGGGAGGAAATTGACAAGGAGGATTCTGATGGTGAGGTGGTTTGTTTAAGTCAGGCACCCGGGGAGACACCTGTTGTCTGTGGGACGAAAATGGCCATTGACATGCCTGGTCAAAATACAAAAGAAATCACCTCTTCGGTGTGGAATTATTTCAACACAAATGCAGACAACAGGTGTCAAGCTGTGTGTTGCCTTTGTCAAGCTGTAATAAGTAGGGGTAAGGATGTTAACCACCTAGGAACATCCTCCCTTATACGTCACCTGGACCGCATTCATCAGAAGTCAGTGACAAGTTCAAAAACTTTGGATGACAGCGGAAGCAGTCCACTGACAACTAAATCCCTTCCTCTTGTAACCAAGCTCCTGCAAACCACACCACCAACTCCCTCAGTGTCAATTTCCACCTTACACAGGAAAGCCAATAGTCCTGCAGGCCATGTCACTGGCAAGTCTGACGAGTCCTCTCCTGCCTGGGATTCCTCCGATGCATCCTTGAGTGTAACGCCTACTGCTGCTGGCGCTGCTGTTGTTGCTGCTGGGAGTCGATGGTCATCCCAGAGGGGAAGTCGTAAGACCACTTGTACTACTTCCAGTAAGCAATTGACTGTCCAACAGTCCTTTGCGAGGAAGATGAAATATCACAGCAGTCATCCTGCTGCAAAGCGGATAACTCAGGTCTTGTCAGCCTGGGTGGTGAGAAACGTGTGTCCGGTATCCACCATTAATTCACAGGCAACTAGAGACTTGGTTGAGGTACTGTGTCCCCGGTACCAAATACCATCTAGGTTCCATTTCTCTAGGCAGGCGATACCGAGAATGTACACGGACGTCAGAAAAAGAGTCACCAGTGTCCTAAAAAATGCAGTTGTACCCAATGTCCACTTAACCACGGACATGTGGACAAGTGGAGCAGGGCAGACTCAGGACTATATGACTGTGACAGCCCACTGGGTAGATGTATTGCCTCCCGCAGCAAGAACAGCAGTGGCGGCACCAGTAGCTGCATCTCGCAAACGCCAACTCGTTCCTAGGCAGGCTACGCGTTGTATCACCGCTTTCCATAAGAGGCACACAGCTGACAACCTCTTACGGAAACTGAGGAACATCATCGCAGAATGGCTTACCCCAATTGGACTCTCCTGGGGATTTGTGACATCGGACAACGCCACCAATATTGTGCGTGCATTACATCTGGGCAAATTCCAGCACGTCCCATGTTTTGAACATACATTGAATTTGGTGGTGCAGAATTATTTAAAAAACGACAGGGGCATACAAGAGATGCTGTCGGTGGCCCGAAGAATTGCGGGCCACTTTCGGCATTCAGCCACCGCGTACAGAAGACTGGAGCACCAGCAAACAGTCCTGAACCTGCCCTGCCATCATCTGAAGCAAGAGGTGGTAACGAGGTGGAATTCAACCCTCTATATGCTTCAGAGGATGGAGGAGCAGCAAAAGGCCATTCAAGCCTATACATCTGCCCACGATATAGGCAAAGGAGGGGGAATGCACCTGATTTCAACGTTGTGCAAGGTTTTGCAACCCTTTGAACTTGCCACACGTGAAGTCAGTTCAGACACTGCCAGCCTGAGTCAGGTCGTTCCCCTCATCAGGCTTTTGCAGAAGAAGCTGGAGACATTGAAGGAGGAGCTAAAACAGAGCGATTCCGCTAGGCATGTGGGACTTGTGGATGGAGCCCTTAATTCGCTTAACCAGGATTCATGGGTGGTCAATCTGTTGAAATCAGAGCACTACATTTTGGCCACCGTGCTCGATCCTAGATTTAAAACCTACGTTGTATCTATCTTTCCAGCAGACACAAGTCTGCAGAGGTTCAAAGACCTGCTGGTGAGAAAATTGTCAAGTCAAGCGGAACGTGACCTGTCAACAGCTCCTCCTTCACATTCTCCCGCAACTGGGGGTGCGAGGAAAAGGCTAAGAATTCCTAGCCCACCCGCTGGCGGTGATGCAGAGCAGTCTGGAGCGAGTGCTGACATCTGGTCCGGACTGAAGGACCTGCCAACGATTACTGACATGTCGTCTACTGTCACTGCATATGATTCTGTCACCATTGAAAGAATGGTGGAGGATTATATGAGTGACCGCATCCAAGTAGGCACGTCAGACAGTCCGTATGTATACTGGCAGGAAAAAGAGGCAATTTGGAGGCCCTTGCACAAACTGGCTTTATTCTACCTAAATTGCCCTCCCTCCAGTGTGTACACCGAAAGAGTGTTTAGTGCAGCCGCTCACCTTGTCAGCAATCGGCGTACGGGGTAACTTCCAGTAAATGTGGAGAAGATGATGTTCATCAAAATGAATTATAATCAATTCCTCCGTGGAGACATTCACCAGCAATTGCCTCCAGAAAGTACACAGGGATCTGAGATGGTGGATTCTAGTGGGGACGAATTAATAATCTGTGAGGAGGGGGATGTACACAGTGAAAGGGGTGAGGAATCGTAGGATGATGATGAGGTGGACATCTTGCCTCTGTAGAGCCAGTTTGTGCAAGGAGAGATTGATTGCTTCTTTTTTGGTGGGGGCCCAAACCAATCAGTCAGTTCAGTCACAGTCGTGTGGCAGACCCTGTCGCTGAAATGATGGGTTCGTTAAAGTGTGCATGTCCTGTTTATACAACATAAGGGTGGGTGGGAGGGCCCAAGGACAATTCCATCTTGCACCTCTTTTTTCTTTCATTTTTCTTTGCATCATGTGCTGTTTGGGGACTATTTTTTTAAGTGCCATCCTGTCTGACACGGCAGTGCCACTCCTAGATGGGCCAGGTGTTTGTGTCGGCCACTTGTGTCGCTTAGCTTAGTCACATAGCGACCTTGGTGCGCCTCTTTTTTTCTTTGCATCATGTGCTGTTTGGGGACTATTTTTTTGAAGTGCCATCCTGTCTTACACTGCAGTGCCACTCCTAGATTGGCCAGGTGTTTGTGTCGGCCACTTGTGTCGCTTAGCTTAGTCACACAGCGACCTTGGTGCGCCTCTTTTTTTCTTTGCATCATGTGCTGTTTGTGGACAATTTTTTTGAAGTGCCATCCTGCCTGACACTGCAGTGCCACTCCTAGATGGGCCAGGTGTTTGTGTCGGCCACTTGTGTCGCTTAGCTTAGCCATCCAGCGACCTCGTTGCAAATTTTAGGACTAAAAATAATAATATGAGGTGTGAGGTGTTCAGAATAGACTGAAAATGAGTGTAAATTATGGTTGTTGAGGTTAATAATACTATGGGAACAAAATGACCCTTAAATTCTCTGATTTAAGCTGTTTTTGAGGGTTTTTTGTTAAAAAAAACATCCGAATCCAAAACACACCCGAATCCGACAAAAAAATTTCAGGGAGGTTTTGCCAAAACGCGTCCGAATCCAAAACACGGCCGCGGAACCGAATCCAAAACCAAAACACAAACCCCGAAAAATTTCCAGGGCACATCTCTATTAATGTAATAATAATTCACATGATTCTTTTCCTAAAATGTACTTGGACAAATGCAGTTCTATCTTTTCTAACAAAGTATGGTTGTCCCACCCTCCTAAATTGACGCGCTCTAGAATGGTACTCTCCAAGGTTAGAGGAGGTTTAAGTCTTCCTGATCTTCAACTTTATCAGGAGGTTTGTCTCTTAAATAAACCAAATTAAAGCTTATACGACAAAGAACTCAGACTTTGGGTGGATGTGTCTGGAAAGACTAGCTTGTTCAGCATACCCTCTGGAAGATGTTCTGTGGAACCCGTAAATCCCTAAATCCATTGTCTTTGCCCTTGCTCCCCTCAATGTGAGCCTCCCTTCAAGTATGAAGTAGGTTAGTCTGTTCCCTGCATGCATTAACCAAACTTATCCCCAATTTTAATCTTTTGTGGTGGTATGTCTGCGGTTTGAGATACTTAGGTGATGTACTGGACCGCTCTGTATAACTTTTAGTTTTCCTGCCTGCAAGAACGTTATTCTCTTCACCAATCTGAACTGCTCCGTTATTTTCCTCATCACCGCTATGTACTGAGTAATATTTCTATAGCCACGCATGCAGCATTGGCCCAGCTTTGGAAACAGCCCACACATCCTCCCCTTCTGAAAGTTATTCATAAAGTTCACTTTCATTTTGTAATGGAAACAGAGTTTATGCCTTATTCATTCTTAGCTTCTTCCCCATTTGTGCGTTGGATGACATGGCATGAATTTGTTACAGAGGGTGAAGGGGCTCAGTCTGAGAAGTCAAGCAGACTTCTCAGACTGATCCTCTCCAATTTAGCTTAAATGAGGCACAGTCATCTCCCTAATGCTAATTTTTTTTGTTTTATCAGATTACTCACTGCTAATTATGTTTACATTTTATCTTTATACAAATGCTTTATTGTTTGCTCGACTAGTATTTATTGCCGATATTGTAATCACAAGTCCTATTCTGATATATCCCAAACCCTATGGTTTTGTTCCCCCCTTCCCTATTTCTTTCTGTATCCCCCCTAAAAATATAAAAAAAATCCTAATAGAATGTATTTCAAATTATATGAATGTGAGTAGTGGTATTTCAAATTATATGAATGTGAGCAGTGGTATTTCAAATTATATGAATGTGAGTAGTGGTATTTCAAATTATATGAATGTGAGTAGTGGTATTTCAAATTATATGAATGTGAGTAGTGGTATTTCAAATTATGTGAATGTGAGTAGTGGAACCAGAGGTAGAACTGTGTATGTGAAAAATTGGGACAGCAATATTCCAGCCCCACCTCCTTTACTGTTACCCGGCCTGGAGGTTTGTACGAAGTGTAAGCCACCATGTGACAGTGCTGCAGGGGAGGCTGTGTCAGATTGTTTGAGCCATATTTCTGTTAGGGTCAGCAAGTTGAGTTTTTTTTTAATGAAAAGGACATGGATGGATGTTAATTTGTTACAATCATGTTTTTGGTTATGCCAAAACCACCCACAAGTGTTTTGGTTTCAGTTTTGGTTTTGGATATGGATCTGGATTTCTTAAAAATTGATAAAACTAAAATCATATAATTTGGACATGTTTTTGTTTCTACAGTATTATTAACATGAATAACATTACTTTCCAGTGTGAAATGGAACCTGGAATCACAAGGGAGGGACTGACATGCCATCCAAAGCACGTGAGCTTCGTTTTTTAGTTCCAAAATCAGAAATAGGTGAGATGACCCGAACCTGGACTCAGTTCAACTCGCAATGCCAAGGTTCGGGTGTGTTTGGTTTTCAGCAAAACCAACTGCTCATCTCTAATTTAAACCTGTATACAACATAAGAAAAGATGTAACAGACAGCTAAAAGAAGTTACTTACTGTACTGTGTATTTCAATACTTACAAAAACTGGTCCCCAGAACTGAACACCAGTTGCGAACGTTGCAGTGTATGTAATAAAAGGCAGCGAAATGGCTATGAAAATCTGCAAGATGGCCGTAACAATCAGCACTATCTGGAGAAAGAAAATTAAAATAAATAAATATATATATATATATATCTCTAGAATAGAGAGTGAAGAGAGTGTGCGCTCATAGTGCAGATCAATTTTTTATTTAAAAACACAAATGAAATAAAAACATCAGGTAATTCTACAGGACTCGTACCCTGAATAACCCACACCATGGGCAGGTTAGCAGATGGTATAATATATTCCACAATGGCAAAACTGCATACCGCTGACACGTGGACCCGGGACCTTACATCGCGCCGGCTGAATATTTTCCAGACCGTACCCGTCAGGACACTGCATCACGAACTCAGGGAGCCTGTGCAGTGCAAGTGGAGAAGTTCAAACGTCTGGCAAGCACAGCATCAACATGTTTCGTAGATTACTTCATCAGGAGGCTGGTGTCCTGACGGGTACAGTCTGGAAAATATTCAGCCGGCGCGACTCTCTATTCTAGCTATTTAATGCTCATAAGAGTCCTAAGCCTTCTAAGGGGGGTTGCTGCGGTGTTGATGTACACCTTTGCTACAGCCCAGAGTGGATTACCTGTGGACTGAGAACTATAACCTTTTAATTACCAGCGCACCTGTACACACTGCTTTTTGGATATATATATATATATATATATATATATCAGCTTTCCAGTTGCTGAAATTAATCACATATCACTTTTCTGTTTATGTTGTCCCCCCCCCCAAAAAAAAAAAAACACCCCACTTCTTTTACTTTTGTGACATTATTTGCGTCATTGCGCTTAGCTTCACATTGTTGGCAAAAGTTTTTTTTTTTTTTTAATGGGAGGTCGATATTTATTATGTCAACATGACAATCAGTGCCATAACTAGACATTTTGGTTCCCTCTGCCAGAAAAAGAATTAGTGCCCCATGTCACGGACTAGCCGGTCATTTCTCCAGATACGCCAATCTGAGAATCACCACCTGTGATGTGGCGGTCACTTTAGGCACATGGGGTTATATATACACATTCGCCGCCACCATCAAGACTCACTTAGCGCTGAAGTGCATGGTAAGCTCTTTCTCTTACCTGCAAACACACTGCAATACTTAAAAAATATGTAGACATAGGCCACTCAGGCTTGGTTTTGTCAAAGTCGAAAAATATCATGAATCACATGCCTTGTACTAACCCCATGCACATGCCCGCTGCGCGTGCACATGCCCTGCCGTGCGTGCGCATATTCGCACATTGCGTAAAAGAGCTTCTACAGCCGTGCGCTTTTGCGCGTTGTATGCGCATTTACGGTAGGGTTTGTGAGCGTGTAGCGGGCGACTCGTTCATAGCATATTTAACCCATATAGTGTGTTTTATAGATAATATTCCCCTTAACAATGTCAGCAAGTATGTTTAGTTTAAACGGTTCTTGGACAGAGAGATTCCTCTTTGCATGATAGGAAGGGTCAGATAAAGGTTGAACGGTGGTGTCTAGTATCCAGCTGTAGAGTATTTTAAGGGTAACATTTCAGTGTTAGTTAGGAAAAGATCGCTCACTCCTGCGTATAGTTATGTACAAAAGTAGTTTATGGACATTAATTATATTTTGCTGTTTATTACACATGCGGGGGAATCCTGAGGATACCTCCCACCTGAGCAGTTGGAGAAAGACACAGCCCACCTGTTCGAACCCACCTATGACCTTTTGTTATAATGCAGAGACACATTCCTGTGTCCAATGAACCATGAGATTATAGGGACCATTGTATTGTTACTGTATGCTGTGTATATAAAGACCACCATTGCCTGTCCAGTCACTCACTCTCTCAAAAGGCTTTCTCTTTGAATGCTGAAGGCTGGAATCCAGGACGCGCTTGCGAATCATCCCCATGTATGTATATTTCTCTGTAGCCATTTTGTTCGCCATTGCTCATGTTATTCTCTGTTATTGTGTTAGATTTTGATGTTAGTTTGTAGTGTATGATATGTATTGTTTAACCTTTTATTAGAATCTATCCACAGTGGCCTTAGAACCATGTTGTTTTCAAATACAAATCAGTGCTGTGTTGTCACATTCCTGCCAGGGTTTTTTTTAAAGTTGTTTAACCTGTTTAAGGTGTATAAGCATTGTTAAGGTGTATAAGCATTGTTAAGGTGTATGCACTGCTGATACTTTGTATCACCAGCGCTACTTAAAGTTTAAAGGTATAGTGCTTTGCTGCTAAGGTTTAAAGTATAAGCATATCCTTACACTGTTTCATTACTTAAGGTTTACTGTATATCATTCTGTGAGCGTCTGTGCCGCTCGTGTCTCGCGCCCATGGCCTAGCGTCTGCTACGCTAAGTGCGTACCCTTATGGTACTCACTGCGCCAATTGCGTACTTAGTCCATAATAAGTATATAGCTTACGTTTAAAGGTGAAATTTCACATTGTCAATTGGGGGCTCGTCCGGGCCTCCTCATATCCGCAACCTAGTGGAACCAGGCAGACTTTATCCATCAGCAAAGGGCGGGAAGGTAGTATCCCCTGTTAGCCGTTTGGTGGTTGGGGATACAGTAGTGCTGATTAGATAAGCGTCTGCTCCGCTTGGTTTGTAGGGATGCTGGTGGGATCCGGAACCGAAAGGTAAGAACGTTAAGCTATTGTCTTTTAAATCTGTTTTAATTTCTGATTGGTGCCAACTGCGCACACAACACATGTAACACACGCACACACCTGTACTCTGCATATCTGACCATATTGTTGCAAAACAAGGTTCAAATGAGTCATATTGTGTTTGATTCAGATTGGATTGCTTATCTGTTTAAGTAGGTTTAAAAGTATATTTAAAAGTTGCTGCAAAAGCCTTGATATAGTGTTGTTGTTTTTTTACTCAGACCTAAAATAACTTCAGGGGCTTGCATGGTGATTTTTTTTTGTGACAAAGGAAGCCGCATGGTCTGTCCTCCATTTTGTGTAACCCTCATGAATGTGGAAAGGGGAGGAGCAGCGGCCATTTTTGGAAGGTCAATTTTTTTTCTAAATAGCTGATTTTCAGTCTGCTCAGGAGTAATCAGCCGTCCTTGGTCAAAAAGAAATCACCATTTATGAGTTAGCAATGCATTTATTTAACCCATGCCATAGTCAATTACAAATAGATTCAGATGGGGTTTAATAAAAGTTAATAGTAAGATTAATATTTGATGTAAGAACGACACACAGATATAAAACAAAGTTGTTTTTTTTTTTTCTTCTTTACCCCTAGGATTCTGTTAAACACTGCTTGTTGTAAAATAAGCCATTGAGATGCAAATTAACCTGTGCAACAGCTTTTTTTCCTGGCAGTAAAAGGCCACCTTCACAGACAGTCAAAGGCACATTCATATGCAAATTAGAGGAGTGAATGGGTCTCGGGAGACCAGTGAATAGTACATAGATATAATATTATAATTATGTGTGTGTGTTTATATCAATGTATGTTCTGCAAGATAGCTATCCAATATGAATCATTCTATTGGAAGCATTGATTACTAGATTAATTTAGAATTGTATTTTGTGTATTCTGCATATCTATTCGCTTGTTGCCATTAGCATTGATTATTAGATACATTTTGACCCGTGCTGAAAAATTTGTTGCTATTTAGGTAAAAGTAAAACTAATACTTAAGGGAGTAATTGTAAAACACGCATGCAGCCTGACCCAGTTATAAAGGTTATACAGGAGAAACTGTGTGGTGCTTGGTAAACGATTATAGTTAAATATCGTTTGCATTTATAGAAGCGTGTTATTTGTGTTACTGTGGAGTATCCGGCCTGTGTACACGTGTCTCTGACCGCGTGCGAGACAGCGTACGCAACGCAAAGGCCTACACACGTGGCGTATATTACGCAACGTGCGTACGGATACGCCCACTAAATACAAATCACACGATAGCATTGTTTTAGTTTAGGCGATAATAGAACAAATTGTTCAGTTTCCAATATTTAGATTAAATACCTTACTTTACTGTAGTACCTCTGGGGAGAGCTATCAGTTTACGGGAAATGATTTTTCTGATCAGAAAACTACAGAATGATAGTGTGCGCTGAAAAAGGTATGAGTGTATTGAATCCCGCTTGGTGGTCTTGGTGATCTTGGTGAAGCTTGGTGATCTTGATGAAGCTTGGTGAATCTTGGTGAAGCTTGGTGAAGCACGGTCTAGGTGAAAACGTGCGACGAAGTGTGATAAGAGTTTTCGTGGTATTACGCTCCGGCTGTTGTGGAGCACAGTAGGAAGACTCCAATGATCCTACCATTTATGGACAAGTGTCTATAAGTGGTACGATTGGACCGCACGGTTGTAGGTGTAAACCCATGACGCAACGTGATATGAGGTCGCATATTCATGCGTAAATTGCCCTCATACGTGTTGTAGGGAGCACATGCAAGCGTGATTTGTGTAAAATAAAGGAAGAGAATTTTCGCTGGTCTCTCAGGAAAATCTCTAGAGGTAGGGCCTGCAACGACTATGTGTGTCTGCTAAAAGAGGCGGATCCATGATTCTCGGAGCAGAAGAAGCTGGTGGAAGAGCTTGAAGAACTTCCACCGTAGACTTCTGTGTTTGGTGCATTTTAGGAAGTTTTTCTGTGTTAAAAAGGTCCACAATGGAAGCCAAATGCACAACACAGGGACGTTTAGCAGTCAGGGTTCAGACTGAAGAGATGTGCAGACCCCGGGGGTCTGCTCGATTAGTAATGTGGGGGAAGTATGGTCCCCATACTGAGACCTTTTGTGATGAATGGACACGAATGACTGTGGGGGATAAAGCACCATTTCCTGGGATAGGTAGTTTTGACTCAGAGGTATTGCATAATCTAAGGCTTAGGATCTGTCTCATAAAATCCCAAAAACAGAGGATCAGACACACAAACTGTTTACATTTATGGCAACAAGAGAGTGATATACAGAGGGAATTAGCTCACATAGCTGGTTCCAACACTGGCAGGAAACTGATGGCAACTGGAGAAACAATGGCTACAGAGAATGGCATACTGGGATATGATGATAATAGTGCACTTAATAAATGTATTAATGATAATAAGAGTAAGCGTAATAAATGTGTTAATAACGATAGGAGTAAAACTGATAAATGTACAAATTCTAACCCATGCAAGTTGCACCCCATGTTAAACTTCCCTCAGGATTACAAGCAAGAAAGTGAGCCCAGCACGATGTCGGCATTTTCTCCAGCAGCCATCATACGAGACACCCAGGTGGGCACGGCCCAATCGGTAAAGGCAGTAGTAAAAACCCCTAACGGAGGGTCCGGTGAGGTCGTGTCCACAGGTAAGTACGGTATTGTATATTATGCACAGACAATTGCACCTCACATTGTAGAGTCAACACAAGATGATGTAGTTGAACTTAATCCTGTCAGGGTGATTGCAGTCCCAAATGGACAGACTGACGCTCTGGGAGGAGTCACTCCCGTCAGGAACATTGCAATGCATTGCACCTGGTCCCGGACAGAATTAAGGACAATTATGTCTGAATTTCCTGATCCCAGGAAAGATCTAGCCGCATGCCAAAGGTTTATTAAAGAACTAGGAAACGCCGCCGAACCCCATAATAAAGATTGGCGGACATTGCTGAGGGTATGTCTACCCTCCAATATTGACCCTGCGAAATTCATCACTGATTGTAAGTTAGACGCAGAAGTACCTCTCACTGAGGAATACAATCAGGAGAATGTTAAACAGATCAACCTGCAATTAGGAGTATATTTCCCAACTGTTGTCAAGTGGAACAAAATTTTCTCCATTAGACAAAAAGAAGGTGAAACTGCTTCTGATTATTTCCATCGAGCATTAGAGGAAATGGCTAGATACACTGGGATCACGGACATTGAGGAAAGTGTACATCACAGAGAGGTAGCGGTGTCCGTATTAATGGAAGGTTTAAAAGAAGTGTTGAGAACAAGGGTACAGACCACTCAACCTAACTGGAGAGGTATCTCGGTGGCTGCATTAAGAGAGTCTGCTATCGAGCATGACCGTAAAAACCAAAGAACCAGGGAAGCACAGGGAGAGCGGTTGATGGTGATGAGCATCCAAGCACTAGAAGAGGCATCAAATCGACCAAAACCCCAGGCCCCTGGCACATGGAGGAAGCCAAGGGTTTTTTATCTGTGTAAAAGGGAAGGGCATTATGCCAGCAACTGTAACAGCACACATAAAGTCAGACCTCCTAGACAAGAACACGAGCAAAGTAATGACACACTGTATGACACACGTAATTGTAATCAGGGATCATATAGAAACATTTTTGGGCCGCACCTGTAGTCTGCAGCCAGTGAAGTTAATTGTTAGCCTTGATAGTAAGCCTGAGGTTACAGTCAATGTAATTGGTAGGTCATTCCTTGTAGACACAGGGGCGGCCAGGTAGACTCTGTGATTATCTTTAAATGTTTCCTTTTCATCTCTGACGTTCACCAGCAGAACTACAGCTCAAACGTCACATGTCTACTTGGTCTTCTCAGAGGTCTACCCAACCCCAGTATATCTTACCAGCATCATTGTGCCTGGCCACGCACAGAGGGTGGAGAGTGGAAATACTGGTGGGGGAGACTGTGCAGAGATACCGAGGGACATGTTGGTGTGACAGCCTGTTGGTGAACGGAAATCTGACTGTTTTTTTTTTTCTATTGTTCTCTCTCTTTTTGTTCTTTCATGTTTTACGGATGGTATGTCACACAACAGTTAGACAAATAGTAATGCAAGATTTATGCTCCTTACAGAAAGATCGCTGATTCGGAAAGAATATCGTATCACTGGAGTGTTCGTTTTGGGAAGACTGAGAGACAGCACTGTTGAGACGACATCTGAGCAAGAAGAACAACAAGACTATAGGACAATTATCGTAACATTTTTCTTTCCCTTCAATTATTTTCTGTACCCCCATTACAACTCTTTCTTTCTCCTCCTGCAAGATGGACTTGCCCCAAGAGACTGCATCCCGTGTTTTCCTGTTGACCCTGTTGTTGACCAGAGCAGTCTGTTTCGGTGAGAGTATCAGAGAGGTCGAGAAAGGATCTGGAATGGGTTCTGATGATCAGGATGGATTCATAGAATTCCAAGAGCAACACAATCACCGAGCAAAGGCGAGTATCAGAAAACGATCTGGTAGCCATGACACTAACAGACATTGTGAAGGATTGTTAGCTGAAGAGAATTGTATCTGTAGAAATTGTGACAACATAGTTGAGGATGGGTGCATCCAAAGATGTCAGTCCAGCATTAATATCAATATGGACCGTCATCCATTGAGTGACTATCACTCATTAGTGGGGAAGGTTTTAAACCAAACGGAATGCTGGGTGTGCTCACAAGTACCTCAAGGTCATAGAAAGTCAGGACTAGTGCCATACTCTTTAACGATAGATGAGGTACTTGAATTAAGGGGTGGGAGACCGGTGGACAAGAAATTTAATATTTCTAGGCCTCCTAGTTTGAAGCTCCACCAATATCATGTGGATAGGTCCTTAATATGTTTTAACATTTCCAATCCCCGAAAGCCGGGAAATTGGGAGGTGACATGGAACAACCAAACCATGACATTCTCACACAGAGCCGATAGAATGCCCGTAGATTCAGAGCTTATACGCCAAACAGCCAACAGTGGGAGATATTTCCAGTATAGGTACACTCTAGGAAGTAGGCCCATGCGAGTTGGAGAAGTATCACCAGGATACTGTGCGCATATCATACAACCCGATACGTGTACTAGACAGATGAGAGAGTTAG
Source organism: Pseudophryne corroboree (assembly GCF_028390025.1). NCBI lineage: Eukaryota > Metazoa > Chordata > Amphibia > Anura > Myobatrachidae > Pseudophryne > Pseudophryne corroboree. The sequence continues at coordinate 119,382,746 of NC_086446.1, read as the reverse complement.
GGATAGGATTTTTCACCTGGAAGGTTTGTAATATGGTGATGTCATTTTCTGTCCCATATGTCCTCCCCGATGATGCATATTTCATATGTGGGAGGAAGGCGTATAAGTGGCTTGCCCCAAACTCAGAGGGATTGTGTTACATTGGAAGAGTGTTACCGGAAGTAATGACCATTACCCATGATAGAATGAAAGACGTTCACCGCAATGCTCAAGCTCCTTACACTCACACCCATTACGAACACATTGTAAAGAGACACCTTATAGATAGGACAGAGCATGCAGCCTCTGATTTGATCCACGAATCCACCGGGATTCAACTCCTGCTCGCGCTAGATATCACCCGTACCGCCAGAGGAGTTATAAATTTTAGGTATATTACCGCGATAGCGAACCTGATAGACAATATCACCGAGATGTATGATGACACCTTCAGGTATACTAGGAGAGAATTGCAAGCTTACAAAACGGAACTGATCCAGCACAGGATGGTTCTAAATTACATCACAGCGGTAACAGGCGGGTATTGTGTCACCCTAGCAACTCAGTAGGGTGTGAAGTGTTGTACGTATATCACAAACAGCACTGAGGATCCAACAGAGGTCATAGATCAAAAGATGGACGATATCTTGCAATTGAAGTGGGAGTTCCGAAGGAGACACAACCTTACCCTTACTTCTGTGGGTAATGAACTGACCGGCTGGGTATCATGGTTGAACCCACGCAATTGGTTCTCATGTTTAGGAGAATGGGCTCAAAATGTTATTGTTGCTGTAGGGAAATTTCTCTTATGTATCCTAGGAGTTGTCATAATGATTGGTCTGATATTCAGATGTGTTCGAATTTTAATGAATTTCAAGCGAAGTACCAAATTGATGAGTTTGAGGAGCGAGGGCATTGTAACAACAACTAGTTTAATTTATGACCCATCAATCGAGACAATGCTGTGATAAGATGTGATTCCACGGTCCGTTTTTTTCACCCGTTTCTCCTTTGTTTTTCTCCAAGGTAAAAAGACATCCACTCGGAAGAAAAATTTGATGACCCATTATACAGACCATTGATGAACTGTTTCACCGACAATTGATGAACCCTTAGAGACTTTAATTTTTATGGACACTTGAAGAGCTTTGCTTGCCACACAGCAAAGATACAGCAATCCGGACAAGACTTCAACAAGACATCAACAAGACTCCAACAGACGTCCAAGGACGACCATATATATATATAATCATACGAATGCATTTATAACGCATGTTTCTTATCTTCATCTCTTCTATCTTCAGGTAGTGGAAAACATATTCGACAGGTGATATAGGCACATATATTAGCACTCACATATTCTCCCCTTCATGTATCATCAACTAATGTGCACCCCATTTGTTGGAACTAAAAAAAGCTGAAAAGAGCTCGGTAGAGTTTGTTAGCCCACTTACAGACCCTTAATACGGGATAAGAAGGATTCAATGTATACTTCGCAATACCTCGAAGCTTATTTTTAGAACATGTACGGCACGATGATACATGAGCCCTCAGACATGGATTTCATACATACATGCTTTTTACTATCTCACTAGGTCATACATTTCCCACCTCCTCCTCTCCTCCCTACTCCCAATCATAATGAGGTATTTCATGATAACATATATTTTTCTGTTTGGATTATTTAGATAGTGGCAGTTATTGTTGACTGCCAAAGGGTGGACTGTCAAAGTCGAAAAATATCATGAATCACATGCCTTGTACTAACCCCATGCACATGCCTGCTGCGCGTGCATATGCCCTGCCGTGCGTGCGCATATTCGCACATTGCGTAAAAGAGCTTCTACGGCCGTGCACTTTGGCGCGTGGTATGCGCATTTACGGTAGGGTTTGTGAGCGTGTAGCGGGCGACTCGATCATAGCATATTTAACCCATATAGTGTGTTTTATAGATAATATTCCCCTTAACAATGTCAGCAAGTATGTTGAGTTTAAACGGTTCTTGGACAGAGAGATTCCTCTTTGCATGATAGGAAGGGTCAGATAAAGGTTGAACGGTGGTGTCTAGTATCCAGCTGTAGAGTATTTTAAGGGTAACATTTCAGTGTTAGTTAGGAAAAGATCGCTCACTCCTGCGTATAGTTATGTACAAAAGTAGTTTATGGACATTAATTGTATTTTGCTGTTTATTACACATGCGGGGGAATCCTGAGGATACCTCCCACCTGAGCAGTTGGAGAAAGACACAGCCCACCTGTTCGAACCCACCTATGACCTTTTGTTATAATGCAGAGACACATTCCTGTGTCCAATGAACCATGAGATTATAGGGACCATTGTATTGTTACTGTATGCTGTGTATATAAAGACCACCATTGCCTGTCCAGTCACTCACTCTCTCAAAAGGCTTTCTCTTTGAATGCTGAGGGCTGGAATCCAGGACGCGCTTGCGAATCATCCCCATGTATGTATATTTCTCTGTAGCCATTTTGTTCGCCATTGCTCATGTTATTCTGTTATTGTGTTAGATTTTGATGTTAGTTTGTAGTGTATGATATGTATTGTTTAACCTTTTATTAGAATCTATCCACAGTGGCCTTAGAACCATGTGGTTTTCAAATACAAATCAGTGCTGTGTTGTCACTTTCCTGCCAGGGTTTTTTAAAGTGGTTTAACCTGTTTAAGGTGTATAAGCATTGTTAAGGTGTATGCACTGCTGATACTTTGTATCACCAGCGCTACTTAAAGTTTAAAGGTATAGTGCTTTGCTGCTAAGGTTTAAAGTATAAGCATATCCTTGCACTGTTTCATTACTTAAGGTTTACTGTATATCATTCTGTGAGCGTCTGTGCCGCTCGTGTCTCGCGCCCACGGCCTAGCGTCTGCTACGCTAAGTGCGTACCCTTACGGTACTCACTGCGCCAATTGCGTACTTAGTCCATAATAAGTATATAGCTTACGTTTAAAGGTGAAATTTGACATTGTCAGGTTTTAAGAAACACAGAATCAGGAACTAGAATTATAATTTTATTTCCAAGAATACTTCAGAGCTTTAGTTGCAAAAAGTGTTACAAAGATTATTAAGAATATTTAAAGACTACACACAGAGTATGGTAAAATCTCAAACAAAAATCAAAATAAATAATAACAGAATTCTAAAGGGGGGTACTGACGGGAGAAATGTGTGCTGAGCGATCTTAACACAGACCACTCAGCACACATCTTTCCCACCGCTCAGCACAGCGCGATGTGCTGAGCGTGGGGGGCAATGACGGGGGGCCGCTCACTTCACACAGCGCTGAAGTTAGCGACCCGCTAGATTGAGCCTACATGCAGGCTCAATCTAGCACTGGCGATAGCGATGCGCAGGGCCACGCATCGCTATCACTGGGGGGTATACACACGGCAGATCTGTGCTTAACATCTAAGCAATCTAGTCAGATTGCTTAGATTTTAAACATGGATCTCTCCCTGTGTACCCCTCTTATCACTTACTGAAAAGATTTTAGGCATTTCTGTTGTGGGGGGGATTTCACAGATTAAAAAGTATGATGCATTGCCGGCATATGATAGCCATTGTCCCCCAAGAAATTAATGACACATATTGAGGGAGCTGCCCTCACTACCCCTCACCCTTGTGTTTTGTAACTAGCTCAATGAAGTCATGCTGTCTTGCAAATATATGGGGGGGGGGGGGGGGGGGTCGCAGACATTCCATTTCTTTTTGCTTTATTATCTAACCAGGTTGTTTGAAAATGGGAACTGCGTGATGCAGTCTTCCAGCCCCCAAACATTTATGACTGGCGCAGGATGGAAGATAATCTGTTTCTGAACATAAATTTCTTCTCCCACTGTATTGCTGGGTTTTGATCTTGTCCCTACTAAACACATTTATGACCCCAGGACCTAGTGGCCTGGTCAGATTCACTCAGAGCGATAACCTCCCTGGGGTTATGTCCACAGTATTTACAACCTAGCAGGAGAGAATGACAGGCAGTTCACAAAATAACATCTTACCACACATACAACATTATACTCTGGGATCTAATAAGGGGATGGATCCTGACACCCCCTTATACTTGAAACAGGGAAAGTGTGCATCGCAGTCACCTGCCAGAAATAGAGGGGCATGACTTTGCAGGGAAGGACAATGGCTACAGAATAGTACCAATTAACATTACTCTACACAGTAGTTTGTTATTTACATTACAACACACAGTAGTGTCCGTTATACACATTACGCTACACAGTAGTACCCCTTACACATTATGCCATACAGCAGTAGTGCCCCTTATATATTATGCCACACAGTAGTAGTGTCCCTTACACATTATGCACACAAAATAGTAGTGCCCCTTACACATTATGCCCACACAATAGTAGTGTCCCTTACACAAACAGGTTGAACTTAATGGACAAATTGTCTTTTTTCAACCTCAGAAACTATGTTACTATGTTACATTATGCCCACACAGCAGTAGAGCCCCTTACACATTATGCCAAAATCGTATTAGTGTCCCTTACACATTATGCCAAAACAGTAGTGGTGTCCCTTACACATTGTGCCCACACAATAATAGTTACCCTTATACATTATGCCCACACAGTAGTAATGTTGCTTACACATTATGCCCACACAGCAGTAGAGCCCCTTACACATTATGCCAAAATCGTATTAGTGTCCCTTACACATTATGCCAAAACAGTAGTGGTGTCCCTTACACATTGTGCCCACACAATAGTAGTTACCCTTATACATTATGCCCACACAGTAGTAATGTTGCTTACAAATTATGCCCACACAGCAGTAGAGCCCCTTACACAAAAAATTGAGGCTGTGTAACTCACCCAGTGAGGAGATTCAGTGTTCTGCTCGGGTGATTGTGCCATGCTCCTTGGCTCTTTGTCAGAGACACATTTAGATCTCATGGGGCCTTAAGCAAGACACCAATTTGGGGCCCCATACCATACATAATTCATAGCATTATATTTGTGTTCCTGAGTTATTCCCCTTACACTATTTGCCAACAGATAAGAACCATTTGTCCGATTTAACCCACACTTACACACTATTGTTAATTTTTGTTTGGAGACATTTAACCTGCCAGTATATTTTTAGTTCATCGGAGGAAACTAGAGCACCTGGAGGAAGCCCACACAAGCATAAAGAGAATATACACACTCTACACAGTTAGGGCCATAGTGGGAATTGAACACATGACCTCAGTGCTGTGAGGCAGCAATGCTAACCATTACACCATCCGTACTGAAACTGACACACAGTTATAGCCCATGGTTAGAGAGGATAGATAAAGAAAGAATAAGGGGGCTGAACTGAGGATAGGGGGGAGGGGAGGGAGGGACAGAGGGTATGGAGACTGTGCCGGCAAAGATCATAGATAAACATTCTTATGCTGGGTATGCGACAAGGTGAGTATCAAATATCAGAAAATAATTCACATATCAGGTCAGATTAATAATCGGTAGCATAAAGCACAAACATATTTACAGGTCAGAGGTGATGCGACGTAGTAAGAACCATGGCCCTCATTCCGAGTTGATCGGTCGCAAGGCGAATTTAGCAGAGTTACACACGCTAAGCCGCCGCCTACTGGGAGTGAATCTTAGCTTCTTAAAATTGCGACCGATGTATTCGCAATATTGCGATTACTAACTACTTAGCAGTTTCAGAGTAGCTTCAGACTTACTCTGCCTGTGCGATCAGTTCAGTGCTTGTCGTTCCTGGTTGACGTCACAAACACACCCAGCGTTCGCCCAGGCACTCCCACCGTTTCTCCGGCCACTCCTGCGTTTTTTCCGGAAACGGTAGCGTTTTCAGCCACACGCCCCTGAAACGCCGTGTTTCCGCCCAGTAACACCCATTTCCTGTCAATCACATTACGATCGCCGGAGCGATGAAAAAGCCGTGAGTAAAATTACTTTCTACATAGCAAAGTTACTTGGCGCAGTCGCAGTGCGAACATTGCGCATGCGTACTAAGCGGATTTTCATTGCGATGCGATGAAAAATACCGAGCGAACAACTCGGAATGAGGGCCCATGTTGTCGAGTCAAATAGAGACAGTACATGTTGTTGTTGGGAAGAATCCAAAGATTCTATAAATGGGCCCCATTTATTATAGAAACGTATAACATTACATTCAACATTGGGTAGAGTGGATTGGCGGTCTGAATATAAAGTATAATTAAGGCGTGAACGGAGAGTATCAAGCCTAGGGGGAGAGTTGACAATCCAGTTAGCAAGGATCATCTTTTTCCCCAGGGTTAGAATAATATATAGTTATGGGATAAGATGTTTGCATTGTGAGGGGATATCCCAATCCGAGAAAATCAATCCAAGCATTGCCTTGCAATTCAACTTTAGTTTAAGATGAAATGTTGAGTTAATAAACCATAAGACTTTGTACCAGAATTTTTTTTTATCTTGGCGCAGTTCCAGAAACAGTGTAAGAATAGAGCATTGGGAATTCCACACTTTAGACAATGACCAGATTCAGAAGGAACCATACAGTAGGTTTACGTTGACCAGGTGTGATGTAGGCTCTACTGTATGTGTGAATTTAACATGTGTCTCTTCAAGCTGTGTCGAGTGGAGTGCTTTGAGGATAGCAGAGAAATTATCTGTCAGTAGTTTGTGTGATATAGGGAATAGGTAATCCATCTCCCAGGTCTTAACAGTCGATGCCCAAAGCTTTGATTCAAATCCAGAGAGGATGTCCCAATATAAATAATAGGCTCTGTAAGGTGAAAGTGAGACTAAAGCAACAGTTTGCATAAGAGGGTCAGCGCCAAGGGTCGGATCATATGGTGGGGGTAAAGAGAGAACTTAATGTCGTAACTGCAAGTACATAAAAAAAGTCTGAACGCAGGATCTGATATTTGTTAATTAAGTCAGAAAAGGACAATAGTACATCCCCAGGATCAAACACGTCCTTGATTAGTGCAATGCCTTTATGTCGCCAATTAAAGAACCTCACATTGTCTAACGCCGCTGGGAAATGGGTTACCACAAAAGGGGATACATTTGGAATGAGCCGGGTTTCTCCTAAGTGATTTGTTTACAGACCACCATGCTAAATAGGTATCCCAAAAGAGAGGGTTGGTATGAATAGACATAGGAAGAGCATATTTAGGGGTATGTAGGAGAGCACGAAGATCATATGGAGAGCAGAGAGTTTGTTCCAAAGTAAAGTTAGAATAGGTAGAGTGAGAAAGAAACCAGTCAAAAATATACCTAAATGCTACAGCCTTGGTGAAAGCAGATATCTCTGGCATAGCCAGGCCACCCGCACTTTTGGGAAGTTTAAATTTGGCCAGGGCCACACGAGGTTTCTTGCCTGACCATAGAAATTTGGTAAAAAGTTTCTCACAGTGTCTGATGTCTGGTTTCGTCAAAGCGTTTGGCAGCATCTGGATAAGATAGGAAAGTCTGGGGAAAATAATACTTTTTAGTACAGCAATTCTCCCCATAAGGGACATGGGTAGAGATGTCCAGGTTTCTAATTGCGTTGCAATGGCCTGTAAAACAGGAGTGAAATTAAGAGCATAAATATTGGACAAAGAGGGCAAAATATATATGTCCAAATTTTTTAACCTGGACTTATTGTGCTTGAATATAGACAGGACAGGAGAGGAGGGAGAAGAAGTGAGAAGAGTAGACGCAGAAGAGGATAATGGAGGAGCTCAGACTTGTCATAATTGATTTTAAAACCTGAGAAGAGGCCAAAAGAATTAATGGAGTGTAGAATGGCTGGGATGGAGACGAGAGGATCAGAAAGGAACAGCAACATGTCATCTGCAAATAACGCCAATTTGAGGGAATGATGAGCGACACATATGGCGTGAAAATCTGGAAGGCTGCGGAGAGCAATCGCTAATGGTTCTATGGCTAATGCAAATAAAAGGGGGGAAAGGGGGCATCCCTGTCTGGTGCCTCTGCTTAGAAGTATAGGGGCTGACAAGTATCCATTACATATAATTTAAGAATGGGAATTCATATATAGTGTACGTATAAGATTAATTGACAAGGAAAGTTAAATTTATTAAGGGTAGTGAATAAGTGTTCCCAGGAAACCAAATCGAACGCTTTCTCAGTGTCGATTGACAATAAAATGGAGGATGTAGTATCTAAAGAGGAGTTCATCCAATGGGAAGCTGCAATAACCTTACGGATGTTAGCCGAAGAATGTCTACCGACCACGAAGCCTGTCTGGTCCGAATGAATCACCCCCGGTATCAGAAATTTAATCCTATCTGCCAGAAGTTTAGTGAATAATTTATAATCTACATTGAGTAGAGATATTGGCCTGTAAAAGCCAGGTAAATGGGGGTTCCTGCCCGGCTTAGGCAGCAGACGGATAATAGCGTCATTAAAATATTGAGGCATTGAAGGAGCAGTAAGTAGGGCATTAAAAACTAATACTAATGGGTCTACGAGTCTTGAGAGTAGCATTTTATAATACTCTCCCGAGAATCCGTCTGGACCAGGAGACTTCACGGGTTTTAGCTGTTTGATGGCGGCTTCAATTTCCTGGGGTGTGAATGGTGCACATATAGTGGGATGAGAGTCAGTAGGTATGGAAGGGAAATCAATAGATTCCCAGAAAGAAAGTTCACCAGAAGTATCTCTGGGTGGTTGGGTATAAATATCGATATAAATATCGGTATAGAAATTTTTAAATATGGAGGCAATATCTTTACCAGTGAAGGCATAAGTGTTATCAGGACGCTGGATTGAGTGCATGAGAGATGAGGGTGTGGAGGATTTCTCTAAGTTGGAGAATAGTTGGCCAGTTTTGTTACGAAACTTATAAAACCTATGGTCTTTATAAAAAGAATGTTTATCACCCATAGAAGCAAGGAGGCCATCAAATTTGTGCTTAGCTAAAACAAAACCAGATTTGTTACCCGGAGTCGGGGAGGTCTTATAGATTTGGTAGGCTGCTGTTAATTGAGACTGGAGAAGTTTATACTCGGAGGCACGTTCTTTTTTAGTCTGTGAGACATATTGAATTATACGACCCCTAATCACAGCCTTATATGTTTGCCAAAAGAGAATAGGGTCCGACTCCAAAGTGGAGAGATTATCAAGTCTGAACTCCTCCCAGTACGCATCAAGCTTGCAGCGGAAGCCCAAGGAAGAAGCGAAATAAGAAGGGAAGCGCCAGAGTTTATGGTGTTTTGTTCATATGTTTGTAAATCCAGTCATCAGGACACAGAGACATGTGAGTTCACTGCTGTGCTGTTTTATTCTTTCACCAACTCCAGGCACACTGCACACTGGACCACCCACTTCCCAGCATTCCCCTGGTCCTAAGGACCATCACTGAAGATTCAGACTTACACATAATAGTAAAGGAGTGTCTACAAATATTAAGCATTCTAATACACTAACATCACATCCTCTTTTCTTTAAAGATAAGCCCTGTACGCTTCAATGCAACAATTAACAACGTCATATTAAGAACATCATCTAACACGTTTCAATGAGTCTCTCAGGTCTGTGTATTTCCCTTTTGGGTCTTTCATACACAGTCTGTGTTTCATCGACCATGTTGGACCTTTCTAGAATCGTGGTTTGTTCACCACTATCAGGATCATCATACATGTCAGATTAAGGGTATTCTTCAGTCATGTTGTCTTCATTATGGTTTCGGTTGAGATCTTAAATCCACCCGATTTATTTTTACTTCCGTTCCATGCTCTGTATGTATAGTATAAGATCTTGGTGCTACTTGTGATGTCACCATAAAAACTTTCTTTAGCAAGCTTAGTTTCTCACAGGAACTTAATCCTAGAATCGGTTGCACATTTTTATCTACAATCAGTAGAGATGTTTTAAACTGATGTCCCTTATATTTCAGTGTCACTAAGCATGTACCTTTCACAGGAATTTCCTCCCCAGTGTACCCTGTAACTTTCACTTTGGCCGGATGAATTTTAGGTTTTACTCTAAAAGTCTTATAGTCTTGAAACAATATTAAATTCACCTGCGCGCCAGTATCAAGCTTAAAGGGAATGACAATCTCGTTCACAGTTAAAGGGACAATCCATTCTTTCTTATCTGCACTGCAAAGTTCAATGCAATCCACAAAGAATTCCTCTGTTTGTTTAACAGCATGCACATTGGTTGTTTCACTTTTCATTTTACAGCATTTGGCAAAGTGATTAAGTCTACCACATTTCATGCAGGTTTTACCATAAGCAGCGCACATTTTAGGATTGTGAGCATTTCCACATCTACTACACATTTCCTTGTTAGACTGTGGCTTAGACTGCTTCATTCTTGAGAATGGAGGTTTGCTTGGCTCTGTTTTCTGCACTACATGGACAGCAGCATCAACTTCCTTGTGTAACTTTTTGGCTTGAAATCTAGTTATTTCTGCAGATCTGCACATAGTCACTGCCTTATCTAGTGTTCGGTCTTGCTCTCTCAGCAGTCTCTCTCTCTGAGTCCATTATCAGGTATTCCACAGACAATATGAACCCTAATCAGTGAATCCTTTAAATCACCAAACTCACAGTTTTACTGAGTGATTGCAGCTCTGTAACATACTGATCAAATCCATCTACAGACTTCTGATCACATGTGAAATACTTTTATCTTTCATATGTCACATTTTTCCTTGGCACAAAGTAATCTTCAAACTTTTGCATTATAGAAGATAGCACCATATTCTGCCCCTCATCAAACTGAAAACTATTACAAATGTCCAGCACATCCTCTCCTATCACATGGAGGAAAATGGATGCCTTAGTTTTGTCAGCCTCTGTATCAGCTCCACATGCAGCAAGATATATATTAATCCTCTGCATAAATCTTTTCCAGTTTTCAGACAAGTTACCAGACATCAGTATGCCGGTTGGAGGAGCTAGTTTATCCATGGCTACTCACTGTTTGAAGAGAGGAGCACATGGCAGGCTTTGCAGACACTGAGTATCACAGCCTTACAGACTTCTGCAAGATTCTTTCACACTCTGAGAGCACTAGCAGTCCAAGTTAAACTTCTTCTGACACCATGTTTTGTTCATATGTTTGTAAATCCAGTCATCAGGACACAGAGACATGTGAGTTCACTGCTGTGCTGTTTTATTCTATCACCAACTCCAGGGACAGTGCACACTGGACCACCCACTTGCCAGCATCCCCCTGGTCCTAGAGACCATCATTGAAGATTCAGACTTACACATATTAGTAAGGGAGTGTCTACAAATATTAAGCATTCTAATACACTAACATCACATATAGGAGCCCATATCTAAATAAGAAGAAAAGGATACCCGGATAGGTCATTTATAGTTTAAGGATTAGCCTCCCACAAATTACTCATACAGAGCTATCTTGATCTCTGCATACCACCCCAGGGACTCTCATTGCACGAGAACCCCGGAACTCTATGCACTGGTATAACACTAACAGGAAAAAGCAGATTCATACCTACTTTCTAAACTTATCCCTGTTCCATTCAATCTGAAATCTCACTCCGCTGTTTACTGTCTGAATTTAGACACACAGCTGAGAAGCAGAACCAGGAGGATGGAAATATGAGACTCTTTGGTTTCTCTCCTACACCCCACAGGACTAAGTACTGGTAAATACTCATGATTGAATTACCCAGAGAATATTATTAACTGCTGCTGGATGATTGTCTAATCACATATGATAGAGACCTGTGGCCTAATTCAAACCTGATCGCTGCAATTTCGCATGACGGGCTATTGTCAAATGATTGCGCATGTGTATGTATCACAATGCGCAGGCGCAAGGCCAAAGTGTGAAAGAATGGTGTGAAAATTTCACTAGCTAGGCGTACACAAGTTGATTTACAGGAAGTGGACGTTTGGGGGTGGTAACTGGGAGTGTCATAAAAAACGCAGGTGTTCCCAAGCGTTTTCAGGGAGGGTGTGTGACGTCAGCTCTGACCCCAATAGCCTGCTTGTATTGCACTGTAGGAGCAAGTTCTGGGCTATGCACAGGCTGGAAAAATTATTTGATGGTGAGTGAGTTGCGAATGGATTTGCAGATATCCTCTGTCTGGCAAAGTTTTCGCATGACGTACGCAGACATTCGCACACTTGCACGGGGCAGGTTTACACTCTTTATGGGCGGCGGCTATCTGATTGCAGACCTCTGCAAAAACGCAGAGGAGCAATCAGGTCTGAATTAGGCCCATAGGTGGTCATTCCGAGTTGATTGCTAGCTGCATTCGTTCGCTGTGCAGCAATGAGGCAAAAAAACGCACATCTGAGCATGCATATGTGGTGCAATGCACACGCACAAAGTAATATTTCAACGAACGATAAAGTTTCACACATGGTCTAGCAAGGCTTTTCAGTTGCACTGCTGGCCGCAGAGTAATTGACATGAAGTGGGCGTTTCTGGGTGTCAACTGGCCGTTTTCAGGGAGTGTTCGAAAAAGCGCAGGCGTGTCTGGAAAAACACAAGCGTGGCTGGCCGAATGCAGGGCGTGTTTGTGACGTCAAAACAAGAACTGAACAGTCTGAAGTCATCGCAAGCGCTGAGTAGGTTTTGAGCTACTCTAAAACTGCACAAAAAAATTATGCCGCCGCTCTGCGATCCTTTCGTTCGCATTTCTGCTAAGCTAAAATACACTCCCAGGGGTATATTTACTAAGCTCCCGATTTTGACCGATTTTGAGTATTTTCTTCAAAGTGTCATCCCGGAAATTTACTAAACTCAAATATCGGCAGTGATGAGGGCATTCATATTTTTTTTGAAGGCAAAGAAGGCACCATCGGTCAAACACGCCTGTTATTTTATCAAACTCGGTAATTTACCAAAAATTCGTATTCACAATCACTGCCGGCAATAGCCAAACACTGCCGTGAAAAAATACAAATCGTAAAAAACAAAGCAGTTTTCAAATAGACCTGCTTTTTTTACCGTATTCTGATCATCAGTGGGATGGGGTGTGAAAGAGTTAAAAATCAGGAAAAAAAATTGCGTGGGGTCCCCCCTCCTAAGCATAACCAGCCTTGGGCTCTTTGAGCCGGTCCTGGTTGTAAAAATACGGGGGGGGGGGGGAATTGACTGGGGTCCCCCCATATTTAAACAACCAGCACCAGGCTCTGCACCTGGTCCTGGTGCAAAAAATACAGGGGACAAAAAACTTAGGGGTCCCCCGTATTTTTAACACCAGCATCGGGCTCCACTAGTCAGAGAGATAATGCCACAGCCGGGGGACACTTTTATATTGGTCCCTGCCGCCCTGGCATTAAATCACCAACTAGTCACCCCTGTCCGGGGTACCCTGGAGGGGTGGGGACCGCTTAAATCAAGGGGTCCCCCCCTCCAGCCACCCAAGTACCAGGAGTGAAGCCCGAGGCTGTCCCCCCTATCCGTGGGTGGTGGATGGGAGGCTGATAGCCTTTTGTGTAAAAAAAGAATATTGTTTTTTGTAGCAGAACTACAAGTCCCAGCAAGCCTCCCCCAAAAGTACCAGCATGCGGGGGGGAAACGGGCCCGCTGGTACCTGTAGTTCTACTACAAAAAAAATACCCAAATAAAAACAAAACACACCGTGAAAGTAAAATTTGATTAAAAATACATGCACACTTACATACATACATACATACTTACCTATGTTGACACGAAGCACTCGGTCCTCTTCTCCAGTAGAATCTAGGGGTACCTGTAAATAAAATTATACTTACAGAGAACCTGGGGTAGATCGGTCCTCTTCTTAAAAGTTATAATTAGAGATGTGCACCGGAAATTTTTCGTGTTTTGTGTTTTGGTTTTGGATTCGGTTCCGCAGCCATGTTTTGGATTCAGACGCATTTTGGCAAAACCTCCCTAAAAAATTTTTGTCGGATTCAGGTGTGTTTTGCATTCAGGTGTTTTTTTTTCAAAAACCCTTCAAAAACAGCTTCAATCATAGAATTTGGGGGTAATTTTGATCCTATAGTATTATTAACCTCAATAACCATAATTTCCACTCATTTCCAGTCTATATCCTCACACCTCACAATATTATTTTTAGTCCTAAAATTTGCACAGAGGTCGCTGGATGACTAAGCTAAGCGACCCAAGTGGGCGGCACAAACACCTGGACCATCTAGGAGAGGCACTGCAGTGTCAGACAGGATGGCACTTAAAAAAATAGTCCCCAAACAGCACATGATGCAAAGAAAAAAGAGGTGCACTGTGGTCGCTGGATGGCTAAGCTAAGCGACACAAGTGGGCGGCACAAACACCAGACCCATCTAGGAGTGGCACTGCAGTGTCAGACAGGATGGCACTTAAAAAAATTGGCCCAAATATCACATGATGCAAAGATAAATAAATAAAAAAAGAGGTGCAAGATGGAATTGTCCTTGGGCCCTCCCACCCACCCTTATGTTGTATAAACAGGACATGCACACTTTAACAAACCCATCATTTCAAAATGACTGGTTGGTTTGGGCCCCTACCAAAAAAAAGAGGCAATCAATCTCTCCTTGCTCAAACTGGCTCTACAGAGGCAAGATGTCCACCTCATCATCATCCTCCGATTCCTCACCACTTTCACTGTGTACATCACCCTCCTCACAGAGTATTAATTCGTCCCCACTGGAATCCATCATCTCAGGTCCCTGTGTACTTTCTGGAGGCTATTGCTGGTGAATGTCTCCACGGAGGAATTGATTATAATTTATTTTGATGAACATCATCTTCTCCACATTTTGTGGAAGTAACCTCGTACGCCGTTCGCTGACAAGGTGACCGGCTGCACTAAACACTCTTTCGGAGTACACACTGGAGGGGGGGGGGGGGGGGCAACTTAGCTAAAATAAAGCCACTTTTTGCAAGGGCCTCCAAATTGCCTCTTTTTCCTGCCAGTATACGTACGGACTGTCTGACGTGCCTACTTGGATGCGGTCACTCATATAATCCTCCACCATTCTTTCAATGGTGAGAGAATCATATGCAGTGACAGTAGACGACATGTCAGTAATCGTTGGCAGGTCCTTCAGTCCGGACCAGATGTCAGCACTCGCTCCAGACTGCCCTGCATCACCGCCAGCGGGTGGGCTCGGAATTCTTAGCCTTTTCCTCGCAGCCCCATTTGCGGGAGAATGTGAAGGAGGAGCTGTTGACGGGTCACGTTCCGCTTGAGTTGACAAGTGTCTCACCAGCAGGTCTTTGAACCTCTGCAGACTTGTGTCTGATGGAAAGAGAGATACAACGTAGGCTTTAAACCTAGGATCAAGCACGGTGGCCAAAATGTAGTGCTCTGATTTCAACAGATTGACCACCCGTGAATCCTGGTTAAGCGAATGAAGGGCTCCATCCACAAGTCCCACATGCCTAGCGGAATCGCTCCGTTTAAGCTCCTCCTTCAATCTCTCCAGCTGCTTCTGCAAAAGCCTGATGAGGGGAATGACCTGACTCAGGCTGGCAGTGTCTGAACTGACTTCACGTGTGGCAAGTCTGTGGCAAGTCTGTGGCAAACGAAGGATTTCTCAAGGGGGGTTTCCAAATGCTGTTCACAATCTCCCACTCTATGGAACATTAGAGCAAGTGTGGGATTCTGGGGGAGCGGTAGAAGAACCTAATAATAACCCTGGACATTAATGGTCTTTTTATACACTGGATATTGTATGGAATACACTATTAATATTTAATACTGTAGATGGTCTATAGGATGTATCAAACATTTAAATAATATAAAATAAGTTGTCAGGAAAAGATTAAACATCCCATAATAAATAATTACACAAACATAATAGAACCAGTACTGCATTTTCTAAGCACACATTCTCCCACCACATGGTAAGGCTCCTGTCTCTTCTTCCTGGTAGCTACTATCTGGTCCAGTGCACTGATTAAGGAGTCAGATTCACACACACAGCAAACTCAGTAGAAGAAGCTGTTATCACTGGGCTTGCGCAGGAACTCTGCTCTGTCCTTTATACTTCATGATGTTTCTGCAACATTAGTAATCTAATCATATTATATACCATTGCTATTGTTGCCATAATTTGAGCCATTTGCCAAGTGGAGGGGGGTTTCCAGGCAACCAGAACCCCCCCTGCGTTTGCCTATGCAAGTTCAAAGGGTTGCAGAACCTTGCACAACGTTGAAATCATTCTCCACTGCGCTTGAGTCAGGTGCATTCCACCTCCTTTGCCTATATCGTAGGCAGATGTATAGGCTTGAATGGCCTTTTGCTTCTCCTCCATCCTCTGAAGCATATAGAGGGTTGAATTCCACTTTGTTACCACCTCTTGCTTCAGATGATGGCGGCGCAGGTTCAGGAGTGTTTGCTGGTGCTCCAGTCTTCAGAACGCGGTGGCTGAATGCCTTAAGTGGCCCGCAATACTTCAGGCCACCGACAGCATCTCTTGCACTCCCCTGTTGTTTTAAAAAAAAATTCTGCACCACCAAATTCAATGTATGTGCAAAACATGGGACGTGCTGGAATTTGCCCACATGTAATGCACACACAATATTGGTGGCGTTGTCCGATGTCACAAATCCCCAGGAGAGTCCAATTGGGGTAAGCCATTCTGCGATGATGTTCCTCAGGTTCCGCAAGAGGTTGTCAGCTGTGTTCCTCTTATGGAAAGCGGTGATACAAAGCGTTGCCTGCCTAGGAACGAGTTGGCATTTGCGAGATGCTGATACTGGTGCCGCCGCTTCTGTTCTTGCTGCGGGAGGCAATACATCGACCCAGTGGGCTGTCACAGTCATATAGTCCTGAGTCTGCCCTGCTCCACTTGTCCACATGTGGTTAAGTGGACATTGGGTACAACTGCATTTTTTAGGACACTGGTGACTCTTTTTCTGACGTCTGTGTACATTCTCGGTATCGCCTGCCTAGAGAAGTGGAACCTGTGAACTAACGCCGGATACCGGACGCACGTCTAATACCAACACAGCTGCCAAGGCCTGAGTTATCCGCTTTGCAACAGGATGACTGCTGTGATATTTCATCTTCCTCGCAAAGGACTGTTGGACACTCAATTGCTTACTGGAAGTAGTACAAGTGGTCTTCCGACTTCCCATCTGGGATGATGATCGACTCCCAGCAGCAACAACAGCAGCACCAGCAGTAGTAGGCGTTACACTCAATGATCCATCGGAGGAATCCCAGTCAGGAGAGGACTCGTCAGACTTGCCAGTGACATGGCCTGCAGGACTATTGGCGTTCCTGTCTAAGGAGGAGGAAATTGACACTGAGGGAGTTGGTGGTGTGGTTTGCGGGAGCTTGGGTACAAGAGGAAGGGATTTAGTTGTCAGTGGACTGCTTCCGCTGTCACCCAAAGTTTTTGAACTTGTCAATGACTTCTGATGAATGCACTCCAGGTGACATATAAGGGAGGATGTTCCTAGGTGGTTAACGTCCTTACCCCTACTTATTACAGCTTGAAAAAGGCAACACACGGCTTGACACCTGTTTTCCGCATTTTTGTTAAAATAATTCCACACTGAAGAGCTGATTTTTTTAGTAATTTGACCAGGCATGTCAATGGCCATATTCCTCCCACGGACAACAGGTGTCTCCCCGGGTGCCTGACTTAAACAAATCACCTCACCATCAGAATCCTCCTTGTCATATCCTCATCCTGGTGTACTTCAACAGTGACATCTTCAATTTGACTATCAGGAACTGGACTGTGGGTGCTCCTTCCAGCACTTCCAGGGGGCGTGCAAATGGTGAAAGGCGCAACCTCTTCTCGTCCAGTGTTGGGAAGGTCAGGTATCACAACCGACACAATTGGACTCTCCTTGGGGATTTGTGATTTAGAAGAACGCACAGTTCTTTGCTGTGCTTTTGCCAGCTTAAGTCTTTTCATTTTTCTAGCGAGAGGATGAGTGCTTCCATCCTCATGTGAAGCTGAACCAATAGCCATGAACATAGGCCAGGGCTTCAGCTGTTCCTTGCCACTCCGTGTCGTAAATGGCATATTGGCAAGTTTACGCTTCTCTTCAGATGCTTTTAATTTAGATTTTTGGGTCATTTTACTGAACTTTAGTTTTTTGGATTTTACATGCTCTCTACTATTGTAAGGATGTGCCCTGTGGGCACATCCATGTAGCTGTCCCTAGCTGGGGGCAGCGCTGGGGCAGCTTGTCTGTCCCCAGCGCGGAGTGTGCGGCGGCGGGTGCCTGGTGCAGGGATCGGATGTTTCCCTGCACCAGGCTGTCGGCGGCGGAGAGCGGCGCGGCGGCGCTTTAAACTTGGCGCCGCTGGGGCCGCCAATGAGAAGCGCCGCCCGCGGCTTTTTGAATCCGGCGCCGTCCGCGAGCCAATCACGGCTCGCGGGGCGCCGGCCAATCGGGAACAGGCGCGGCGAGCCAATCGGCGCTCGCCGCGTCATAGGCCCCGCCCCCGGCGTCTGACGTCAGACGCCGGGCGGGAGCCTGAAGAGGAGGCCGCGCCGAAGAGCGGCAGAAGACTCGAGCGGAAGAAGCGAGGACGGACGTCGGCGCGCCGGAGCGCAGAAGATCCCGGCGGCAAGAAGAAAGAAGACGGGCTCGGAAAAGAAGATGTCCAGCGGCGGCTGGACGCGGCACGACGACGGCGGCGCCGCTGGCCAGGACGGGCCAGCGGCCGAAGATTGAAGAAGAGCGCCGGAGAGGTCACCAGGGGTGGGAAGCGAAGAGCTGACGAAGCTCCCCCCTGGTGCCTCTTCCAGCGGGTCAGGTAGGCCCTTGTCAGGTGCAGCCCTTGTCACCCGCTTTCCCCCTAGACCACCGGGTGTTCGGGCATTAGGCCCGTGGGCACAGTCAGGCCCTCCCGGCCTGTGGGCACGTAGTCGGGCCCTCCCGGCCCGTGGGCATATAGTCGGGCCCTCCTGGCCCGTGGGGGCATTTGGTCGGGCCCTCCAGGCCCGTGGCCCAGATAGGCAGGCACTAGTCCTGGGGGCACATGTTGGGCACTAGGCCCCCTAAGGTTAGTCAGGCCACCGGCCTGTGGCACCAGTTAGGCGGGCATTAGGCCCGAGGCACAATCCAGGCACTAGGCCTGTGGGGCATTAGAGGGCATTAGGCCCTAGTGGATTTTGGCCAAATAGGTACGATAAGGTGACCTTGGGCACAAAGCCCAGGTCACCCAACGGGCAGCAAGGTAGGCGGGCGCTAGGCCCGTGGGCAAAGTCAGGCCTCCGGCCTGTGGGCAGTTAGGGGGCGCTAGGCCCAGTGAATCAGCGTTTCCCCGAGGTGAGTAAAGGTGGCACTGGGCGTTAGGCTCAGGCCACCCTGAGAGTACGGTAGGTGGGTGAGCTGTGCGGTCCCCACTACTGGGTGTTCTGAGTCGGGTAGACAAAGGGACAGCACCGTTTTATGTTGTAACTCCGATAGTGTGATATATGTTGTTACCGTGCAGGGCAAATTGCTGTTATGAGGTTTGTGCTAGTTATGTTGCACCACACCCACAGAGCTAGTTTGAGGGCTCTGCTGTTGTAGTTAGTATAGGGTGTGACACTAGGTCAGAGTTAGGCCCTGCACGGCTGTTTCTCTTTGCCTCCTTACAGGGACCTGTAAGTGGAGAAGATCGGAGTGCAAGACTTGTGACGGTGAGTAGCATCCGTGTACGTCTGTCCCTTGTTTGTCCCCGAGCGCCGGAGTTAGGATTGCTCACGGACGTGAGAATCCCTTTTCATCACACTACGTGCGAAAGCGCGAGTGTGTGAAATCTGGGTGGCTGAGGCTTTGTGCCGGTGATGACCATTCGCCCAACCGGTGAAGGTCGCGGCCACCCCTGGGGTATCCCCTGTTCCAGCGGAAGAAGGGTCGATACCCCCTTTGATGTAAACCATTCTCTCCTCAGCTCGGTCGACGGTCAGCTCCAAGAGGGAATCGCCGTGTCCGGATCCGACTGAAGAATTCCAGGTCCGTTGAAGGTTCCGGTACCTGAAGGTGAGAGCGAGCGGCGCCTGGTGAGTACCGAGTCTACACCTGCACGGCAGCAGGCACCACCACACGCACCGCAGTCCAACCGCACCTCTCACATTTGGCGTAGTCGGCAGGATAAAAGAGACCGGATCACGGACACGATGTGGAACGCCACCAAGAAGACCTCCCTGCGGACGGCTCCGGAGAAGACTCACCCCCGGACGTGTGCGGACCAGAGCGACTGGGTGACGGTGTCTGGGGCAGACATCCTGAAGATGGTGCAGCGGTCGGTCCAGCGGGAAAAAGAAGAGCGCTGGGAGAAGGGGCGCAAGAAGGCCGCTGTGACGCCCTGCAAGAAATGTCGGCAAACAGGTCACTTTGCCGACGAGTGTACTTGGCGAGAGACGTCCCCAAAGAAGGTGGTCCAGGAAGCGGACCGAAGACGTCAGAAGGGCCAAGCGAAGGAGTCCTGGTGTTTGCTCTGCGGAAACTACGGGCATGAGCACAACAGTTGTCCCTGGGACGAAGAGTTGAGCGAAGACGAGGTTGATTCCCGGTGTGAAAGCTGTGGAGATCCCCGACATCGGCTCCTGGAATGTCCATGGACGGAAGACAGGACGGACTACGAGGCCACGGTGAAGCAGCTGACGGAATCTCGTCAGCAGCTTTGGGACCGGGTGGCTGCAGAGCCTGTGTGTGCGCTCTGCGAGGCGAGAGGGCATGCGCTTCCCGATTGTCCGTGGAATGAAGACCGGATGATTGCGGATGGTCGCGCCCAGAGATGGGAGGAGGAAACCAGGGAAATGGAGCGGAAGGCCTTGCTTGAAGTTAATTCGCAGGTGCCCATTTCCTCGGAGCCGGAACCAACGGGTGAAGATTCCCCAGTGAAGGAGGCGGACCAGGAACCCGTCTTGGAGAAGGTGGCAGTGGCCCTCCCTTGTTGGAAGTGTCGGCGACCAGGACATGCGGCCAGTGAGTGCCCTTGGGAAGATGCCGAGGACCTACTCTGTCCCAAGAAAGTGACCCCAGTAAGGCAGAATCCTTTCCCGCATGAGGCGGAGGTGGACGACTGGGAGGTGAAGAGGCCACGCTGCGAAGAAAAGCGTGAAGACCCAGTGACTGAGACGTCCGGAATCTCCCCGCGATGGAACCGTCCACGACCAGGACGTGCGGAACAGGAGTGTCCTGGGTACCAAGAAATGCCAGCGGAAGCAAAGGAGTACGCTGAGGAAGTAACGATGCCAGCGGAAGCGAAGGAGTACACTGAGGAAGTAACGATGCCAGCGTAAGCGAAGGAGTACGCTGAGGAAGCAGAGGTGCCAGCGGAAGCGAAGAAGTACGCTGAGGAGGAAAGTAATACCCCAGTCCAGATATCGGAGGAGGACTCGGACTACGGTGAGCTGTCCGCCGACGAATCCCTCCCAGAACAGATGGAGGACGACTCTGGCGTCGGAAGCGCCGACGAGAGTGACGGGCAGGATCGGGTGGAGTCGTGCTCCCAGTTGAATGCCCTCCATGAAGAGGAGGAGATAGTCCTGGAGCAATACCTGCCGGAAGTACCGAAAGGGACGGACGTACGGGGACAGGATCGCGATGCCGTGGGAGGACCCGTTCCAGAGGAAGACACAGGACCTTTGGAGATGCCCCACGAGGAAATTCGACATGTGGTGGCTGTTGCCCGGGAGGAAACGGATGCCCCGGAGGATTCCGCTGTTGGGTGGTGGTCGATACCACACCCGGAAGACAGGGACGAAGCCACAGGCGATATCGAAGGCCAAGAGTGGGTGACTGTTGTCCCCGTGGAGGAAGATTCCCCTTGGTGGCCAGCGTCAAGCGACCGCGAGGAGATGCCACTTCCCCAGAGGATCCACCGATGGAGGTCAGGAGGAACGAAGAAGAGGAACCCGGAGCTGGAGGTGGAAGGATGTGGGGTCACAGCCTATCCGGGCTGGACCCTTGAACACAACCTCGCCGGAAGGACCTCGGAATTCCCTGACCCGTGGACAATGGAAGTCGTGAGGAACTTTGTAGGGACTACAAAGGAAAAAGGGGGGGGAAATGTAAGGATGTGCCCTGTGGGCACATCCATGTGGCTGTCCCTAGCTGGGGGCAGCGCTGGGGCAGCTTGTCTGTCCCCAGCGCGGAGTGTGCGGCGGCGGGTGCCTGGTGCAGGGATCGGATGTTTCCCTGCACCAGGCTGTCGGCGGCGGAGAGCGTCGCGGCGGCGCTTTAAACTTGGCGCCGCTGGGGCCGCCAATGAGAAGCGCCGCCCGCGGCTTTTTGAATCCGGCGCCGTCCGCGAGCCAATCACGGCTCGCGGGGCGCCGGCCAATCGGGAACAGGCGCGGCGAGCCAATCGGCGCTCGCCGCGTCATAGGCCCCGCCCCCGGCGTCTGACGTCAGACGCCGGGCGGGAGCCTGAAGAGGAGGCCGCGCCGAAGAGCGGCAGAAGACTCGAGCGGAAGAAGCGAGGACAGACGTCGGCGCGCCGGAGCGCAGAAGATCCCGGCGGCAAGAAGAAAGAAGACGGGCTCGGAAAAGAAGATGTCCAGCGGCGGCTGGACGCGGCGCGACGACGGCGGCGCCGCTGGCCAGGACGGGCCAGCGGCCGAAGATTGAAGAAGAGCGCCTCTGAGGTCACCAGGGGTGGGAAGCGAAGAGCTGACGAAGCTCCCCCCTGGTGCCTCTTCCAGCGGGTCAGGTAGGCCCTTGTCAGGTGCCCCTGTACCCGCTTTCCCCCTAGACCACCGGGTGTTCGGGCATTAGGCCCGTGGGCACAGTCAGGCCCTCCCGGCCTGTGGGCACGTAGTCGGGCCCTCCCGGCCCGTGGGCATATAGTCGGGCCCTCCTGGCCCGTGGGGGCATTTGGTCGGGCCCTCCAGGCCCGTGGCCCAGATAGGCAGGCACTAGGCCTGGGGGCACATGTTGGGCACTAGGCCCCCTAAGGTTAGTCAGGCCACCGGCCTGTGGCACCAGTTAGGCGGGCATTAGGCCCGAGGCACAATCCAGGCACTAGGCCTGTGGGGCATTAGAGGGCATTAGGCCCTAGTGGATTTTGGCCAAATAGGTACGATAAGGTGACCTTGGGCACAAGGCCCAGGTCACCCAACGGGCAGCAAGGTAGGCGGGCGCTAGGCCCGTGGGCAAAGTCAGGCCTCCGGCCTGTGGGCAGTTAGGGGGCGCTAGGCCCAGTGAATCAGCGTTTCCCCGAGGTGAGTAAAGGTGGCACTGGGCGTTAGGCTCAGGCCACCCTGAGAGTACGGTAGGTGGGTGAGCTGTGCGGTCCCCACTACTGGGTGTTCTGAGTCGGGTAGACAAAGGGACAGCACCGTTTTATGTTGTAACTCCGATAGTGTGATATATGTTGTTACCGTGCAGGGCAAATTGCTGTTATGAGGTTTGTGCTAGTTATGTTGCACCACACCCACAGAGCTAGTTTGAGGGCTCTGCTGTTGTAGTTAGTATAGGGTGTGACACTAGGTCAGAGTTAGGCCCTGCACGGCTGTTTCTCTTTGCCTCCTTACAGGGACCTGTAAGTGGAGAAGATCGGAGTGCAAGACTTGTGACGGTGAGTAGCATCCGTGTACGTCTGTCCCTTGTTTGTCCCCGAGCGCCGGAGTTAGGATTGCTCACGGACGTGAGAATCCCTTTTCATCACACTACGTGCGAAAGCGCGAGTGTGTGAAATCTGGGTGGCTGAGGCTTTGTGCCGGTGATGACCATTCGCCCAACCGGTGAAGGTCGCGGCCACCCCTGGGGTATCCCCTGTTCCAGCGGAAGAAGGGTCGATACCCCCTTTGATGTAAACCATTCTCTCCTCAGCTCGGTCGACGGTCAGCTCCAAGAGGGAATCGCCGTGTCCGGATCCGACTGAAGAATTCCAGGTCCGTTGAAGGTTCCGGTACCTGAAGGTGAGAGCGAGCGGCGCCTGGTGAGTACCGAGTCTACACCTGCACGGCAGCAGGCACCACCACACGCACCGCAGTCCAACCGCACCTCTCACACTATGACATTGGGCATCGGCCTTGGCAGACGACGTTGATGGCATTTCATCATCTCTGCCATGACTAGTGGCAGCAGCTTCAGCACGAGGTGGAAGTGAATCTTGATCTTTCCCTATTTCACCCTCCACATTTTTGTTCTCCATTTTTTAATGTGTGGAATTATATGCCAGTAATATTATTATATCAATAGCAATGGCCTACTGTACTGTACAACTATATACTGTTGGTCACTAAAATTCTGCACTGTACTACTATATATACTGCTCACAAAAATGCAGCACAGATATGGATGGATACTTGCACTGACACAGAGCTGCAAGGTACAGCAATGGCCTACTGTACTGTACAACTATATACTGTTGGTCTTGTGGCTGGCCCCACTTAACCTCGCGGTCTACCGCAGACCGCATAGTTCCCACCATTGGATATAATGTAGCGCCACTGCGCTACATTGTATCCACGGTGCGCCGCCTGACAGTGCAGGAGCGCACAACCAATCAGTAGAGTGCCATAACGTGGCGCTCCCTGATTGGCTGAAGGGACCCTTTTTGACAGGAGTCACGGGGGTCTCGACATTGGGGGAGAGGGGTTCCATGTGTAAACATGGGACCCCTTTCAGTGCGTGGTCCGGGTATTTCGTTTTTTTTACCAAGTACGTGGATTATAATTTTTAAGAAGAGGACCGATCTACACCAGATTCTTTGTAAGTATAATTTTATTTACAGGTACCCCTGGATTCTACTGGACAAGAGGACCGAGTGCTTCGTATCAACATAGGTAAGTAAGTATGTATGTGAGTGTGCATGTATGTTTAATAAAATTGTACTTTCACGGTGTGTGTGTTTTGTTTTTATTTGGGTATTTTTTTTGTAGTAGAACTACAGGTACCAGCGGGCCTGTTTCCCCCCCCCACATGCTGGTACTTGTGGTTCTCCAAGTACCAGCTTGCGGGGGAGGCTTGCTGGGACTTGTAGTTCTGCTACAAAAAAACAATACAGGTTGAGTATCCCTTATCCAAAATGCTTGGGACCAGAGGTATTTTGGATATCGGATTTTTCCGTATTTTGGAATAATTGCATACCATAATGAGATATCATGGTGATGGGACCTAAATCTAAGCACAGAATGCATTTATGTTACATATACAGCTTATACACACAGCCTGAAGGTCATTTTAGCCAATATTTTTTATAACTTTGTGCATTAAACAAAGTGTGTCTACATTCACACAATTAATTTATGTTTCATATACACCTTATACACACAGCCTAAAGGTCATTTAATACAATATTTTTAATAACTTTGTGTATTAAACAAAGTTTGTGTACATTGAGCCATCAAAAAACAAAGATTTCACTATCTCAGTCTCACTCAAAAAAGTCCGTATTTCGGAATATTCCGTATTTCGGAATATTTGGATATGGGATACTCAACCTGTATTATTTTTTTACACAAAAGGCTATCAGCCTCCCATCCAATGCCCACGGATGGGGGGAACAGCCTCGGGCTTCACCCCTGGTCCTGGGTGGCTGGAGGGGGGACCCCTTGATTTAAGGGGTCCCCACCCCTCCAGGGTACCCCGGCCAGGGGTGACTAGTTGGTGATTTAATGCCAGGGCCGCAGGGACCAATATAAAAGTGTCCCCCGGCTGTGGCATTATCTCTCTGACTAGTGGAGCCCGGTGCTGGTGTTAAAAATACCCGTATATGTGAATCACCCTAACCACGGTTTGACACAAATATATATTTTTTTGGGCTGCAGTTTGATTGAAAAAAAAACCTATAGTTTACGTATGTGTGTGTATATATATATATATATATATATATACGCTGTATATTTCTTCCTATAATCATATATACCC
Source organism: Pseudophryne corroboree (assembly GCF_028390025.1). Lineage (NCBI taxonomy): Eukaryota > Metazoa > Chordata > Amphibia > Anura > Myobatrachidae > Pseudophryne > Pseudophryne corroboree. Next base: position 119,357,039 of record NC_086446.1, on the reverse strand, counting down.
TTTCATTTATCTTTTGTGTGTTGACTGTTGGGATACAGCTAAACCTGTGAGAGGTTAATCATGTTTTCTAACAATTTTGAATGTATATCAATAAACTACAATTTTAATCAAAAGAAGCGCCCCAACAAAAAGAGTCACCTTTCCATAGGAGTGCGCACGGGGAGTGCCTGGTGCACACAGGCACCCCTAATGTCTGACACCCCCCTCACACACGCCTGCTGTCGTCGGGGTGCAGCGTCGGGTGGTTCATTGCCTGTCTCTGTCCGGATCCCAAGTCCAGCATGTGGAAGACTGCGGCGCTGATTGGGGGGGTTCTCCCCCCTTGCCTGCTTAACACCAGCATGGTGGGGGGAGAGCTCCAAGGAGGTGGAGTGTCCCTGTGATACCGGCATCTGTCTGAGGCTGAGCAGGAGACTTCTGCCCACTGCCGGGAAAGGAGGGGAGGAGTTGCGGTTGCCTCATGCTGTGCCCCGGGATGGAGGAACCTGGAGTGGATACCATCTGCAAGCCGACAATCCTGCAGTGCCAGCTGCTGTAGAGGTGAGCCATGCTGTGCGCAGAATGCAGAGGCAGAGAGTGTTTCAGGCTAGTGTGGGGGTGTAGGTACGAAATACCACCCAGGTGCTAACTAGTGGTTGCTTCAGTTTTAAGCAGCCACCGTGTAGGGCAGTGGTGCAAGTAAAAATATTTTCTTAGTGGTACTGAGTGGCGAAAAATGAGTTTGGTCATGTGTTATGAGGTGGTGTGGTCACATGACACTAGGGAAAGTGACTAAATGACACTAGCAGCGTGGTCACATGACATAGCCCCTTTTCTTTGAACTCTGGAGGCAAGGCTAGAAATATATAGTGATACCCCCAGTGTAATAGAATTATATAGTAATGCCCCCAGCATAATAAATATATATAGTAATGCCCCCAATTTATTAGCAATATATAGTAATGCCTCTATTATATCAGGAATATATACTGTAGTAGTGATCCTGGTATAATAGAAATATATGGTAGTGCCCATTAGAGATGAGCGGGATCGGTTCCTCTGAATCCGAACCCGCCCGAACTTCAGGTTTTTTACACGGGTCCGAGCAGGCTCGGATCTTCCCGCCTTGCTCGGCTAACCCGAGCGCGCCCGAACGTCATCATCACGCTGTCGGATTCTCGCGAGGCTCGGATTCTATCGCGAGACTCGGATTCTATATAAGGAGCCGCGCGTCGCCGCCATTTTCACACGTGCATTGAGAGTCATAGGGTGAGGACGTGGCTGGCGTCCTCTCCGTTTAGAGAAGAGAGAGACACAGTATTTTGGGGAGCATTATTAGGAGGAGTACTACTATACTGTATACTACTATACTACTTGCTGAAGTGATATTTATAGATTAGATAGTGTGACTGTAAGTGTATTATCTGACTTGTGGGGGAGACACTGACAGTGGGGAGCAGTTAGAGTCTGAGAGCAGGACTCAGGAGTACATATAACGTACAGTGCACACTTTTGCTGCCAGAGTCAGTGCCACACTGCCATTGTTGTGACCACACTGACCACCAGTATAATAATATATTTTGTGATTGTCTGCTTAGGCCTCGGAGTACTAGTTGCAAGTTGCAACGTGACCTGAAGTGACCACCAGTTTAATAATCAATCACCACCAGTTTAATATATATATATATATAATTGTATATAATATATATATATATATAATATTGTATACCACCTACCCGTGGTTTTTTTTTTTTCATTCTTCTTTATACATACTACTATAGTAGCTTACTGTAGCAGTCTGCGGTGTTGTGCTGACCTGACAGTGTCCAGCAGGTCCGTCATCAGTCATTACATAATAAATATATATAGTACCTGTCCGGCTGCAGTACTAGTGATATTATATTGATTTCATCTCATTATCAATAATTTATCATCCAGTCTAGACTCTATATTAGCAGCAGACACAGTACGTTAGTCCACGGCTGTAGCTACCTCTGTGTCGGCACTCGGCAGTCCATCCATAATTGTATACCACCTACCCGTGGTTTTTTTTTTTTCTTTCTTCTTTGTACATACTACTATAGAGTATAGTAGCTTACTGTAGCAGTCTGCGGTGCTGCTGAGCTGACAGTGTCCAGCAGGTCCGTCATCAGTCATCATTACCTAATAAATATATTATCTACCTGTCCGGCTGCAGTACTAGTGATATTATATATACATACATATATATATTGATTTCATCTCATTATCAATCATCCAGTCTATATTAGCAGCAGACACAGTACGTTAGTCCACGGCTGTAGCTACCTCTGTGTCGGCACTCGGCAGTCCATCCATAATTGTATACCACCTACCCGTGGTTTTTTTTTTTCTTTCTTCTTTGTACATACTACTATAGAGTATAGTAGCTTACTGTAGCAGTCTGCGGTGCTGCTGAGCTGACAGTGTCCAGCAGGTCCATCATCAGTCATCATTACCTAATAAATATATTATCTACCTGTCCGGCTGCAGTACTAGTGATATTATATATACATACATATATATATTGATTTCATCTCATTATCAATCATCCAGTCTATATTAGCAGCAGACACAGTACGTTAGTCCACGGCTGTAGCTACCTCTGTGTCGGCACTCGGCAGTCCATCCATAATTGTATACCACCTACCCGTGGTTTTTTTTTTTCTTTCTTCTTTGTACATACTACTATAGTATAGTAGCTTACTGTAGCAGTCTGCGGTGCTGCTGAGCTGACAGTGTCCAGCAGGTCCGTCATCAGTCATCATTACCTAATAAATATATTATCTACCTGTCCGGCTGCAGTACTAGTGATATTATAGATACATACATATATATATTGATTTCATCTCATTATCAATCATCCAGTCTATATTAGCAGCAGACACAGTACGTTAGTCCACGGCTGTAGCTACCTCTGTGTCGGCACTCGGCAGTCCATCCATAATTGTATACCACCTACCCGTGGTTTTTTCTTTTCTTTCTTCTTTGTACATACTACTATAGAGTATAGTAGCTTACTGTAGCAGTCTGCGGTGCTGCTGAGCTGACAGTGTCCAGCAGGTCCGTCATCAGTCATCATTACCTAATAAATATATTATCTACCTGTCCGGCTGCAGTACTAGTGATATTATATATACATACATATATATATTGATTTCATCTCATTATCAATCATCCAGTCTATATTAGCAGCAGACACAGTACGTTAGTCCACGGCTGTAGCTACCTCTGTGTCGGCACTCGGCAGTCCATCCATAATTGTATACCACCTACCCGTGGTTTTTCTTTTTCTTTCTTCTTTGTACATACTACTATAGTATAGTAGCTTACTGTAGCAGTCTGCGGTGCTGCTGAGCTGACAGTGTCCAGCAGGTCCGTCATCAGTCATCATTACCTAATAAATATATTATCTACCTGTTCGGCTGCAGTACTAGTGATATTATATATACATACATATATATATTGATTTCATCTCATTATCAATCATCCAGTCTATATTAGCAGCAGACACAGTACGTTAGTCCACGGCTGTAGCTACCTCTGTGTCGGCACTCGGCAGTCCATCCATAATTGTATACCACCTACCCGTGGTTTTTTTTTTTCTTTCTTCTTTGTACATACTACTATAGTATAGTAGCTTACTGTAGCAGTCTGCGGTGCTGCTGAGCTGACAGTGTCCAGCAGGTCCGTCATCAGTCATCATTACCTAATAAATATATTATCTACCTGTCCGGCTGCAGTACTAGTGATATTATATAAGGCTGAATTATAAGGGCACGGTCGTGCCCTTATATTAAGGCTGAATCGAACAAACGGAATTCTCCCATAGGGAACTTCTGAGATGGGGGCATGGTGTTTGAGGGGCTACACCTCAAAACTGATTGGACGTACCGAGCTGAAATTTGGCATGGACGTGGAGAATCGTCACCCGCTGGTGCATGCCAAATTTCAGGGCAAAATAATAAAAAATGAGGAATTGAGAGTAAGCTAAAGTTCCAACTGTCAGTTTTTTTCTGCCACTCCCTCTGTGGCTTTTTGACATGGTTTTCCTATAGAGTGAATGAGGATTTTTTTGGGAAGGCATAACTCAGGATAGAGGACAAATTAAGACTTGGGGTTTGTTTTATTAGATAGAGTATGTCCCAGTGTAGTGCCTTTTGGGGTTGTGGTTTTTGAAAAAGTTATAGTTTTTTTTTAATTAAGTAAAATATGCCCCATTTTAAAGATAGGGCTTTTCAATTTGTTGCGCCTGCGCAGTGGCCGCCAGCAGGGGGTGAACATAGATGAGCTTGTCAAGTTGTGCACGAGGAGAGCGCGGGAAGCAGTGTCTCGTGCATGACGAGGACAGCTGCAGGCGGCGGGAGGACGAGAAGGAGGGAGCGTCTACAAGACCCGGAGGAGATCGCGGGACGTGATCGACGGAGGGAGCCTTACTGGGGAAGGAGAACGACGGAGCAGAAGCCGGGTCCCCTTCAGGAGTGTCAGCGGGAGGAGATAGCCGCAGCTCGGAGGAAGCCGGCAGGATGTATGCCATCATTTCTTATTTTTCTTATACTTCTCCCGCCCGCCCTGTTGTGTCCGCCCGCCCGGCCGCCCTGCTGTGTCCGCCCGCCCGGCCGCCCTGCTGTGTCCGCCCGGCCGCCCTGCTGTGTCCGCCCGGCCGCCCTGCTGTGTCCGTCCCCCGCCTGCCCGCCCGCCCTGCTGTGTCCGTCCTCCGATGCTGTGCCCGGCCGCCCGCCCTGCTGTGTCCGTCCTGCGTGTCCGTCCTCCGCCCTCCCTGCTGTCTACGCCCTCCGCCCATCCCCCCCCCGCCCTCCCTGCTGTCTACGCCCATCCCCCCCCGCCCTCCCTGCTGTCTACGCCCATCCCCCCCCCGCCCTCCCTGCTGTCTACGCCCATCCCCCCCCGCCCTCCCTGCTGTCTACGCCCTTCCCCCCCCCGCCCTCCCTGCTGTCTACGCCCATCCCCCCCCGCCCTCCCTGCTGTCTACGCCCATCCCCCCCCGCCCTCCCTGCTGTCTACGCCCATCCCCCCCCGCCCTCCCTGCTGTCTACGCCCATCCCCCCCCGCCCTCCCTGCTGTCTACGCCCTCCCTGCTGTCTACGCCCATCCCCCCCCGCCCTCCCTGCTGTCTACGCCCATCCCCCCCCGCCCTCCCTGCTGTCTACGCCCATCCCCCCCGCCCTCCCTGCTGTCTACGCCCACCCCCCCCACCCTCCCTGCTGTCTACGCCCTCCCTGCTGTCTACGCCCATCCCCCCCCGCCCTCCCTGCTGTCTACGCCCATCCCCCCCGCCCTCCCTGCTGTGTCCGCCCATCCCCCCCCCCCGCCCTCCCTGCTGTGTCCGCCCATCCCCCCCCCGCCCTCCCTGCTGTGTCCGCCCATCCCCCCCCGCCCTCCCTGCTGTGTCCGCCCATCCCCCCCGCCCTCCCTGCTGTGTACGCCCACCCCCCCGCCCTCCCTGCTGTGTACGCCCACCCCCCCCGCCCTCCCTGCTGTGTACGCCCACCCCCCCGCCCTCCCTGCTGTGTCCGCCCATCCCCCCCCCGCCCTCCCTGCTGTGTCCGCCCATCCCCCCCGCCCTCCCTGCTGTGTCCGCCCATCCCCCCCCGCCCTCCCTGCTGTGTCCGCCCATCCCCCCCCGCCCTCCCTGCTGTGTCCGCCCATCCCCCCCGCCCTCCCTGCTGTGTACGCCCATCCCCCCCCGCCCTCCCTGCTGTGTACGTCCACCCCCCCCCGCCCTCCCTGCTGTGTCCGTCCATCCCCCCCCCGCCCTCCCTGCTGTGTCCGTCCATCCCCCCCCCGCCCTCCCTGCTGTGTCCGTCCATCCGCCCCGCCCTCCCTGCTGTGTCCGTCCACCCCCCCCCCCCCCGCCCTCCCTGCTGTGTCCGTCCATCCCCCCCGCCCTCCCTGCTGTGTCCGTCCATATCCCTGCTGTGTCTGTCCATCCCCCCCCCGCCCTCCCTGCTGTGTCCGTCCATCCCCCCCCGCCCTCCCTGCTGTGTCCGTCCACCCCCCCCCGCCCTCCCTGCTGTGTCCGTCCATCCCCCCCGCCCTCCCTGCTGTGTCCGTCCATCCCCCCTGCCCTCCCTGCTGTGTCCGTCCATATCCCTGCTGTGTCCGTCCATATCCCTGCTGTGTCCGTCCATATCCCTGCTGTGTCCGTCCATATCCCTGCTGTGTCCGTCCACCCCCCCCGCCCTCCCTGCTGTGTCCGTCCATCCCCCCCGCCTTCCCTGCTGTGTCCGTCCATCCCCCCCGCCCTCCCTGCTGTGTCCGTCCATCCCCCCCGCCCTCCCTGCTGTGTCCGTCCATCCCCCCCCGCCCTCCCTGCTGTGTCCGTCCATCCCCCCCCCGCCCTCCCTGCTGTGTCCGTCCATCCCCCCCTGCCCTCCCTGCTGTGTCCGTCCATCCCCCCCCCGCCCTCCCTGCTGTGTCTGTCCATCCCCCCCCCGCTCTCCCTGCTGTGTCCGTCCATCCTCCCCCGCCCTCCCTGCTGTGTCCGTCCATCCCCCCCGCCCTCCCTGATGTGTCCGTCCATCCCCCCCGCCCTCCCTGCTGTGTCCGTCCATCCCCCCCCGCCCTCCCTGCTGTGTCCGCCCATCCCCCCCCCGCCCTCCCTGCTGTGTCCGTCCATCCCCCCCGCCCTCCCTGCTGTGTCCGTCCATCCCCCCCGCCCTCCCTGCTGTGTCCGTCCATCCCCCCCCTGCCCTCCCTGCTGTGTCCGTCCATCCCCCCCGCCCTCCCTGCTGTGTCCGTCCATCCCCCCCCGGCCTCCCATCCCCCCCGCCCTCCCTGCTGTGTCCGTCCATCCCCCCCCGCCCTCCCTGCTGTGTCCGTCCATCCCCCCCCGCCGCCCTCCCTGCTGTGTCCGTCCATCCCCCCCGCCCTCCCTGCTGTGTCCGTCCATCCCTCCCCGCCGTCCCCAGACGCAGCACCTGACACTCACACGGACCTGACACACACGCACACATTCACACGCAGCGCCTGACACACAGTCGCGCAGCGCCTGACACACACAGACGCGCAGCGCCTGACACACACAGACGCGCAGCGCCTGACACACACAGACGCGCAGCGCCTGACACACACAGACGCGCAGCGCCTGACACACACAGACGCGCAGCGCCTGACACACACAGACGCGCAGCGCCTGACACACACAGACGCGCAGCGCCTGACACACACACAGACGCGCAGCGCCTGACACACACAGACGCGCAGCGCCTGACACACACAGACGCGCAGCGCCTGACACACACAGACGCGCAGCGCCTGACACACACAGATGCGCAGCGCCTGACACACACAGACGCAGCACCTGACACACACACACAGCAGCACCTGACACACACAGCAGCACCTGACACACACACGCAGCACCTGACACACACACGCAGCACCTGACACACACACTCACGCACCTGACACATGCACTCACACGCAGCACCTGACATACTCACACGCAGCACCTGACACACACACACACACACACACATGCAGCACCTGACACACACACGCAGCACCTGACACACGCAGACATGCAGCACCTGACACACGCAGCACCTGACACACGCAGACACGCAGCACTTGACATGCAGCACCTGACACACACACACGCAGCACCTGACACACACACACACACACACAGCACCTGACATTCAGACATGCAGCGCCTGACACATACACACACGCAGACATGCAGCGCCTGACATGCAGCACCTGACAGACACACACACACCCACAGACATGCAGCACCTGACACACACACACACACACACACAAATATGCAGCACTTGACACACCCACACACATACAGACATGCAGCACCTGACACACACACACACAGGCAGCACCTGACACACACACACAGACGCAGCACATGACACTCACACGGACCTGACACACGCACACACTCACACGCAGCACCTGACACACACACACAGACGTGCAGCGCCTGACACACACAGGCACGCAGCACCTGACACACACACACAGACGCGCAGCACCTGACACACACACACACACAGACGCGCAGCGCCTGACACACACACACAGACGCGCAGCGCCTGACACACACACACAGACGCGCAGCGCCTGACACACACACACAGACGCGCAGCGCCTGACACACACAGACGCGCAGCGCCTGACAGACACAGACACGCAGCGCCTGACACACGCAGCGCCTGACAGACACGCGCACTCACACGCAGCGCCTGACAGACACACGCACTCACACGCAGCACCTGACAGACATGCGCACACGCACTCACACGCAGCGCCTGACAGACACGCGCACTCACACGCAGCGCCTGACACACACGCGCACTCACAGGCAGCGCCTGACACGCACACACACTCACACGCAGCGCCTAACACACTCACACGCAGCGCCTGACATGCACATACTAGTGATGAGTGGGTTCGGTTCGTCGGAATCCGGACCCCCCGAACTTCACCCCTTTTACACGAGGCAGGTTCGAACCTTCCCGCCTTGCTCGGCTAACCCAAGCGCGCCCGAACGTCATCATCCCGCTGTCGGATTCTCACGAGATTCGGATGTCTGCATTCGTGGAAAGGGGTCCCATGTGTAAACATGGGACCCCTTTCAGTCCGTCTGGTCCGGGTGTTCGGTTTGTTGTTTTGCCAAGTACGTGGATTTAATCTGGAACCTGGATCAGGTGAGTATAATTATCTTTTATTTTCAGGTACCCGTGGATTCTACTTGGAGAAGAGGACCGACTGCTTCGTGTCAACATAGGTAAGTATGGGTGTGTCGGCAGGTGTGAAATAAAGTTATACTTTCACGGTGTCTGTGTCCTGTTTTTATTTGGGTATTTTTTTTCCAGTAGAACTACAGGTACCAGCGGGCCCGTTTTTCTCCCGCATGCTGGTACTTGTGGTTCTCAAAGTACCAGCTTGCGGGGGAGGCTTGCTGGGACTTGTAGTACTACTGGAAAAAACAATATTCTTTCAATTTTCTCAAGGCTATCAGCCTCCCATCCGCAGCCCTTTTATGGGGGGGACAGCCTCGGGCTTCACCCTTGGCCCTTGGGTGGCTGGGGGGGGGGGGGCCCTTGATTGAAGGGGTCCCCACTCCCCCAGGGTACCCCGGCCAGGGGTGACTAGTTGGATATTTAATGCCACGGCCGCAGGGCACTGTATAAAAGTGACCCCCGGCTGTGGCATTATCTGTCCAGCTAGTGGAGCCCGATGCTGGTGTAAAAAATACGGGGGTCCCCTACTCTTTTTGTCCCCCGTATTTTTTGCACCAGCACCAGGCGCAGAGCCCGGTGCTGGTTTTAAAAATACGGGGGATCCCCTGTCCGTTTTTCCCCCGGATTTTTAGAACCAGGACCGGCTCGAAGAGCCCGAGGCTGGTTATGCTTTGGAGGGGGTACCCCACGCAATTTTTTTTTCCGGGTTTTTTACATTCCATTTAAAAAATAATAATAATCTTTTAAAAAATATATAAATAATACTTGTGCCTCCAAAAAAGAGAAACCAAGTACCTAATCCCTTCTAATATAGATATGCTATTACCAAAAAAACAACAACTTTTATTTATTAGATTCCGCCTGCAAAGTGTGACGGATTGAAAATGACGAATTTACTGTTTAAAAGCACTGTTGTCGAATTTACAAACTTCAATTGAATATACTTTTGTCGAATTGCTGCATTTGTACCATTGCAGAAAAGTCGAATTTGTCAAATGACGAATTTTAAAAAGTCGAATTTTGAAAGCCTGTAAGAATAGGCCCCGCCCCCTTCTTCACATCAGCCGTCCCCTTCTACCCCTGTACCTTGCTCTCTCCTGTCTGTGTTCTCTCCCGTCTGTAGGACTAGGCCCCGCCCCCTTCTTACCCTCCAGTGACTGCTCTCTCCAGACAAGTGGACCAGGCCTGCCCCCTACACGCTGCTGGTGTCTTCATTGTTACTTGGTCTGGAGCTCCGTTGGGAAGAGAACTCACGTGAGCTCATTAAGAATGAGGAACTGGGATGTGCACCTGACACACACGCACACACGCAGCACCTGACACGCACACACGCAGCACCTGACACACACGCAGCACCTGACACACACGCAGACACGCAGCACCTGACACACACACACACACACACACACACGCAGCACCTGACACACACACACACGCAGCACCTGACACACACACACACACGCAGCACCAGACACGCAGCACCTGACACACACACACACACGCAGACATGCAGCGCCTGACACACACATGCAGCACCTGACAGACACGCACACACAGACACGCAGCACCTGACACACACACGCAGCATTTGACACACACACGCAGACACGCAGCACCTGACACACAGACATGCAGCGCCTGACACACGCAGACATGCAGCACCTGGCACACACATGCAGCACCTGAAAGACACACACACACACACACACACACAGACATGCAGCACCTGACACACCCACACACACAGACATGCAGCACCTGACACACCCACACACATACAGACATGCAGCACCTGACACACACACAGGCAGCACCTGACACATATATACATGTGGCATTTAACGCACGCACGCACAGCACCTGACACACAATCATATACACACGCAGCACCTGCTACTCACACATATATACACATGCAGCACCTGCCACTCCCACATACATGAACAGCACCTAACACACACATATATACATGCAGCACCTGACACACACATACACGCGCAGCACCTGACAGTCGCACACATGCAGATGCGACACCTGACACAAACACATACACTCTCAACACCTGACACCCACGTGGCAGCTGACGCATACAAATGAAGCCCCTGAGATACACACATATATACGTGCAGCACCTGAGACACACACACACACACACATGTATGTACACGCGCGGCTCCAGGCACACACATACGTACGTACACGCGCGGCACCTGACACACACACACACACGTACATACACGTGTGGCACCTGACACACACACACGTATGCACACGCGTGGCTCCTGACACACATACACACATGTACGTACACGCGCGGCTCCTGACACACACACATACACATATATGTACGTACACGCGCGGTTCCTGACACCCACACACATGTACATGCGCGGCTCCTGGCACACACACACGTACACGTGCGGCACCTGACACATACACGCGTGTACGTACACACATGCACAGCACCTGACATACACATGTAGGTACGCGCCACCTGACACACACACACGTACACGCACGACACCTGACACACGTACGTACACGCACGGCACCTGACACACACGTACGTGCACGCACGGCACCTGACGCACACGTACATACTAGTGATGAGTGGGTTCGGTTCGTCGGAATCCGAACCCCCCGAACTTCACCCATTTTACACGGGTCCGAGGCAGGTTCGAACCTTCCCGCCTCGCTCGGCTAACCCGAGCGCGCCCGAACGTTGTCATCCCGCTGTCGGATTCTCGCGAGATTCGGATGTCTGCATTCGTGGACATGGGACCCCTTTCAGTCCGTCTGGTCCGTGTGTTCGGTTTGTTTTGCCAAGTACGTGGATTTAATCTGGAACCTGGATCAGGTGAGTATAATTATCTTTTATTTTCAGTTACCCGTGGATTCTACTTGGAGAAGAGGACCGACTGCTTCGTGTCAACATAGGTAAGTATGTGTGTGTCGGCAGGTGTGAAATAAAGTTATACTTTCACGGTGTCTGTGTCCTGTTTTTATTTGGGTATTTTTTTCCCAGTAGAACTACAGGTACCAGCGGGCCCGTTTTTCTCCAGCATGCTGGTACTTGTGGTTCTCAAAGTACCAGCTTGCGGGGGAGGCTTGCTGGGACTTGTAGTACTACTGGAAAAAACAATATTCTTTCAATTTTCTCAAGGCTATCAGCCTCCCATCCGCAGCCCTTTTATGGGGGGGACAGCCTCGGGCTTCACCCCTGGCCCTTGGGTGGCTGGGGGGGGGGACCCCTTGATTGAAGGGGTCCCCACTCCCCCAGGGTACCCCGGCCAGGGGTGACTAGTTGGATATTTAATGCCACGGCCGCAGGGCACTGTATAAAAGTGACCCCCGGCTGTGGCATTATCTGTCCAGCTAGTGGAGCCCGATGCTGGTGTAAAAAATAAGGAGGACCCCTACTCTTTTTGTCCCCCGTATTTTTTGCACCAGGCGCAGAGCCTGGTGCTGGTTTTAAAAATACGTGGGATCCCCTGTCCGTTTTCCCCCCGGATTTTTAGAACCAGGACCGGCTCGAAGAGCCCGAGGCTGGTTATGCTTTAAGGGGGGACTCCACGCAATTTTTTTTACGGGTTTTTCACATTCCATTTAAAAAATAATAATAAAATAATCTTTTAAAAAATATATAAATAATACTTGTGCCTCCAAAAAAGACAAACCAAGTACCTAATCCCTTCTAATATAAATAGATATGATATTACCAAAAAAGAAAACTGCAAAAAAAACATGTTTTTACATTTTTTTATTAGATTCCGCCAGCAAAGTGTGGCGGATTGAAAATGACGAATTTACTGTTTAAAAGCACTGTTGTCGAATTTACAAACTTCAATTGAATATACTTTTGTCGAATTGCCGCATTTGTACCATTGCAGAAAAGTCGAATTTGTCAAATGTCGAATTTTTAAAAAAATCGAATTTTGAAAGCCTGTAAGAATAGGCCCCGCCCCCTTCTTCACATCAGCCGTCCCCTTCTACCCCTGTACCTTGCTCTCTCCTGTCTGTGTTCTCTCCCGTCTGTAGGACTAGGCCCCGCCCCCTTCTTACCCTCCAGTGACTGCTCTCTCCTGACAAGTGGACCAGGCATGCCCCTACACGCTGCTGGTGTCTTCGTTGTTACTTGGTCTGGAGCTCCGTTGGGAAGAGAACTCACGTGAGCTCATTAAGAATGAGGAACTGGGATGCTTTAATTTTATTGTGAGTAGTGTAGTGTGGTGATGTAGTATGTTGTATGGGGGGTATAGTGTAATTATGAAGTGCAGCATATGGGAGGGCTATAGCATAGTGATGTAGTGTGGCATATGGGGGGTGGTAGCGCATAGGCATGCGTACAGGGGGTGCCTGGTGCGCACAGGCACTCCCTAATGTCCAGCACCGCTGCACGCCACGCTTGCTGTAGCACAGTGATCACTGAGTGTGTGATCGGTGGAGCCTAGCCTGCAGCTCATTTCCGTACCTCCCACCACCGATGCGCCCGCCCCCCCTCTGCCTGCTGCTAATACTATGCTGAGTGCATTAGTTGGCGGCCTCACTGGGGGGACTGGCGTCACCTTGCAATGTGACTTGGTGATGTCCGCCCATGCTCTCCTCCCGCCCACCTGTGCTTTCCTCCCGCTGCGGTCTCTCAGTCCTAGTGTGCCGCGGCCGCCACACCACTGGGGACTGGGAGCCGCCGGCAGACACATTCTGCTGAGACTTACTTGTCAGTGCGGGTTCCGGACGGCAGGCGGCGGGTGGGAGGGCAGACGGGGAGCAGGTGTCACAAGGAGTGTGTGGGTAACTAATTCACAATACTTCCGCTCAACGTGGCACTGCTGGTCCTTCATCTCCCATGTCTCTTCACCAGGTGGCGGGCGGCCCGGCAATTAAGTGATGTGTTGTGCAGCAGTCAGTGTGAAGTGACTGTGAGTAACACTGGTGGTGCTGATGATGCTGCTGCAGAATCGGGAAGCAATTAATTCATAAATATAATGTACTCTATCAATGTATTATACATACATAAACATGGACATACGTGTATTTGTGTATACATGTATATACATGAGTGTGTGTGTGTGTGTGTGTATATATATATATATATATATATATATATATGACTTGGGGTTTGTTTTATTAGATAGAGCATGTCCCAGTGAAGTGCCTTTTGGGGTTGTGGTTTTTCAGAAAGTTACAGGTTTTTTTTAATTAAGAGAAATATGCCCCATTAGAGATCGGGCATTTCAATTTGTTGCGCCTGCACAGTGGCCGCCAGCAGGGGGTGTATTAGAGTGCCTTCACTTGAGAGCCGCAATATGGCCGCCTTCTCCCCGGTTATTCTGTAAATAGGAAAATAACCTCACAGGTTCACATAGGGCAGAGTTGCCACCACTAGTGCAGGGCTGTAACGTACAGTACTAAGGAAAAGCCATATACTAAAGCGGCACGGTGACCTCACCCCTCTCAGAGATACCAGGGCGCAGCACACTGTACGGGGTACACTTGGTATACACACCTGTTAGCTCAGGGCAGCACTATAGGACCCTCCTGTAATGCTGTGCTGGAGGCGTGTAGTGATCAGGGCACTGGGAGACTGGCTGGCTGGTCTCCGTCTCTGCTGCCTATAGAACTTCCACCTCTGTTATATATCAGGGCTGCTCTCCTGTGTGTTCTCTTCCTCTCCTACTTCACACTGGAACTAGCCGCCCAGAGAACGAGAGGGCAGCGGCTGACATCAGAGAGGGTGCAGCAATCTGCGTGGGCAGAGCCCCTCACAGCAAGGTGTCCTTTTGCTGTGCCCCATGTAATCACTGTGATCCATACAGACTCTCACCCTGGTAAGCTCTCTATTTATTATTTATTTTTGTACACTGCAGCATGCTCGAGGGAAGGGAGCAGGCACCCCCCCACCCCCACCCCACCGCCACTACTCCTCCGCCAGCATCACTGCCGAGCCGGTCAGTGTTCCGGTGGCAATGAGCAGTAGGCAGCCACCAGCAACAACAGCCAGGAAGCTGTTACTCCCGGCAGCAGTAGCGTCAAGCTGCAATTCAGCCAGCGGCACGATGATCCGGGAGACAGTGGCAGCACAGGGAAGCAGTACCCCCTCCAATCGCAGCACCAACCTGGAGACTGAGGCAGCAACCCACCCCCAGCAGCAGCACCACCCTGATGATAGGTAAGATGCATTTTGGTGTCACAAGAAGGTGGCCGGAGTAGTGGCTGGCTGTGGTCACACCCCGGGCAAAAGTGATAGTGATTTCAGTGTTCCCTTGCGCGGGGATTGGATGTGTAGATGTATGGAGGCTATGTTTGTATAGATGTGAGCGGCAGTGTGCGGATGTATGAGAGCGGCAATGTACGGCTGTATGAGTGCGATGGTGTGCGGCTGTAAGAGTGCGATGGTGTGCGGCTGTAAGAGTGCGATGGTGTGCGGCTGTAAGAGTGCAATGGTGTGCGGCTGTAAGAGTGCAATGGTGTGCGGCTGTAAGAGTGCAATGGTGTGCGGCTGTAAGAGTGCAATGGTGTGCGGCTGTAAGAGTGCGGCAGTGTGCGGCTGTAAGAGTGCGGCAGTGTGCGGATGTATGAGAGCGGGGTTGTACGGATGTATGAGAGCGGCAGTGTATGGATGTATGAGAGCAGCAGTGTACAGTTGTGTGAGAGCGGCAGTGTATGGATGGCAGCATCATGGGGAGGGATGTCAGAATGCTGTTATAGGGTTCCTAATACAAAATGGAATCCGTATAGTGGGCGGGGCTGCACCATGGCACCACGTTG
Organism: Pseudophryne corroboree; assembly: GCF_028390025.1. NCBI lineage: Eukaryota > Metazoa > Chordata > Amphibia > Anura > Myobatrachidae > Pseudophryne > Pseudophryne corroboree. The sequence continues at coordinate 119,341,551 of NC_086446.1, read as the reverse complement.
GGCTTGATGGGCAGGTAGTGCGGCAAGCACACCCAAATTGGCGTCTGACGTCGCCCGCAGTCCACACTGTTGTGAGGAGTCAGAGTTAATTTTGACTGTGTAGTGTACTCACAGAGGACCTACCGCCCGTCCCCTCCTCGCATCTGAGCAGCAGGTCAGTCTCTTATTTTCTTTTTAATCAGGAGAGGCCGAGTGAACTCTGAGCAGGGGGGCAGAGCTACATGGGACCCAGAGGGGCTGCTGTGCTGTCAGAGAGGAAGAGAGAGATGAAGCTACTGCAGATCCCCAGCTGATTGTGAGGTGCCGGGTTGAAGGGTGATGTGATCACCCTTCTCCCTCGCTGCAGCTGGGGACCGCATCTAGGCTTCCTCCATCGAGTGCATGCGGCGCAGCAGTGGGCGGCGTGTAATGAGTTTGTCTGACTCATTATACTGCTGCCTGTTGTGGACACCTCCGTCCGTACGGACTGGTGTACATGCCCAGCACAGAGGTGACAGTGTTGGTAGAAGTGCTGCCCAGCTCTGACCCTGCAGGCCTCCCTGATCTGGCTGCGGCCGCTGCTGCTGTGGCCTGAAACCCCTGCCGGTCCCCTCCATAGACTTCCGCCTGGCCAGCGCTGAGGTACTAGGGGTAGCCCAGCTGCGGGAAGGGTATGTCTCTGGCTTTCTCTCCGGCAGGGGAAGGTGACAGCGGCGGAGGAAGTGCTGCCCACCTCAGACACTACAGGCCTCCCCGATCCAGCTGCGGCCACAGCTGATGCTGCCAGAACCCCCTGCTGGTCTCCTTTGTTGACTGCCGCATGGCCAGTGCTGAAGTACTGGGGGTAAGCCAGCTACGGGAAGAGTGTCTCTGCCTCTGGCTCTCTCTCTCTGGCAGGGGAAGGAAGGGCTGATTCTCTGGCACAACAGGGAGGGCTGGGCTGCAGGAACACAGCACTGGAAGAAACAGGAGGCCGAACTCATGACCAAAAAGTGAGCAGTGCAGTGATCAGCCCCCTAGTCTTTCCCTCTCTCTGGGTGCAGAGCTGTATTCTACAGAGAGAGCTGGGATGGGAAGAAGGGGAACGGCACTTGACATACACATACACGCGCAACCTGACACACACATACACGTGCGGCACCTGACACACACACACGTAGCATCAGACACAATAAAATAAACATGCAGCACCTGACCCACACATACACGCGCAACACCTGACACACACACATATACACGTGCGGCACCTGACACACACACGTAGCATCAGACACAATTAAATAAACATGCAGCACCTGACACATGCATATACACGCAGCACCTGACACATACATATACACGCACACCATCAGACACACACATACACATGCAGCACCTTACTCACACACACATAGACACGTGTAGTACCTGACGCACACACATGTACACGCGCAGCACCTGACGCACACTCATGTACACACGCAGCACCTGACGCACACTCATGTACACGCGCAGCACCTAATGCACACTCATGTACACACGCAGCACCCGACGCACACTCATGTACACGCGCAGCACCTAATGCACACTCATGTACACGCGCAGCACCTGATGCACACATGTACACGCGCAGCACCTGACACAGACATACGTATTCATGCACAGCACCAGACCTACCCTTGTACACACGCGGAGCACCTGATACTCACACACATATACACCCGCAACACCTGACACACATACACGTGCGGCAGCTGACGCATACACACGCACCATCAGACACACTCGTATATACACGCAGCACCTGACACACATACACACACACACAGGAGCTGATACACAGGCAGCACCTGACACACACACACACATATACACGCGCAGCACCTGACACCACGCACTCACACGTACAAGCAATGCATTTCACGCCTACCTCCAGCCTCAGTCACAGGCTGCTGCCGCCTACCCCCCTCCCTGCATCAGCTGCAAAGGCAGCAAAATATTTTGACCAAAGTCTAAAGGCCCATACACATTAAACGATGTCGCTCTGTGAGCGACATCATCTAATGTTTCCCCCGGCCGGCCAGGGGCCAACTGTACACGCTGAGCGATATGACCGCTCATATCGCTCAGTGACGTCACGCCCCCGCCAGCCCTGCATGAAGGTCGTGGACGACAGTCCACATCCTTCATGCATGACCTACCGACAGCGACGATTGTTGCCGACCCGCGGGGCCGCGCATCGTTCGTCGCTGGCGGCATACACACTTAACGATAAAACGAGCGACATCGCTCAAGGAGGGGGAAAATGAGCGACGTTGCTCATTAAATCGTTAAGTGTGTATGGACCTTAAACAATTCGGTTTGGTTAATAAAATAATTTTGCACAGAACAGTGATGTTATACGAACATTTTCATTAAACATTTAAAAAATCAAATGTTTATTCTTACAGTGAAATTTTACATTTCTGAATAAAAAGAATACATTTAAAAAAAGCGATGAAATTCCATAGACAAAAAACCTTACGGTTTCACATGTCCCATTAAGGCTTCTTAGACATGATCGAAATTTCAGAAACCTGTTGTAACTCTTCCACTCAAACTCCAAAAAGCAATGAAATTCCGATCATTAAGGCTGACGCCTTAATGGACGTGTTCCTTGCGCAATACAGATATGGTATGCCATCACAGCCTGTGGGTAAGTGCAGATTCAGCACTCTCACAGAGTGAGATTGCTGTCACTCACACAATGGTGGAGCTGCTAATTCACAGATTTGTGTGCTCATTGGAATACACACATGCAGTCTATGCAACTGAAGGTCTGAGCAGTTTTGTGGTGCTCCCATCCCACACAGTGCCCACAACCATCCCATTCGGTCACAACCATCCCACCTTGTTACAACATCCTTCTGACTCCATACATCCATCTCACATAGTATACACATTTAGCTCCCTCAAACATCTTGGTTAATTGCTAAAACTATAATACCCTATCTACGGTCTATGCATCTACACTTACTTACGAGTGAAAACACAAGGCACTGATACAGGGTGTGATACACATGAATCACAACCCTACCACAGGCAGGCCCAGAAACAGGGGGGTCAAAGGGGACACCTGTGCCTGAACCCCAGGTTCTGAGCACTACACATAGCCTGAGGCACCTAGTGGTGGATTATGAAAGGATCTCGCCAGCCACCTACCTGATGCGGGTCGTGCAATGTAGGTAGACAAAACCTATTTAATTAGGCATACAGTGCCGCGCACACCCCTCCGGTAGCCTCATGGTCATTTGGTCCGATCCCCAAATGACGTCATGATGTACCACATGACACTTTGGCCGCCCATCCTTCCCTCTCTGCTCTGTCCCTCCATGATATGGCACTGCTGTACTGTCCAATCCACCAAGGATTAGAAGAAATGCCAGGCAGGATAGAGGCGCTACCAGGCTCTGTTAGTAAGAGGCCCAGTGTATTTAATACTATCTCGTATTTTAGAGTATTAATAATTTAGGGATGTGTGGGTCTGGGAACAAGGTGGTGGTGGTGGGGGCCCAGACATGTGAGTGTACCGGGCCCCAAGATTTCTGTTGCTGACCCTGACCACAGGCTGGGGACTAGGGCAGATTTCCAATATATTATGAATGAAAATTGGTTTCCCTGTGCGGGTGGTCTTCTGTTTGCCGGCGGTCGGGCTCCCGGCGCTCAGTATACCGGCGCCGGGAGCCCGACAGCCGGAATACCGACAATTATTTTCCCTCGTGGGGGTCCACGACCCCCATAGAGGGAGAATAAAATAGTGTGGCGCGCGTAGCGCGCCACCGTGCCCGTAGCGTGGCGAGCGCAGCGAGCCCGCAAGGGGCTCATTTGCGCTCGCCAAGCTGTCGGTAAGCCGGCGGTCGGGCTCCCGGCGCCGGGATGCTGGTCGCCGGGAGACCGACCGCCGGCCAGCCGTAGTGAACCCTCCCTGTGCTGTCCAGGTGAAAGCAGTCTTCTAAACACGTGGATAAATTAATAACTGACAAAAGTTAAAGGTAGACATTGTATGCCTGTGCTTAAAGCTTTTACATGGACAGCATAATAAATTATCATTCATAATATATAGGAAGATTCAGAAGATAGACTAGAAATAAGCACATCCCCTGGGTAGCACTAGGCAGTGGTGCAGCTAGGGAGGGGACAGGTTGGGGCATATAACATGATAATAGAGAGCAGGGTGCATCAGCCGGGGAACAGGAACCTGGTAGGATGGGCATTATTGTACTGTAACATATAACAAAAATGTACACCTCATTGGCCTTCTTTGCATGTGCTGAGGGCTGCAGCGCTGTCTGCTGTGCTCGTCCCCCTCTCTTGCGCTGGCAGCACTGCAGACATTACAACCAGCAGCGCTGGGCAGGGAGAGTGTATTCCCTGTGCGCTTGTCCTTCCTCCGCTGGTCAGCCAGTGCTGCAGACATTGTAGCAGGCAGCGCTGGGCAGGCATAATGGATTCTCTGTGCGCTCGTCCCCCCCTTCTGGTGGTGTGAATCGGGAGTTCAAAGGATCGTTGTCGGCTGCTAGAGTTATGTAAGTGAGCTGTTGCTGGGCAGGGAGAGACACACACACACACACACAATCCCCCCCCCTTCCCCCTGTGATGAGAAGGAGGTATGAGGTAGAGGTATAGGGGCTACCTGCGATAATGTGTATAAAGGGCTCTACTGTGGTTTAACGTGCATAAGGGATACTACTGTGTGGTAAAACATGTATAAGGGGCTCTAATGTGTGGTGTAATGTGACTTAAACGGATACAACTGTGCAGTGTTATGTAAACAATGGACACTACTGTGCGGTGTAATGTCAGTAAGAACCACTACTATGTGGTGTAATGTGTGAAGTGAAGGGGAATGGTGAGAGATGCAGATGGGAGATGATGGCATGGCTGAGAGATGACACAGGGAGGAGATGATGGTGTGGCTGAGAGATGCAGAGGGCAGGAGGTGACATAAGTCTGCTTGAACTTCTGTTGTATGATGATGACTTTGTTATATTCCTACACAACCAGGGATCTTCCGTACCATGTGATATCCTACATGAATAGTGAATACCTACTGAAGACGCTGTCCGCCCAGGAAGGATTCATTTCTTCAGAGGTTCCCTGTTGTGAGAAACCACCATATAGGTAGGGTGCATATGTAATGAAAAGGAATGTCAGTAGGCGGTGCTAGACACGCCCAGTAGGTGGTTCTAGACATGCCCAGTAGGTGGTTCTAGACACGCCCTCCGATGGTGCATCCCCTAATAAAATGTGCTGTGCATGACCATATGTCTAAATAAATTATACAACTGCACCAGTAATAAATAAATACCCAAGGGACACTACAGTCCACAATAGCATCCCTAGAATTAACCTACCGCATTAAGTTGGTCATTCCGAGTTATTCGCTCGCTAGTAGTTTTTAGCAGCCGTGCAAACGCTAAGCCGCCTCCCACTGGGAGTGTATTTTAGCTTAGCAGAAGTGCGAACGAAAGGATCGCAGAGCGCCTACAAATTATTTTTGTGCAGTTTCAGAGTAGCTTCAGACCTACTCAGCGTTTGCAATCACTTCAGACTATTCAGATCCTGTTTTGACATCACAAACACGCCCTGCGTTCGCCCAGCCACGCCTGCATTTTTCCTGACACTCCCTGAAAACGGTCAGTTGACACCCAGAAACGCCCTCTTCCTGTTAATCACTCTGCGGTCAGCAGTGCGACTGTAAAGCTTCGCTAGACCTTGTGTGAAACTACATCGTTTGTTGTAATAGTACGACGCGCGTGTGCATTGCGCCGCATACGCACGCGCAGGAGTGCCGATTTTTTACCTGATCGATGCACAGAGAACTAAAGCAGCTAGCGATCAACTCGGAATTACCCCCTAAGTTAGTACATGTAAAGTAGAGATGAGCAGGTTCGGATTTACTTGGATCTTAACGCCAGAATTATCGCAAGTTCTTTTTTTTCTGGATTTTTCTTATTGTCTAATCAAAACACGTGATGTCCGTGAGCCAATAAGGAGATTCGGGTAAATCCGAGTAAAACCAAACCCACTTATCTCTACTGTAAAGCCTAAGTTTTAATCATTATAATAGACTAAAACAAAAACTAAAAAGATTTTCCCTCTACAGCAGGCATTCCTAACCGCGGTCCTCAAGGCACACCAACAGTGCAGGTTTTAGTGATATCCAGGCTTCAGCACAGATGGTTAAATCAAAATACCTGAGGTACTAATTAAGTCATCTGTGTCCAAGCCTGGATATCACTAAAACCAGGACTGTTAGTGTGCCTTGAGGACCGCGGTTGGGAAACACTGCTCTACAGAGGTGAGCTCTCCATATTAAAAAAGATCACTTCCATCTTCAGACAAAGAAATGCCACAATATTAAACCCAACATAATCAAAAAAGTTTTTAGAAATAAAGAAAAAATACAAAAACTAAAAAACAGAAAAATATTCAAATCACTAAAGATTCTGCATTGTACACTAAAGATATCTTATGTGATTAGTCCCAAAAAATTGTATGGATTGGATTCATTGAGTGCGCGTGAGACCACAGTCCCCAATTCAAAAATCCATTTTGGCTCCCGACATCGTAATAGTTTTTCTCTATCCCCTCCTCTAAAAGGTGGGGGGATCAATCAAAATACATTTAAGACTTGATACTTACAACCGGTTTGTCAGTTTTATTGGTCTTGAGGACCAGGAGAATTGAGTATCGATGATTTGCCATCTGGTCTCTAAAACTCTGTGTCATCATCCCCACATAATATAACCCACATGGGCAAATGAGTACAAGGGCGTATCTACCCATTGGCCAGGATGGCACTCGCCAGGGGCACCAGCAGAGCAGGGGGCGCCGCCCTACGGTGCCACCCTCAGCCAATGGGTGGAATCCCTTAAGCCGTAGTGTCTGGCAATACCTGCTGTGCCGAGCTGCCTGTGCATTGCCTGGGATGGAGGGCGGAGGATCGCTCAGCAGGCAGGAGCTGGCGCCGGTGTCTGGCATCGCAATATTCACTACAGGGAAGAAACTGAAAATAAACTACAACTCCCAGCAACCCTTGCTGTCGGGAGCTCCTGGCGACAAGGGCTGCTGGGAGCTGTAGTATTTTCTCAGTTTCTTCATGTAGTTTGGTGCGGTGCCATACACCAGCGCCAGCTCCTGCCTGCAGAGCGATCCTCCGCCCTCCATCCCAGGCAGCTCGGCACAGCAGGTATTGCCAGACACTACGGCTATCTGCTGGGATGTTGTGGGGTGGGATCCAGGGCTATGTGCTGTGTGGGGAGTCTATGTATGTGCTGGGAGTGGGGGAGACTACTACTATGTGCTAAGGGCGGACTACAGCTATGTGCTGGGAAGGGGATGGGGACTATGGTTATGTGCGTAGGGAGGTGAGGGGCTATGTGCAGGGAGGGGGACTATGGCTATCTATGTTGGCAGGGAACGATTGTTATGTGATAGGAGGGAGGTGGGGACTACTGTATGACTGTGTTGTGAGAGGTGGAGACTACAGCTATGTGCTGGTGGACTATGGCTATTTCTTGGGGAGGTGGGGGCTATGACTATTTACTGGTGTGAATGCCAGGCATCATGTTTGGAGGAAAGCAGGAACCGCTCATCACCAGGCCAATGCCATCCCTACAGTGAAGCATGGTGGTGGCAGCATCATGCTGTGGGGATGTTTTTCAGCAGCAGGAACTGGGAGAATAGTCAGGATAGAGGGAAAGATTAATGCAGCAATGTACAGAGACATCCTGAATGAAAACCTGCTCCAGAGCGCTCTTGACCTCAGACTGGGGCGACAGTTCGTCTTTCAGCAGGACAACAACCCTAAACACACAGCCAATATATCAAAGGAGTGGCTTCAGGACAACTCTGTGAATGTCTTTCATTGGCCCAGCCAGAGCCCTGACTTGAATCGGATTGAACATCTCTGGAGAGATCTGAAAATGGCTGTGCACCGACGCTTCCTATTCAACCTGATGGAGCTTGAGAGGTGCTGCAAAAAGGAATGGGTGAGACTGCCCAATGATAGGTGTGGCATCGTATTCAAAAAGACTTGAGGCTGTAATTGCTGCCAAAGGTGCATCAACAAAGTATTGAGCAAAGGCTGTGAATACTTATGTACATGGGATTTCTCAATTTTTTCTTTTTAATAAATTTGCAAAACTCTCCCAAAAACTTTTTTCATGTTGTCATTGTGGTATTGTGTGTAGAATTTTGAGGCAAAAAATGCATTTATTCCATTTTGGAACAAGGCTGTAAAGGGCCCCATACACTCGACCGATAATGCACGATTTCAGGCCAATTCGGACATTCGGCCTGACATATTGGGTGAAATCAAGCATTTTCGGTGTGCTTTTCCCCCGATCCGATCTAATGCGCGTTCCCGTGTGCATCGGATCGGATCCCCCTAGATCCGACATATCATGAGTGCTGCACTCGTGATATGTCGGATCCCGCAGTAAATGGATGGGAAAGAAAAAGATACATCGTATGGAAAAAAAAACTGCATACGATATATCTAATACTATCCTGCCAACGGGGAGGCTGCCTGGAGGTTGGAGGAAATCTTATATGACATGACGGGACCTTAACATAACAAAATGTGGAAAAAGTGAAGCGCTTTGAATACTTTCCGGATACACTGTATATTCTGCTGCACCTGTGTATAATGCCCACATGAACCCTTTGGCTCATATATTGTATGTAAATCTGGCTCTGGTACTAGCCAGTGCCTCCTGTGCCATTTTCCTCACTGCACGTCCCTGATATGTGTATATATATAGTCACCAGCATTTATCTAGCCACCAGGCGACTAGTGCAAACTTAGGGGGTGATTCAGCCCTGATCGCTGTGCTGCAAATTCTGTTGTCCTGCAATCAGATAGTCGCAGCCCAGGGGGAGTGTAAAGTCGCCCTGTGCAAGTGTGCAATCACATGTGCATGCCGTGATAAAATGTCCCTCAGTCCTATTTCAGGTTCTGAGACATACATGGTGTATTCTGATTGGCTAAATGTATTGGCAAGCATGATTCTTTTGTCTTTAAGCTATAAAAATAAACCTATAACGGCCCCTAAGTCAGGTCAGCTATGGTCTGCTTAGGTTACACATAATCCTGTGTCATCTTTTCATTCACTGACCTCCAACCGGTTGCTAAAGGAACAGAGGCCCTCATTCCGAGTTGTTCGCACGGTAAATTTCATCGCATTGCAGCGATTTTCCGCTTAGTGCGCATGCGCAATGTCCGCACTGCGACTGCGCCAAGTAAATTTGCTATGAAGATAGGATTTTTACTCACGGCTTTTTCTTCGCTCCGGCGATCGTAGTGTGATTGACAGGAAATTGGTGTTACTGGGCGGAAACACGGCGTTTTATGGGCGTGTGGATAAAAACGCTACCGTTTCCGGAAAAAACGCGGGAGTGGCTGGAGAAACGGAGGAGTGTCTGGGCGAACGCTGGGTGTGTTTGTGACGTCAAACCAGGAACGACAAGCACTGAACTGATCGCAGATGCCGAGTAAGTCTGAAGCTACTCTGAAACTGCTACGAGGTGTGTAATCGCAATATTGCGAATACATCGTTCGCAATTTTAAGAAGCTAAGATTCACTCCCAGTAGGCGGCGGCTTAGCGTGTGCAATACTGCTAAAATCGCCTTGCGAGCGAACAACTCAGAATGAGGGCCAGAATTCTGACTGATTACTGAAGAGAGTTAATAGACCAGACCTGAACAGGTTAAAATACCCTAACATTTTTGGGGGCTCGTCCGGGATTTTCCAGCATCTCCTCCACTGGCAACAAATCCTCTGATCTTTCAGGAACCGCTGATAAAAAAAACCGGTAAGTGAGATTTATTGTGTAGATTTCCACCTGCTCACTTGACTCAGCGCTTCTTGAATGGATCTGGGGAAGTCCAGTTGGGAAGATCAGAGAATATCTTAAAGAGCCCAGTGTCAGTCAGAAGAAATGTTTTAAGGTACCATACATGTATGTTATATTGTTAAATTGTGGGTAAATATCTTCAGCTAATTTGTCCCAAGTGTACAGGGGGAATTAATCAAATATCCAAGAAACTTTTACATTTTTAAAAGGTGGCGTATGGCCAAGGTGTATTATAATGCTGATAAACAGTTTGAATTGATAAATAACCAAAGAGGTGTATGCAAATCTTGTACCTGTGTTGTTGTGTTAAGAAAATACAAAGGGCCCGACAAACCCGTGGATATTGTTAGTAACAGGGAGGGGAGGAAAGCTCTGAAAGCAGATTTTAATTCCCTCATAAGGGGTTACTAAAATACCACATCAGGAGGGGTTCCGCGCACACACACCCAGGCATGGGAGCGCGGTCTATAAAGATGTCAGGGCCCGACAAACCCGTGGATATTGTTAGTAACAGGGAGGGGAGGAAAGCTGTGAAAGGAGATTTTAATTCCCTCATAAGGGGTTACTAAAATACCACATCAGGAGGGGTTCCGCGCACACACACCCAGGCATGGGAGCACGGTCTGTAAAGATGTCAGGGCCCGACAAACCCGTGGATATTGTTAGGAACAGGGAGGGGAGGAAAGCTCTGAAAGGAATAAGTAAAATTTTAAAAAGAGCAGGTTTTCCGTCAGAAGGGACACTAGACTTAGAGAAATGGGAAAAATTTGCCTCCTGTAACAAGAGTTGGATAATTAAGCATAATTGTAGAGATCAAGCATCCATCTGGATCACTGTAACAAAAGAATTAGAAGCAGAAAATAGAAGAAGAGATGAGGAAAATGATTTCCCCATTGTACCAGAGTACCCAATAGCACCACAACCAGTATTAAACTCACTACCTGTAATTTCAGTAACAGCACCTGCACACTATACCCCACCCCTATACTCAGACATGCATGCACACCAAGGTACCCATAGTATGAACAGAATGGAATCATCTACAAGCTCACTAACAGTAAAATTGAAAAGAGATGAGCCAGGAAAAGAGTGGCGAATAATCAGCCCTATCTTGAAAGGATCTGTGGTTGAAAATCTGAATGATTTACCTGAGCTATGTGTACAGAGTATGCCCCAGTGTCCTGATACTTTATCACAAGAAACCCCAACAAGATCAAACCAAAGAAACTGGCCACCTAAAGCTCCCCTCATGTTTAAACGAGTGGTGGACACCTGGAATCAAGCTATTAGTCCAGTAAACAATAGTCCACAATCAGGAACTATAGGCGAAAGGGTGCAAATCAGGCGGAGAGGAGAAGCAAGGGGTCAAGACACAGCCTCTACAGCTTTTCATGCCCAGGTACATAATGTACAGAATAAAGTGACATATTTTCCAGAAAGATTGTGTCCGGTATGTCAGTTTTGCGTTCCAGAAGGATATGAACACTGCCCAAATTGTGGAAACTGGATTTCACCCCATGAACCACCATGCCAAGATATCTATGCAACTAGAAATGCTGAAAGACGGTCATCATTGCCTATTTCTCTGTATCCAGTACAAGTACAGAGAATACGCAACCCAGATGATGTAGCCAGGATGAACGAACCATATATCGTACAGAGTCAACACCACAAACCATGGTATGGCACCGACCTCGCAAGTATAGTTGCCAAGTCCCCAGATCCTAGAAAAAATCCAGCAGCATTTTATGCCTATATGGAAAGAATTCAAACCATATGGACACCGGCATGGGTCGACTACCACCAGTTGTGTGAGGCTATACTGGGACCAGGAACTGCCCAAACAGTAAGCACCATGTTAAAAGCAGATGCAGTAGATGATTGCCCAGCCATAGCGGACGCTCCGACAGAGGAAAATAGAACAACGTTTGAGAGTGGACAGATGTACATGACAAGACTTAAGAGATGGTGTCATGCACAGAAGCTCAGAGCACCAGCAGCCCCAGATTTGAAACAGGAAAAGACTGAGTCCATCAGAACTTACTATGATAAAGTCACTATACGACACACTGATGAAGGTTATGCAACGGATAACCCTCAACATAAAAGACTGTTAAAAACTAAATTCCTAAATAGGTTGTCAGAAACCTACAGAACTCAGTTGTTCCAGGTCAGGCCAGAAACCTCTTATATGGAACTTAACGCAATAGTTCAGGTGCTAGAAGGAATGGAGGAAAGGGAGAATGAAAAAATAAGAAAAGCCAAAGAAAAGAATGCAATACCGAAGGTAACAGTACATGTTGTATAGAAACAAAGCAAGTGGAAGACCAGAAGCCCATCATAAGGGGCCACCGGAAGGAACTCAAAAGAAGGAACCAAGCAAGATGACAGAAAGTGTTATTTCTGCAAGCAAGAAGGACATTTCAAAAAAAAAATTGCAGGAAATACAAAGAATGGTGTGAAAACCAGCAAGAAAAACCTAAAGCATGAAAAAGTGGCTTCCCGAGGTACCTCCCTGCCAAAACACCATCTGAACAAGAAAATGATCAAGTGACCCTTGTACTGCCAACAGGTCACCAATATCAATGCATTATAGACTCTGGAGCAAGCCGAACAATTTTACAGCAACAGGAGGTACCAAGTGAATTAATGACCACTAAGACACTTCTAGCAACTGGTTTAGAAGGAACTCCAGTGAAATTAAAGGAAAGTAAGCCTATGGTATTAACCATTGAAGACGTTGAAACTCCCATTCCGGTCCAATTCCTCACCTCTAGTACTTGCCCAGTAAACTTATTAGGAGCAGATGTTCTAAAGTTGATTCAAGCCTGCATACAGTACACACCAAAAGGAATTAAATTTTCCAGTAAAATTACCAGAGAAGGTTCATCAACAGATGGAAGCAGCCATACAGATATATCATATAAGACAAGATTCCAACCCAGCACCAAAACAAGATCTGGCTGATGTACCTGACTGGTTAAAGGCAGTACCAGAAAAACTCTGGTCCAAAGGAAACAATACTGTTGGACACGATTACCCCAGGGGGGGAGCAACCAGTCCATCAGATTTCTCAGAGGCAATGGCATTAATCCTGCAGAAATGGAGACCGCACTTTACAGACACCCAGTTAGTTCAGTATGTCGATGATCTGCTTATTGCTGCACAGACAGAAGAGAAGTGCAAAAAGGAAACAGTATCACTACTCATCTTTTTGGCAGAAGAAGATTGCAGAGTGTCAAAAGACAAACTACAGCTAGTACAGAAAAGAGTTATCTGTTTAGGACACTGCATATCCCAAAGAACAAGGCACCTTACTGATGAAAGAACAAAAGCAATAAGTCAAGAAAAAACCCCAAGAACATTAAAAGAAATCAGAGCTTTCCTGAGCCTTATTGGATACTGCAGAGAATGGATACCCTCAGCCTCATTACTGATGCAACCCCTATATGAATTAACAAAAAAGGAGGCGTCAGCAGAAAACAGGGACACCATTGAAGAAGCAGTAGGAAAACTAAAGCAAGCCATAATAACAGCCCCAGCATTGGGATTGCCTGGTTACAAAAAGCCTTTTAACCTATTCTGCCATGAAAACAGAGGGCATTCTTTAGGGGTGCTCACCCAGAAATACGGAACAAAACAAAGACCAGTGGCATACTATTCAGCACAGCTGGATCCAATTATCAGAGGAGCACCATCCTGTGTCCGAGCAGTGGCAGCAGCAGTGATACTTAAGGAAAAGGTGACAGACATTGTGCTTGATCATCCACTGTGTATACAAGTACCGCACGCTGTAACAGAAATACTAAGTCAAGCAAAAATCAAGCATCTTTCTGCAGCCAGACTTACCAAATATGAAGCAGCACTATTGAGCGCCTCCCATGTCACCATCACAAGATGCACTGTACTAAACCCAGCTACACTCCTTCCCATCAACGATTCAAAAGAGGGGAGGAGAGGGGTAAATGGTAATGATGGTACATCGTGAGATGAGGAGGAAAATGCTGCTACAGACGCAGAAAATACAACACAAACATCTCCACATGATTGCCTAGCCCTCATGGAATTAGAGACTTTACCTCTTCCTAATGTCCAAGATACACCACTGGACAATCCAGACATGAACCTGTTCGTCGATGGATCAAGATATTATGATAATGGATCCCCAAGGACAGGATATGCAGTAACAACTGAAACTGAAGTCATAGATTCTAGACCATTGTCACCAAGCATGTCAGCACAAGAAGCAGATCTCATAGCAATGACCAAAGCCTGCATACATGCTGAAAACATGACAGCTAACATCTACACGGATTCACGCTATGCTTGGGGGGTGTCCCAGGATTACGCTGTTATTTGGAAAAGTAGGGACTTCAAAGGTGCAAATGGAAAACCCATCAAACATGCCAGTTTGATTATGGAACTCTTCAGAGCATTGGAACTACCTAAAAGGATTGGCATAATTAAGGTACAAGCACATACTAAGAGCCAAACCATGGAAGCTAAAGGAAATGCATTTGCAGATGCAGAAGCCAAGAGAATTGCCTTACAATCAAAAGAACCTGAGCAAGTCTTAGTAGCTCAAGATGTGAAGCAAATGCCCAGTGAAGAGGAGTTGATCAAAATTCAACAACAAGCATCACAAGGAGAAAAGGAAAAATGGACACGATCGGGGGCAGAAGAAGATGATCATGGACTTTGGAAGTCAAGAGAATTGAAGTACTGTCTACCAGCAGCTCTATTTCCACCTATGTTACAAGTAGCTCATGGACAAGTACATCATTCAAAGGAAGCCATGGTGAATAGAGTACAAGAGCATTGGATAGCTCCAGGCTTCAATAAAGCTGCAACAAACTTTGTAGCAGGATGCTGGATCTGTGGAATCAGCAATCCAGGACAAAGAACCAAGACACCTCTAGGAACTATACCCAAAGCCTCTTACCCATTTCAGAGACTACAAATCGACTATATACAGTTGCCACGAAGCGGTCCATATGAATATGTACTAGTAGCAACGGACATGTTTAGTCACTGGGCCGAAGCCTGGCCAGTAAGCAAAGCCACAGCAAAAACCACTGCAAAGAAACTGATAGCAGAAGTAGTATGTAGATTTGGGGTACCTGAGGTTATAGAATCAGATAGAGGTACACATTTCACAGGAGAAGTCATGTAGCATATAATGAAAGATTTGGGGGTACAGCAGGCCTTCCACGTGCCTTACCGTCCCCAGGCGAGTGGGAGGGGGGAACATCTGAACTTTGACCTTAAGCTAAAACTACAGAAAATGATGACAGAAACCAAAAGAACTTGGCCAGAATGCCTACCTATAGTCTTGTTCAATATTAGGACCACACCTATGAGACCTAGTAAGCTGACTCCATATAAAATATTGTTTGGGTCAGCTCCAAGAACAGGTTGTTATTATCCACAACAGTTACAACATAATCATGGTGATTTAACAGGTTATGTACAGGAGGTCTGTAAAACATTGACTAACCTCCATGGCCGAGTGTTTTCTTCCATTCCAGACCCAGAAGGATCAGCTACGCATAAACTAAACCCAGGAGATTGGGTCTATTTAAAGAGATATGTGAGAAAGACCTTTGAACCAAGATATGATGGTCCAAATCAAGTGCTGCTAACCATGCCTACCTCAATTAAGGTGAAAGGTCGTGATACCTGATTACACGCCTCCCACTCAAAGAAGTTGACAGTGACTCTCCAACTAGAAGAATGAAGTTGCTTATCCTTTGGTTGTTGTTAGGGGTAATCCCCAAGGTTTGGGCTATAAGTCCAGGGGACTGGTTTACTGAAAGGGGATAGTTCAGGCCTAGTGTAGGTAGAATAGGGAGAAAAAGTGGAATCAAAAAGAGGGGAAATGATGGTGTAGGAGCTTCCGCAGTATAGCAAATATATTGATTCACGCTTTTTCGCATTTATTAAGATATTTACTGTTAATCACAAAATGTGTTCATGTATCCTTAAATATATTGCACAGATATTCTGAAAACTATATACTCCGAATATCTTGTTTAAAGCATGAATTGTTCAAGGACATACAATACCAGATGTTTCCAAGGCCAATCAGGAAGATCGGGAAGAATGTTTTCAGCATATGTCCGAGAGACTGACAATCACAAAGCAATAAACTATATTCAAGAATGTTCTAATTGCCAATTAGAACATTGTATGACAATTGATGTATTTCAGGTTCTGAGACATACATGGTGTATTCTGATTGGCTAAATGTATTGGCAAGCATGATTCTTTTGTCTTTAAGCTATAAAAATAAACCTATAACGGCCCCTAAGTCAGGTCAGCTATGGTCTGCTTAGGTTACACATAATCCTGTGTCATCTTTTCATTCACTGACCTCCAACCAGTTGCTAAAGGAACAGAATTCTGACTGATTACTGAAGAGAGTTAATAGACCAGACCTGAACAGGTTAAAATACCCTAACAGCTGCAAATCCGTTCGCAACCCACTCACCTTCGAATAGTTTTTGCAGTCTGTGGGAAGCCCTGGATTTACTTCTACAGTGTGAAAAGAACAGGCTGATCGGGCCCAGAGCTGACGTCACACATCCTCCCAGAAAATGTTTGGGAACACCTGCGTTTTTCTGGACACTCCCAGAAAACGGTCAGTTTCCACCCACAAATGGCCTCTTCCTTCCAATCAACATGCGAATGGCTTTGCAATTGAAATTTTCGCACCAGCTTGTCGCTGTATGGCGACGCTAGTGTGTATGCCCGCCATCGTGCGGCCCGGCCCGGGAGGGGAAACACTAGGCGATGTAGCTCACCGAGCACATCACCTAGTGTGTATCCACATTTACACTCCCACAGCACTGGTTGGAGATTTACACAAATAACTCATTACACTGCTAAGCTGTGTTTGATGAGTCAGTCATCAATTGACTATCCAGCCAGTGCTAGCAGCACATGGAGCTAGCACTGTGACATACCTCCCAACTGTCCCGATTTTCGCGGGACAGTTCCGTTTTTTGGGGTCTGTCCCTCCCACGGGCTGCAGTGTCCCGCAGGGAAGGGGGGGCAGTTGGTAGGTTCCCTTTCACTCCCTGCTCAGTTCAGAGCAGAGCAGCGGTGAATAGACGCATGCGCACAGCGTCTATTCCAGTGAGGGAGCGCTGGCCGTGCCTCCACTGTGAAAATTGGAGGCGTGGCTCGTGATCGCGTCATTCACGTGAAACCACGCCCCTTTTCAATAGACCTCATATTTGACGCCACACGGCTTTGCCGTGCCAGTAGTCCCGACCTGCAGCATGCAAATGTTGGGAGGTGTGCTGTGAGATGCTGGATTCCCTGCAGACCTGTGTGATCCACACTGGAGCTTGTAGGTCAGGCACATAGCCCAGGAAGAATGCTGCAGACATAGGGGTCTATTCATACAGAAAATGCGATCTGGAACCAGGGCTCCAGCGGTGCTGCCTTCTGCTGCGGTCCTCCCTATGAAGCCGACGGGTCCCTTCTATGCAGGCACCGGCGACTGAGGTCAGCGGAGACTGCAGGGGCTGCTGGTAGTTCAAGGGGTGGAGGTAGTGCCGGGTGTCGTGCAGAGAGCAGGAAAGCATTGAGCTTTCCCTCCATATCACACTGCAGTTCCTGAGACTCCCAGGAGAATCACTCTCAGGCACTCATGCTTTTCATTCACGGCGCGGGGGTGCGCTGTAATCCGCTATGTGAATAACCCAAAGTAGAGAAAAGCCCTTTTTTCTGCAAAACAAGGCTTTTCTCGGCTTTAAGGACAGCCCCCATGGTAAGTACAGTAGTACAGGGATCTCACCATCTGTGTCTGTAGCTTTATGTTCCCTCCCTACCAGCTTGAATGTTTGTCCCAGTCTACCCCTGTCTTTGTCTCTGCCCCCTCTCCTCCACATTCTGCCTTACACCTCCATGAAGTGTGAGGCACTCCTTATCATTACCTCTGTCCTCCTACACTTATGTGCCTCTGCATTCCACACTCCATGGGGTAAATTTACTAAGATGGGAGTTCTATTTAAGAAGGGATGTTGCCCATAGCAACCAATCAGATTCTACTTCTCATTTATCTAGCACCTTCTAGAAGATAATACCTGGAATCTGATTGGTTGCTTTAGGCAACATCCCATCTTAAATAGAACTCCCATCTTAGTAAATATACCCCCATGTGTACATTTCTCCCTCCTCCGCTTCTCATGTGTTTGTCCCTGACCCCCCCCCCTCCTCCTCTCCTGCTCGTGATTACTTTGACTTCCTTCAGTCCCCCTGAGTGTCTCTGAATCCTTCCCTCTCCATGAAAGACTCTTCCCTCTGCCCTCTACATAAGTGGCTCTGCCTACGTCCCCTCCCCATTTTTGCCTATGAATCTGTCCCTCACCATGGGCGGGATGTACTAATGCACATCACCGCCCAGTGACATGATGCTGATCGCATATGTATGATAAAGATGGAAGCCATGGAGGTCATTCCGAGTTGTTCGCTCGCAAGGCGATTTTAGCAGAGTTGCTCACGCTAAGCCGCCGCCTACTGGGAGTGAATCTTAGCATCTTAAAATTGCGAACGAAGTATTCGCAATATTGCGACTACACACCTCGTAGCAGTTTCTAAGTAGCTTCAGACTTACTCGGCATCTGCGATCAGTTCACTGCTTGTCGTTCCTGGTTTGACGTCACAAACACACCCAGCGTTCGCCCAGACACTCCTCCGTTTCTCCGGCCACTCCTGCGTTTTTTCCGGAAACGGTAGCGTTTTTTCCCACACGCCCATAAAACGGCCTGTTTCCGCCCAGTAACACCCATTTCCTGTCAATCACATTACGATCGCCAGAACGATGAAAAAGCCGTGAGTAAAATTACAATGTGCATAGCAAATTTACTTGGCGCAGTCGCAGTGCGGACATTGCGCATGCGCATTAAGCGGAAAATCGCTGCGATGCGACGATTTTTACCGAGCGAACAACTCGGAATGAGGGCCCATATTTGTTCATAGGTCTCCATTTTATAATTGACATCTTACAAGATGTTTCAAATTGTTTTTCAGCTTAGAACTGACACAGGAAAGAGTATAGACCTGTACTTTGTTTGAACCCATATTGTGAAGCTATGATCTTTATCTAAGATATACTTTCCTTGCACAAATATATTGTCAGCAGCTAAATGTGAAGGCTGCAAAGGCATTTGTCAGTTTGCGGTATAACAGGAACGGAAGCAGAACCAGACATATGTAGATTATGAGTTTAACAAAAGTCCACTGTTGCCCCACATAAAACCGCAAACTGGAATTATAGCGTTGCTAAGAAGATAGCAGTTTATTAACCAATAGGATAAGAAAAGTATGTTAACCAATAGAATTAAAGAGATCATTAACCAATAGGATTATGTTTTGTGTAAGGAAGCTATGCCACTGTATGCAAATATGTACCTCTTTATAATGTAATGTTTTCAGGAAATAAAGCAGCTCTGCACTATTATTCCTCACTGAACACACGTGGCTAGTTATTACAAATGTTAATTTGTTGACTGGTCACTGGCTGCAGCCCTGTATGAACCTGATGCTGACTGACTGAACGCGTGCTTGAACTTGGTTAAGCAAAGGGTGCCCTTTCCTGGGTTCACTTTTATCATATGGAGGTTCCGAATCTGAGATCCCACATCACCTGTTGAACAGCGGACGACTGAGCGGACGGTTCCTGGACTGAGACTCAAAACCCATGCATGGTACGTAGAGATATTTCTCTGTAGACTCTCATTCCTGCTAACTGTCCACTCTGTTCTGCTGGGAGACAGGCATTGGGATCGCACGCACAAAGTTCACTCAGTAAACAGGTTTTTCTCATTTTCATTCTATCTCTTGCTTATATGTGCTTATATATGTGTTATAAAGGCGTAACAATGAATGAATGTGGAAGTAAATGGATTATGAGTATTTAGAGTGTGTCTGCATATAACCAACTGACGGGTTGTTAAATTAAATGTTGCTGCGACCACTGTCTTGTTTTGTCTTATATTGAAAATATTAACGTAGGCTAAGTTTGTGTTACTGCAGTCTATATGTGTAAAATATTGTAGAAAGACTTTAAAAAAAATAAGTCAGAGTTATGAAACAGACATGTCCCATTTGTAAGTGTGTTGTACTCTTAGTAAAGGCACACCACAATCAGAAATTTTATTTACATTATATTTGTAATCCAGGAGAATCACCCTTATTCTCTGAACCTTGGGAAGAGGGGTTTAACATTTTTGTACCAATAGGTTGTCATTTTATTCTTAAAGTAAGAAATATTGGAAAAGATTGGTCAGATATACTGTCTGAATTGGAAGGTTCAGAACAATACAGTATATTGTACATAATATACGAGTCTAAGTTGTACTCACGGTAGAGTATCATTGCATCTGACTTGCATACCTTGTTAGTACCATAAAGCACGTCCTGTCGCTTTAAAAATTATAGCGTACAGAGTTAAGAAAAAAAAAGAGTCAGGAACGGAAGACGTTTAAAACTTTTTTTTCTCTCTCTCTTCCGTGAGCTGTAACCACAGACTGCTGCAAGCAATGAATGCAAGTTGAATGTCCTGTCAGAATTGTGTCTGCATAGCTATTATACATAGGTTAGGAGAGGGACATCCATTTGTTTTAAAAGCAGTAGTGTACTCTGCAGAAGAAGGGGTTTGGGAAAATAGAGAAAACCCAGATGATGTGTTCATATTGATGGGATGTCATTCATTCCAAAGGATAGTGACATAGGTAAAAATTGGTTACAGATCACCTCTGTTTCAGGCAATTGTCCTCACTGTTGTATCTCTGAGGATCCGTTAGATCCAGGCTACTGATATTTCCCGGATTTTGAATTCTTACTGGCCATAAGAATGGGAAATACAAATACAAATACTTACCCTTCGGATGAAGCACCTCGGAGTGCCATGGACATTATGAAGAATGTACATGGTGAGCAATGCTTGAAGGGTATGAGACGATTGTTTCAATGGGCAAAAGTGACTACTAATGGCACTCTAGACCCGGATAGGTTGAAACAAATTAGAGTAACCTATGGGAGATATGTGAAGGATAATAATCTGGAACAGAGTCTTGATTTGTGGATTAAAACAGGTAAATTACTTCAGTATAAGAAAAAGTTAGAAGAGTTAGGACAAACTCAAGAACAAATGGCTCTAATTAATATGGATGATTTTAAAGATGCAGACATATCTGGACAGGAAACAATGATACATAGAGGTCCCAAGAAAACCAAAGGGTATCCTTGCTGGGCATGTCCAAATTGTAGACATTGTAACCCACCAGATGATACACTATGTCCAGTTTGTCAGACACCCTGGTCTTACAAATGTAAACCCTGTAAAAGACCAAATGTTAGGAAATCTGTTAAATCTAAAAAGTTAATCAGTAAATGGTTGCCAGTGTTAAAAAAATAAAAGACCTACTAATTATACCTGAAGATGTGCATGCCACAGACTAATATATTGGTAGACTAAAAATTGTACAGCATGTAAAGTCAAGAGACCAAAAATGTCTCCTAAGAAAAATTTATGTATGGTCTCAAGCTTGGCATCTGCACCTCCAATGTATAATTTACTTAAGGATTTGGTCCCTGCAAACTATATCCGGTGTGCACATAAGATGCTGTCACACCTGGTGTAACTGCTGACGAACCTAATCCAGTGCGCCAAAAGTTGCGCTGAACCACTGCATGATATAAAAAATTCAGAACTGTTAACATTACAGTTACAGAACTCCATGATGTTAAACAACAATTTATGAAGTTCATTAGATATGTAAGAAAATTAAAAATAATTTAAACCTAGAAATAAAATCCAAAAAGGGTTATGAGTTTTCTGGATCCTGCTTAGTGATGGACAATTGAACTCAGGTGGCATGGAAATGCAAACATAAAACCAGCCTTTTTGCCTTCCCATGTGGGCTGGTCTGGTCCGTCATTAGGTAAAACTGGGTCCAAAGGTCTCAGTTTCAGGCTGCTTTTGTCTCTGAAACTTCAATGGAAGTGTGTAATATAATGTATTATGTAAGTTCTAATGGTTTATCATTAAACTCCAGCTAACCCCTGTTCGGAGTTGGGAGAGTGCTGGCTCACTCTCAGTGTTTTATTTGTGTGTGTAAAATAGTATTATCTTAATATAAAGTTTTGGATAAGTATAATAAAATGTGTTGTGGCCAAATGAATATTGCCCCAGCCAATAGCAAAGGGCTGTCATAAAACTACAAATATGACATGTATTTGAATTAAAAAAAAATTTCTCCACAGTAAAATTAATATCTCTGTGTCTAAAACAGTAACAGTTCATAGGTAAATAATTAGGAACATGTTACAGATGTAAGAAAATATTTTCTTTAATGTACAGCTCGTTGCTGTTCCAGTTACAGTGTGTAATGAAATGTCAGAGAATCAGGAAGTGTTTGGGTAACTATTACAAGGGGTGGGGCCAAGTGATGAAGGAAACTAGGTATGAGTAGTGGGAAGAACTGTAGTCATAGTCCATACCCCTAAGATAAAAGTCTGCCCTCATTACATTTACATGGTATAAAATCAAAATTGTAACTGTAAACTGTAACAATGCATAAATTATATCTCTGAAAAATGTTAGGTGAATATACATTAACATTGCATTACTGCTGATGCTCGGCATATAACAGTAAAGGAGGAAGGTTTATTTTAGAAATATCTCTATGACGCACTTTACAACAGCTTAAGTCATTTCTAAAATTAATCACCTATTGTACAAAATACATTCCAAGGGTATCACAGAAAACTAAGTTTTATATGATGCCATCAAAAGAACCACAAGTGTAAGGTATTTTTAAATAGAACCCAAATGTCAACCCTTATTGCTATTCATATATAAAAAAAATGTAGGGTACATAGAAATAAGTTATAATATGCACAAAACAAAGTACACTGCATTTCTGCTTATAGTAAGCATATCACTACAAAAAGGAGGAAAATTATTTCAAAAGTTAAACCTCCTCAAACATGTAAACAACTCATATCCTTTTTAGGACTGATCACTTATTGCAGAGAGTATATTGTAGGCGCATCACAGAAACTACAAGTGTCATATGATGCCCTAAAGGGACAAAATGCACAAGGTGCATTACTCATGACACAAGAACAGCTAAATGCTTTTTGTCAGTTAAAAACAGACATAATATCAGCACCAGCATTAGGACTTCCTGATTATGCAAGGCCTTTCAATTTGTTTTGTTGTGAAATTTCAGGCCATGCGCAAGGCATATTAACGCAGGTACATGGTGACAAACAGCGACCCCTAGCGTATTATTCAGTACAGTTAGACCCAGTCTTACGGGCAGCACCAACATGTGTCAAGTCAGTAGCAGCAGCAGCGTTATTGTTAGACAAAGCTGCTGATATTGTTCTGGGTCATCCCTTAACTGTACAGGTGCCTCACTCAG
This sequence comes from Pseudophryne corroboree, assembly GCF_028390025.1. Classification (NCBI taxonomy): domain Eukaryota; kingdom Metazoa; phylum Chordata; class Amphibia; order Anura; family Myobatrachidae; genus Pseudophryne; species Pseudophryne corroboree. The sequence continues at coordinate 119,318,251 of NC_086446.1, read as the reverse complement.
TGACTGAAATTCTGAACCAAGCGCAGACTAAACATTTATCTGCTGCTAGACTAACCAAATATGAAGTAGCATTGCTTACACCATCCAATGTCACTATCAAACGTTGTACTTCTTTGAACCCAGCTACATTATTGCCGCTGATTTCAAAAGAGGGGAATGGTGCAAGTGATGATGAAATGACAGTGACAGGCACAGAAAACCAATCAAATTTTTCAATTTCTATACACGATCAAGAACATGATTGTATAGAGTTAATGAATCTTGAAACCGCAAGTACACCGAACATACAGGAACATCCTCTACTGAATGCAGATTTACATTTATTTGTGGATGGCTCCAGGTACTATGTGGATGGGGAACCGCATACAGGTTTTGCAGTTACCACAGAGACAGACATCTTAATACAGGAACCCTTGCCATCAGGTAGTTCAGCTCAGGAGGCAGAACTTAGGGCACTGATAGCAGCCTGTATTTATGCTGAAGGTCAAACAGTTAACGTTTATACAGACTCAAGGTACTGCTTTGGTATTGCCCATGACTATGCAGTTATCTGTAAGAGCAGAGATTTTATAGGTTCTTCAGGAAAACCAATAAAACATGCAGACTGTATTAGGGCATTATTTGCTGCCTTTCAATTGCCAAAGAAATTAGCAGTCATAAAGGTCAAAGCGCACACTAAAGAGGATACTTCAGAGGTCAGAGGAAACGCTCTAGCTGATCAGGCTGCAAAAGCTGCAGCAGTCCAGCCTCTGCCAGACACTCAGGTGATGTTAACTGTCACACCAGAGTCATTAGACTTACAGTTATTGTGCAAATTACAAGCACAAGCATTAGGCAAGGAGAAAAAGATTGTGAAAAATTAGGTGGGCGAATACATGGTGACAGATGGATGGTGGAAAACCGTATCTGTTTACCACGCTCACTTTACCCAGTCTTAGCACAAATATTGCATGGAAAAACGCACCAATCCAGAGATGCAATGGTGAGGATTCTGAAACAGCACTGGGTAGCACCAGGTTTCACACAAGCAGCACAGGCTTATGTTGCAGGGTGTGTAACTTGTGCTTTACATAAACCAGGAAAGGTTGTAAAGGTACCAGCAAAAAGTACCCCACAAACTTGCTACCCCTTTCAGAGATTACAAATAGACTTTATCCAGTTACCTAAATGGTCTGGGTATGAAAATGTACTTGTGTGCAAAGACCTATTCTCAAATTGGGTTGAAGCTTGGCCTTGTAGAGCAGCAAATGCCAAGACAGTTGCAAAGAAGCTAATGCAAGAAGTAATATGTAGATATGGAGTACCTTAAGTTATTGAAAGCAACAGAGGTACCATTTCACAGGAAAAGTATTAGGCAAAATTCTGTCAAATTTAGGTGTTACTCAGGCCTTTTACACTCCCTATAGGCAGAGTAGTAAACATGTAGAAAAACTTAACTATTACCTTAAAACTAAAGCTATAAAAATAAGTTACAGAAACAGGCAAAACATGGCTAGAAGGTTTACCCATTGCTTTGTTCTCACAAATACTTCAAGTGAAAAGCATGGGTTAATACCATATGAAATCTTATTTTGGTATTGTTGCTAGGACAGTATGCTATTTCCACAGCAACTGCAACATGAACATGGTGACTTAACTTATTATGTAATGCATATATAACAGCAACTAACCAAATTGCATGGCAAAGTTTTTGATTCTATTCCCAGATTCCAACTGTTCTCAAGACTCACATGAACTAAAGCAAGGTGATTGGGTGGCCACTAAGAAAGAGAAAGTCTCTTGAACCCAAATTCAAAGGACCGTTTTAAGTTCTGTTGACTACCGCCACTTCAGTCACGTTGAGTGAAAGAAACTCGTAAATAAACGCATCTCATTGCAAGAAAGTGACAAAGGAAGTATTATCCAACCACGATACACAATCAAAATATATAGATACAATTTAATAGGCCCCAGGCCATATAAGGGTCTGGGGGATGTATAATGTGTAACTTAGTTCTTCTTGTTAGCATGGTTATTCTTATATAAACAGTAATGATTGAATCTTACTTATATGAGGAGTCAAGTGATAGTGCAATAATCAGTAACTATGCCAAAAATAACAGAACAAAAGGGAATACACATAGGATGTCAACAATTACCCAGGTAAAGACAAATAGGCAAAGAAGATGCTAGTCATTGAATGTAAAACAGGACCAATATAAACAGTTGTCACCAATTGTTTACTGTATCTGCAGGCTATTGTGTCACGTTACAAACTGTACATGTAGTTAAATGTTGCACTTATTTAACTAATGATACTAACTAAGGTTACTAACATGGGTACTAAAAGGGATTTTACCAAAGCACTAACCAATGACGATTACAGGTCATCCTTGCTACATAAGGTAAAAGATGTCCCTAATGCAAGGGAAAATACTTATCTTAGTTGTATGTATGTAAACGCCAGAAGCATTACTGGTAAAAATGGTGAACTAGAAATACTTGCAGCATTCAAACAGTATGATATTATAGGCATTACTGAAACTTGGTGGGATGAATCTTATGATTGGACAGTCAATCTAGAGGGCTATAAACTGTTTAGGAGAGACAGACTAAATAAAAAGGGTGGAGGGGTGTGTCTTTACGTAAAGCCGTTTTTAAAACCTAATATATGGGAAGATATTCAGGAGGGGACTGTAGACACTGTCGAGACATTATTGGTAGAAATTGCATGCGGGTAAAAAAGGAATAAAAAAGTTAGTATTGGGTGTATGCCATAGGCCGCCTGGTATCAACGCATCTGATGATGAATTGTTACTAAAGCAAATTGAAAGAGCAGCAGGAGTAGGAGACATAGTAGTGATGGGAGATTTTAACTATCCAGAGATAAACTGGAAAAACGATTCATGTGATACTGCTAGGGGCAATATGTTTTTAAACACACTTATTGATAACTACTTAGTCCAACTAATTGAGGAACCAACAATGCAATCTTAGACCTGGTATTAACAAACAATGGGGATTTGGTATCAGGTATTATAGTAGGGGAACCCATAGGAAACAGCGACCACAATATGGTCACATTCAATATCAGTTTCTATAAACAGCCCTATACTGGATCAACTAGGACTTTAAACTTTAGCAAAGCAAATTTTGAAAAGATGAGGGTATTTTTCAGGGATATTGAATGGGAAGGTTTGTTTTTAGGAAAAAATACTACGGAGAAATGGGAGGTACTAAAATTCCTGCTAGCTAAAAATACACTCAAATGTATTCCTATGAGTAGCAAAAAAAGGAATAAAAATCATAAACCGATGTGGCTTAACAAAAAGATTAAGGAACTTATGGGCAAGAAAAGGCGAGCATTTAAAAAATACAAATCTGACGGGGAAGCAGAGTCATTTCAGCACTATAAGGAATGTAACAAAATTTGCAAAAAGGAAATAAGAGCGGCTAAAGTAGAAACTGAAAAACTAGTAGCAAAGGAAAGCAAAGCGAATCCCAAAAAAATCTTTAAATACATTAATAGCAAGAGATTAAAGAAGGAGAGTATAGGCCCTTTAAAAGACAACTTGGGAGTCTTAAGCAAAAATGATAATGACATAGCGGACACACTAAATGAGTTTTTTTCAACAGTATTCACTCGTGAGGACCCAATTCAGGGACTAACGCACAATCTCAATAATGAGAATATCACACTGATAGGTACTTATTTAAGCGAGGAAGTAGTCTGTGACCGATTAAAACATTTAAAGATTAATAAATCACCAGGGCCCGATGGTATTCATCCAAGGGTTCTAATGGAGCTTCACTCTGAACTGGCAAAACCGCTATCTTTGATCTTTAAGGATTCAGTTATATCAGGTATGGTTCCCAAAGACTGGCGTATAGCGGAAGTAGTGCCTATATTCAAAAAGGGAAGTAAAGCTGAACCAGGTAATTATAGACCAGTTAGTCTTACATCTATAGTGGGGAAAGTATTGGAAGGTATTCTAAGAGATAGTATTCAGAAGTTCCTTGAAACCAATAAGGTCATTAAAAGGAATCAACATGGGTTTATGAAGGACAGATCCTGTCAAACCAACTTACTTGGCTTTTATGAAACAGTAAGCGCAAACCTAGATCAGGGTAAAGACGTGGATGTAATCTTTTTAGACTTTGCCAAAGCGTTCGATACTGTACCACACATGAGACTTATCTACAAGCTACAAGAATCAGGGCTAGGAAGCACAATATGCACTTGGGTCAAAAACTGGTTAGATAATAGGAAGCAGCGCGTTGTGGTTAATGGATCTTTTTCAACTTGGACTGAAGTGCTAAGTGGTGTGCAGCAAGGCTCAGTATTAGGACCGCTATTGTTCAAGGGCCCTCATTCCGAGTTGTTCGCTCGGTAAAAATCTTCGCATCGCAGCGATTTTCCGCTTAATGCGCATGCGCAATGTCCGCACTGCGACTGCGCCAAGTAAATTTGCTATGTAGTTAGGATTTTTACTCACGGCTTTTTCATCGTTCTGGCGATCGTAATGTGATTGACAGGAAGTGGGTGTTACTGGGCGGAAACTGGCCGTTTTATGGGCGTGTGGGAAAAAACGCTACCGTTTCTGAGAAAAAACGCAGGAGTGGCCGGAGAAACGGGGGAGTGTCTGGGTGAACGCTGGGTGTGTTTGTGACGTCAAACCAGGAACGAAACTGACTGAACTGATCGCAGATGCCGAGTAAGTCTGGAGCTACTCAGAAACTGCTACGAGGTGTGTAATCGCAATATTGCGAATACATCGTTCGCATTTTTAAGATGCTAAGATTCACTCCCAGTAGGCGGCGGCTTAGCGTGAGCAACTCTGCGAAAATCGCCTTGCGAGCGAACAACTCGGAATGAGGGCCAATATTTTCATTAACGACCTAACAGAAGGTCTAGAGAGCATGGTGTCAATTTTTGCAGATGATACCAAATTGTGTAAGGCTATAAATACAGAGGAGGATGCCGAGTCTCTTCAGAACGACTTAGTTAAATTAGAAGCATGGGCAGCCAAATGGAGAATGCGCTTCAACACAGACAAGTGTAAGGTAATGCACTGTGGTAACAAGAACATAAATTACACCTACCTACTAAATGGGGTAAAATTAGGGATTCTGTACTGGAAAAGGACTTAGGTGTCCTCATAGATAGCAAGCTAAGCAGTAGTACCCAAAGTAGGACTGCAGCAAAGAAGGCTAATAAGATATTAGCATGCATAAAACGGGGTATTGATGCTAGGGACGAGAGTATTATACTCCCGTTATATAAATCACTAGTGAGGCCACACCTTGAATACTGTGTACAATTCTGGGCACCGTACTACAAAAAGGATATCCTGGAGCTTGAAAAGGTACAGAGGAGGGCGACCAAACTAATTAAGGGCATGGAGACGATGGAATACAAGGAAAGGCTTGAAAGACTAGGCATGTTTACATTGTAAAAGCGGAGACTAAGAGGGGATATGATCAACATCTACAAATATATAAGGGGACAATACACAGAGCTTGCGCGGGACCTGTTTTTGGTTAGATCAATACAGAGGACTCGTGGACACTTGCTCAGGTTAGAGGAGAGGAGATTCCGCACAATACGGCGTAAAGGCTTTTTCACGGTAAGGACAATACATGTTTGGAATTCCCTGCCCGAGGGAGTTGTAATGGCGGAATCTGTCAACACCTTTAAGAATGGGTTAGATAAATTCCTAATGGATAAGGATATCCAGGGGTATGGTGCATAGTCATGCATTATAGTTACTATAAATAGGGATAAAATGTAACGGCTGACAGCAGCATCAGTCAGAAACTTTAGTCAAATCATCATCCATAGGAGACCACAAATAGGTTGAACTCGATGGACAATTGTCTTTTTTCAACCTCAGATACTATGTTACTATGTTACTATGTAACCCAGAAGATATTATTGATGAAAAGATGAATGAAGTAATACAGTTGAAAAATCAGTTTGCTACTAATCATAATTATACCAGTGTATTTCCAGATTCTTTCTTTTCTTGGTTTTATAAACACTATACAACCAATTGCTTTTCAAGAATATTATCTATTGTTGCTAAGGGACTTGTTTGCTGTTAATTGCATATTTTATGGTAAGGCTTATTATGTGGATACTGACACTAAAATGTTTTTCTACCTAAGGCATTGCTGAAACTGCTAAACCGCAACCAATTTATATGAAACTTATTGGAGGAGCTATAATATACAATTCCACATTCTTCTACTGTGATACCTGCCACACCAGATACACAGAAGCTTCCAGCTGTCCCTATTGCTATGATGATGTGATCTAAAGGAACATTGCTGTCACAATATGAAGTTATTAACATTTTCAAGGACTATGAACAATTATAATAATCTCATCTTTAGAAACCGCTTCTCTTTTGTGAACTTTCTCTTGTGGTTAGGAATAAGAGGATAGGGAACATTGGTTCTTCCCGCGCATAGGGATGTTAAATGGACTAGCCCATGCCTGGAGTGCCCTTATGGTACACCAGTCGTGAAAGTAGGTGTCCCTATAGAATCAATGACCAGGTAAAGGAAGGGTAAAATAAAATTAGAAACAAAGAGGGGAAGTTGATAAAGATGGAAGCCATATTTGTTCATAGGACTCCATTTTATAATTGACATCTTACAAGCTGTTTCAAATTGTTTTTCAGCTTAGAACTGACACAGGAAAGAGTATAGACCTGTACTTTGTTTGAACCCATATTGTGAAGCTATGATCTTTATCTAAGATATACTTTCCTTGCACAAATATATTGTCAGCAGCTAAATGTGAAGGCTGCAAAGGCATTTGTCAGTTTGCGGTATAACAGGAACGGAAGCAGAACCAGACATATGTAGATTATGAGTTTAACAAAAGTCCACTGTTGCCCCACATAAAACCGCAAACTGGAATTATAGCGTTGCTAAGAAGATAGCAGTTTATTAACCAATAGGATAAGAAAAGTATGTTAACCAATAGAATTAAAGAGATCATTAACCAATAGGATTATGTTTTGTGTAAGGAAGCTACGCCACTGTATGCAAATATGTACCTCTTTATAATGTAATGTTTTCAGGAAATAAAGCAGCTCTGCACTATTATTCCTCACTGAACACACGTGGCTAGTTATTACAAATGTTAATTTGTTGACTGGTCACTGGCTGCAGCCGTGTATGAACCTGATGCTGACTGACTGAATGCGTGCTTGAACTTGGTTAAGCAAAGGGTGCCCTTTCCTGGGTTCACCTTTATCATGTACTTACATATGCGATCAACGTTGCGGAGAACAGCTCTTCCGATAAGAGCTGTCCTCCGCGATGCGCAGCGGCTGCCTGACTTCTGGGATTCGGCCCCGGAAGTCAGTCTGCGCATGCGCAGGATGACGGAGGAGAGGGGGGGGTGAGGCATGCTGGGAGGGATCCGATCGGATCGCTCACACAGCGATGCGGAGAGAAACCCATAGTATTATATGGGGTATCAACGCTGACCTGACGGCCCGGGCCTAGTACATTAGGAAAATGCGGTAAACGGGAGTTTATCGCATTTTCCGTTTAGTACATCCCGTCCCATAAGTGTCCCTGCCTCCTAGTCCACACCCCATGGGGTATATTCATCAGGAAAATATTGTGCAATGAGAATTTTTATTTTTCAGTTCTCATTGAATTCTCTCATAATTTCCCCCCTCTGGTTGCCCTGTGTTCTTCATGCTGCTCATGTGCGGCACAGGAACAAGGGAGTGAATATTATATATATAAATATAATATTCATTATACAGCCCTGCTGACCAACCCCTTGGCGGCAGAGATTACAGCCAGTGCGGCTCCCTCCCACATTTCTGCCCGCACTGACCGTTTAGCACAGGAGGCTGCCCGGCTGCAGACATCGCTCTGCCACCGCAGACCCCTTACCCCTGCAGCACAAGCTGCCGTGTAAATGGCAGCTTGTGTTGAGATTCGGAAGCTGTTCGCCATTGCAGGATGGCAAACAGTTTCACAATCAAATTCTGGGGGGGAAAAATTCTGGAGTTTGATGAATGTCACAATTTCTACATCTCCTGTGGAGTGTAGAAATTGCAACATTTTAGTGATAATGAATATGCCCTAAGTGTGTTATTGCTCCTCCTTCACTTCCAATCTGTGTTATTACTCTGTTCCACTTCCCATATGTACCTCTGCATCCTTCTACCCCCCCATGTGTGCCTCTGACCCCTCTTCCACTTACCATGGGTCCCTCTGCCTCCTCCATGATTGCCTCTGCCACCTCCCTTCCACATGAGAGCCTTTCCCCCTCCTTTCCACATGTGTGCCTCTGACCACTGTAACTTTCTTGCTTTTTCTGTCACATTATCCCATCTTTCTCCCCATCCTCTTTCCCAACATTCTTCTCATATCCACCCCCACCATTTGCTTGCCGCTTATGCTGCACCTTTCTCCCCCCTTTGAATTCTAATTCTTCCCCCTCCCCATAAGTCTTTCCATCCTCATAGTCTGAATTTTGTATATAGAACCGTGGCTATTGGCTGCCGATCAGAATAGGTGTGGAAGAAGGGAATTACAGCCATGTTCAATGCCACAAAATTGAATCTAAGGATGCCAGGTAAGTACAATTTCCACTCCACGCTACACTTTTGTACCCTCCGTGCCTTGAGAGTATGAGTTGGGAGGGGGGGGGGGGGGGGTCCTGCATGATCCATTGTGTCCTTATACAACCTTGCTGCTGGAGGCTGCATATATTACCAAAATAGGAAGATTATAATAGATTAGATCTTAATCCCTTGTGGGATATATCTCTGAAAATAACTGCAAATCCTGTTTTCCTATAGGTGGGTTAGTTCAGCATGAAAACCCTTCCTGGTTTGAAGCACTTTCCTTAGATATTCATTAAATGTAAGTTTTAATAGCACACAGACCATGCAATTTAGCATAAAAAGTCCAGCACAGACTTGGATCGTTAGTGGAAGTTAGTATGGATTAATCAGCATGTCTAGCTTTAATAAGCAGTTCATTCCAGAAAATGAATAGCCTTATAAGCAGTAAACATTCACTTGTATGCACATATGCAATGCAGCCCACTTAGAACGCCAGCAAGCAGTTCATTCCAGAGAATTAGTGGCTTTATAAGCAAGAAGCATTCACTTGTAAGCACATATGCACTGCAGCACAATTAGAGCTCCAGCAAGCACTTATTCTGACACTGAGGAAGCCGCTGAAACTTGTCCAAGAGGAGGAGAAACGTGTATGTAGAGGACAGAAGGATACTACTCAATTGCAGCATTCACCTGCTTGTTTTGTAATATTGTGGAGCCGGCCAATCCATTGGTTTATACAGCCACCCCAGTGCTAAGTGGCAAGGAACTGGATACTTTTCACCAGCATGATCCCGAAGACAGCTATTAATATCTCAACAACGGGGAGAGGTACTAATATATGAGTGCAGTGCTGACTGTACCCTAAGTGCTTGCTGGAGTTCTAAGTGGGCTGCATTGCATATGTGCATACAAGTGAATGTTTACTGGATATAAGGCTATTCATTTTCTGGACATAACTGCTTATTAAAGCTAGACATGCTGATTAATCCATACTAACTTCTACTAACGATCCAAGTCTGTGCTGGACTTTTTATGCTAAATTGCATGGTCTGTGTGCCTTTAAAACTTACATTTAATGAATATCTAAGGAAAGTGCTTCAAATCAGGAAGGATTTGCATGCTGAACTAACCCACCTATAGGAAAACAGGATTTGTGGTTATTTTCAGAGATATATCCCACAAGGGATTAAGATCTAATCTTTTATAATCTTCCTATTTTGGTAATAGATGAGCACATTTGTGTAGTTTTAGGTGTTATTAGAACATCAGAAATGTCATAAATATTGTGATGTTAATGTTTTTATTTTATACTGGCCGGTATCTATTTTATTATTAATGTACAGTATGTGTATGTATATTTATATATTTCCTTTTTATAAAGACATTAGAGTAAGTAGCGCTGTCTCATTTCTTATTTGGTTTTGTATTTTGGAGGTATTTGGGATTAAGTCCTCGTGATTGGCTGCTCTTACTCTGATTGGTGACAGTGCTCGGTGTATAATCTAGAGTTTTTTTGGAGGCTGCATATAATGGCATTGCCACAATCAGCCTCCAGCAGTCACAGCTTTCTTTTGTCCTGCTACTTTTCAGGGGAGCACGGATAAGCACGGTCCTGTGACCGCCACCGAGGAAAACTACTGCTTATTACGAGGAGCATAGTTTCCCACTACCCATTCTTACGAACTCCCGCCAGATCCCCCTTGCTATTTAGGGCAGAGGGAGCAATGCTTCCCCACTGCCTGCGGCTGCATTTTGTGTTTTCCCTTACACACGCTCCCACTACAATACGCTGTACCAGCATACACAGCCTGCGATGCATACGCATTGCAGGCAAATACCTAAGAGTATGCATCTGTACTACAGCAGGTCTAATGGCAGTCCTGTCTGTGTGTCATACTTGGGGAGGGGGGGGGGGTCAATCTCCTATTCCTTCTCTCTCTCTCTCTCTCTCTCTCTCTCTCTCTCTCTCTCCTATCTGCCCCTATTCCTCCTCTCTTTTCTTTCTCTATCTAGTCCTTCACTCTCACCTGTCTGCCCCTATTCCTCCCTCTCTCCTGCCTGCTCCTATTCTTCCTCCCTCTCTGTCATCTGCCCATATTCCTTCTCTCTATCCTATATCTCCATTCTCCTCTTTCCCATATTCTCTCTCTTTTCCATCTGCCTTTATTCTAAACCTTCTCCCCCTATTCCTCCATTATCTCTCCCTTCTGCCCCTATTCTTCCTATGTCTCACATCTATCCTCTTCCTTTATTTCCTATTTGCCCATATTCTGAAGAGGTAGGGGCCCTTCCTATTTTATTAGCCTTGGGCCCCACAATTTCTAATGGCAACCCTGTCCATCATCAGAATAAAATAATAAATAATAAATCATAACAGCATGATTACCATGTCGGCCATAAATATTAAGTATTGGGGTGCACATGCCCACATGGCTCTGGTCACTTCTCCTCACCTGCTCAGTATAGGCCCTTAAACATTCTCAGCCCCAGGCCCATGTGGCCCTTAATCCAACCATGAATGCAGACTCTCCAACATGACCCCTTCCATCAGGTGAAAAATGCTCTGCTCCTTCCTTAACTTCCCCCTTCATTTCTGATTGCCCTCAGGGCCTCACCTGTGTTAAACTACTGTAGTTAACTGATGAGAAAGGAGTTTCAATACAGGAAGTCCAGGAGCAGAGCATTGTGCACCTGATAGAAGGGGTCATGTTGGAGGGTGGGTGATGATGTAGTTTTAACACCTTACTGCTGGGATATATGAGCTACAAAGTGATCCAGCGATAATGGTCAGTGCAAAACCATAGAGACAAGTGAAATAAAGGTGCTTCTGCAAAGATGTAATGAAAAAAACCCAAATCAGTTAAGAACATCTTCAGTAATAACTTTGGCCTGACTATGCACATTTGTACCTGTCAAGTGGAGATAAGCATGGTGTGAGTAGCCAAATGAGCACACTATATCATCATAGAAAGCAGGTAGCACATTACTTGCATAAACTAAAGTATGCACTATGGGCTGCTTTCCCAATCACCCATGGCAGCCTACTTAGGGGTTCACTACATTGTATACACACCATAACCAGATTAAGAGGTGGGCACAGGGCATACTGTACCCCGGGCTCCCCTTTGACTGGGGGCCCCCTGGCCAGAGCACAATGACATCACTAGCTTTCCCTCTTATACAGCAGCAGAACTAGGCAGCCAGAATGCAAGCAGGACAGTATGTAGCAGACAGAGACACAGGAGTCAGATAAGGGGTTGGAAAGACCACTAGTGCGTCTTCACCAAAGAAGGCTTTCTTAGTGGTGCACTCTTTTATTGTAATATGAATTTAAGCTAAAATTTTACTTTTATTAACTACTTTAAAAAGGTTTTTCATTTGCAGGCATGACACAAGGTAAGTGTTTGTCTGCCTGGGGAATAAGCGAAAGAAAGAGCTAGGGCTCTAAAAAGAGAGGTTTTAAATTCCTCTTTATTTATATCAAATACAGTCAATGTGGGAGGGGAATTATTCCCACATTATCTATTGCACACTATTATTGAGTGTCCCAATTATTAATGTTAATATAGTGTAGAAATTCACGCAATATTACACCCCAATAATATTCATATCCAGGGCTAATCAGATGCCAATTGTTTCCTGGAAGTGGGTGTAGTAATGTACAAATACAGATTTATGTGATACAACTAGACAAATATGGTTCTGTCTTAAAAACCCGCCAACATAAATTCTACAAATCTATAAACTACAGTATGTCACGTTTGTAGATATTATATTAACATATATTATATACTCTACTAAGGTCAAACTCATTAAATATCCCAAAACATATTAAATATTGATTTTTCTACTACTTAAGTCCTTATGCATATTTATGAATAGGATCCTGACACTAGAGGCGAAGAATGGTACTAAGAATTTATTAATCCACTTTAGGAGATTTCCTTTTAAACTGGACTAGCTGCACCTGCTACATAATGATCATTAATTATTGATCAGAGTGTGGACTTTGCTGAACGTAGCTCCAATATAGACAGGCTGCAAGCAAAGTCATTCAAATAGGATAACCACGCCCCCCGGCTATTAATACTCCCCAGTGATGACACTATCTAGGCTCTGATGTGACCAAGCAAATGTGAAACGTACGTCATCTGAAAAGTCCCAGCGGGCGTCACTTCCAGGTCTGCGGAATGCTCCCTTTACACTCCCGCGCATCCTCTTTGCTTGCTGATGCATGCCGCCTCTCCTGCCTACTCATTACCTCCTCCCACTCCTATCTCTAAAATTTTGCACGTGCTGCTCCCTTTTTCTGGAATTCTCTACCTCTCCCCTAAGACTCTCCATCTCTCTACAAAACTTCAAACGGACTCTCAAGACACACTTCTTCACCAAATCCAGACATCTCTCATCCTAAGCCTTCTGTGGCCCACGTTCACTTTCTACCCCATCTGTGTCAACCCTGTCTGTGTGCCCCTCCGCTTTAGAATGTAAGTTCTCACAAGCAGGGTCCTCTTTCCTCATGTGCTTTTACATCTCTTACTTAACTATCTTCTTTTCAATACTCCCTTTGATGGCACCAAATCCTTTGGTGTTCTACAACCCTGATACTTATTTCAGTGCTGTTTACTGATGCAGCCATGTTTCTATACCCTGTGCTTGTCCTATATTGAACTGTTAGTCAATGTCTTCATGTTTTGCTTATTTGTTTACTCTGTTATTGGATGCTGCGGATCCCATGTGGCGCAATTTAAATAAATAATAATAATAACAGCTAGTGATGACATCTTCCGGTTTAATGAAGCGCACAGCGTCAAACCTCCATTTCAGTGTAAAGGGATCAAGCACCATTTTCTAGTAGTCCAGGGACATGGAGACATTTTTCTTATAAGTATTGGTCCACTCAAAGAATCCATATTTGTTAGCCAGTGGACTAGATACACATATACAAAAAAATGTTAAAAAAAAACCTAAATTAGTATATTCCAATACACAAATAAAAGGATGTTTCACCTAAAAAACATTATATTTCAAAGTCCGCATATAACCCTTCTGGCTCCTGTGTTTTTAATATGTACATAGTTTTCATTTCCATACGGAACAGTCTATTGTCTCCGTTATTACTTCTCCAATTAGGTTCTATTGTTTTAATGCAGGAATGGGGAACCTTTGGCCCTCCAGCTGTTGTTGAACTACACATACCAGCAGGCCTTGCTACAGTTTTGCTATTTGGCCATTCTAAAACTGTTGAAGGGCATGCTGGGATGTGTAGTTAAACAATAGCTGGAGGGCCGAAGGTTCCCCATCCCTGTTGTAATGCCACAGAATGTCACCAGATGTTTAATATCACAATTATGTACTTGTTTAAAGTGCATCAATACATTCTGAGTGTCCAGACCTTTTTTTTTAATGATTTTTTGCATGTTCTGATAATCTTACTTTTAACATTCTAGTGGTTTTCCCTACATACTGTTTCCCACATGTGCATTCTAATAAATATATACAATATTTTTTACCACATGTGATAAAATTCTCTCTTTCTTATGTTTTATTTGTCTGTCTTGATGTGCATGGTGTAATTTTTTATTCATTACTCTTACAGATTTTATACATACTGCAGATACCACATCGGTAAAAACCTCTTGATTTTATAAACCTCAAACTCATCCGTCCGACTTGATGGGGCAAATTTTAAGCCATGGTCTCTTATTCATTCAAGACATAGCTATTTGGGTTAAATAAATATCTTTGTTTTATTAGTCTCTGTTACCTTTTTTGGTTCCTCAAGGATTTCCTGTATGGATTTGTTTTGTTCTTTATACATTATCAGTCTGGCCTTTCTGTTTGGATTGGATTTTTCCCCCCTCTCTTGCCTCTTGCTTTTCATTTAAAACCTATAGGGCTTGATAGGGAGGGACTCCTTAATCTAAAAAACTACCTGCCTGTCTTAGGGGGTTCAAACTTATTTATTCGATTCCACCCAGACTCAACCTCCTCTCATTCCCTCCAAACCCTAGTGGTAACTTTAAATTCATTATGTTCTTTCCTTCTGTTCAATCTCCATATTCTCCTTCTAATAAGGGCAACCTGTTCCTCATAATTATCAGTCCTATTATATTGAACCTGTTCCCTAGCTTTAAAACCAAACCTTCTTTGTTCATTCTGAACACGTGGTTTTGGCCGTTCCCTAAGTTTACCAAAGGTCCCTCGGTCTTTATGATCTTTCTGATTTATTTATTTTTTATTCCTTTCATTATATGATATCTCTTTCTTAGTAATAAGGTGTTGGTTTCCTGTTTTATAATCATTTTTTTCCCCTCCAGTCAGAAAGATCATAAAGATAGAGGAACCTTGGTAAGTTTAGGGAACGGCCTATATATCTTCATGGCGACGATATATACTGTAGATGACATAATTTTTGTCTGGAAGGGCGATGAGTCATCTCTTGAGACATTTTGCAAACATTTTAATGATAATACTGTCAATATTACTCTCACATTTAACATTAGTGAGATAACAGTTGATTTTTTTAGACCAAACCCTATACATTGAGGATGGTAAAATGAAGACTAAAAATTATGTTAAGACGACAGACTGTAATTCATATATAGAGTTTAATAGCAATCATCAATTTATCTGGCTGTGGGACAAAATATTGTATATATTTATTAGAATGCACATGTGGTAAACAATATGTAGGGAAAACCACTAGAATGTTAAAAGTAAGATTATCAGAACATGCGAGAAACATAAAAAAAATGGTGAACACTCACAGTGTAATGATGCACTTTAAACAAGTACATACAGTAATTGTGATATTAAACATCTGGTGACATTCTGTGGCATTAAAACAATAGAACCTAATTGGACAAGTAATGACAAAGACAATAGACTGTCCCGTATGGAAATGAAAACTATGTACGTATTAAAAACACAGGAGCCAAAAGGGTTAAATGTGGACTTTAAAATAAAAACATTTTTATAGGTGAAACATCTTTTTCTTTGTGTATTGGAATATACAAATTTTTTCTTTATTTATTTTTTTCCTTTTTTGTATATGTGTATCTGGTCCTCTGGCTAACAAATATGGATTATTTGAATTGACCAATACTATAAGAAACATGTCTCCACTCTTCATGTCCCTGGGCTACTAGAAGATGGTGCCTGATCCCTTTACACTGTTGAGAATAAAAGATTGATGACAGAGAACTGTGTGAAGCTAAAGGCCCATATAGACGGGCCGATGCAGGAAAGATGTGTGCTGAGCGAACCGCTCAGCACACATCTCTCCAGCCGCTCAGCACAGCGCGATGTGTGTTGAGCGTGCGGGGGGAGACGGGGGGGCCAAATGAGCGACCCGCTAGATTGGCCTGCATGGCAGGCCAATCTAGCACCAGCGATAGCGATGCGCAGAGCAGCGCATCGCTATTGCTGTAGGGGGTGCACACGGAGCGATCAGGCTTAAAATCTAAGCAATCTAGTCAGATTGCTTAGATTTTAAGCAGCGATCGCTCCGTGAGTACCCCCCTTAAGATGTGTCCATTTATACCTTTCCTACTTTGCTCAATTTGGTATGCCATGCATAGCACTGCACTCAAGGCTAAGCTGCTTTTTCACTAGTAGCGGGTGGAAGGATTACATTTTTTTTATTTTGCCATAATATAATATAATATAATATATATAAAGTAACATATTAAATAATCAAATTAAGAAAAAAAAAACAAGGCATGACTAAATCTCTGATACATGGCAAGAAAAAAGAAAGATGTACTGTATGTGGACACATCTGTACTGGTGTCTACCTATGATCTGGGTGATTATACGTGTAGTAGAAGTGGAACCAGGGATAAAAGATACCTTTTTAGGAACATCTACTCTTGTTCCGAGGTGAGTGTGTCCTCTGAAGGGGATTGTCTTCTGATACGCACTGCCTACCAACTAACCACGGTGAGATAAAGTAGTACCGGTGAAATCCAAACTCTATCAAACCAGAATATTAGCTGTATAACAAGATCTTTCTATTTTTTTATTGTTACCTGAGAAATGTGTTAAAGCTGAAAAAAAGAGGAACCTTTTTTCCGAAGATTGAATCATCCACAAGGAGGCAGCGTTTTTGGAATCACCTATTTTATTGTATAAGTTGTGTTGACGAATGGTGCTCCTGGGTGATAACTGAGCTGCAGCTTCAGGGTGCAGTTGTCTGTGTTTTTTTTGTGTTTATACAAAATACTGTCTACCTGCACTTCCCTCTTAGATTATGATTGTACTCACCTGTGTTGAAACACCTTTTTTATCAATTTTATAGTTCAACACAGGTGACACCAGTCATATATTAAGAGGGAAGTCAAGGTAGAAAGTGTTTTGTCCCTCCTGGAATGGGAAATGTTGGGAGGTATGCATAATTTAATATTCAAAACCCCCCACCTTCCACCCCGGCCCCCCTGTCTTAGGTGCCATGGGCACCCCCAAGGCCTAATCTCACCCTGATACACACAAAGCATGGCTAGCACATGTTAATCTAATACCCATAGTCATGGGTAATAATAAATGCAGCACTCACCCCCAGAGATTTTGGTTTTCCCTGTAGAAAAATATGTTGGCATTGTGATGATCCTGTGACTTGCGACATGATGGAAGCCGGCAAATTGTACCCAGGTACACCAGGCTGGACGCTTGGGTAAATCGCCTGTGGTTGTCCAGGTGACACATTCCACATTGGAGGAGCTGGATACACATTTGGTTGTGCTGGAGCAGGGTGGACGTTCCATTGCATATTAACAGGATTAGTATTTGGCTGTGGAGACCCAAGGACGGTGTATGGTACAGAGCTAATATGTGTGTAGACCCTTTCCTGTGGTGCGGACATCATGGAAATTGCTGTGGAAAATCAGAAAGCAAGAAACACAGCTGACTGATAGCAGTTACTGTAAATGACAATGTCTACCATCTATAATAAGAATCATACAGAACAGAAAAGTACAAGAGGATATAAATAATGCTCGGTGGAAAATGCAGTCACCATGTCGACAGTAAAAATATTGATACTCATAATGTCGGAACCATGATGGAAAATGTTAACATGTGAAATGAGGACATTCTGCAGAATACCAACATTAAGGTTAGAATGTGGGAGGGGAGGGTTAGGCACTAGGGCAGTGGTTCACAAACTTTCTTGAATCACGGTGCCCTAGAGTATCAGCATCAGTAAGATCCTTGCAGCACCCCAGGGTGCCACGGGACACAGTTTGAGAACCACTGAACTGGGGGATGTAGCTGCATAAGGGGAGAGTTAGGTTTAGGCTATGGGAAATACAGAAAACAAGTACAAATCGCGTAGGCGCTTCTACAATGATCTCTCATTAGTCTCAAATTCATATGAATGATACCATAGTTACATTCCTGTAATAAACTTGGATACAGAGTGGAGAATTATTGTGAGAAGAAAAGAGGAAAAGATACCATTACATGCAAGCTGACAAGTTTATTACAGGAATGTAACTATGGTATCATTCATATGAATTTGAGACTAATGAGAGATCATTGTAGAAGCGCCGACGCGATTTGTACTTGTTTTCTGTATTTCTTGTTCTATTGTGGGTGTGGGGACACCCTTTTATTGTATAGATCTGTATAGGCAGCTGTGATATTGTATGCGCATTCAGAACGAACCCATAATTCTCTCGTAAAGGTCAGGTTTAGGCTATGGGCTGGGAGGTTTAGGATTTGGCACTAAGGTGAGAGTTAGGGTTAGTAACTAGGGGGAGGGTTAGGGTTAGTATGAGGGATAGTGATCACTGATCACATGACTGCCTGAACTCTGGACCCAGAAGACACAGCTGCCAAAGCCACTAGTACATGAAACCAATGCACTACCTGGAGACACAGTTTTGCTGACAGAATAATCATGTCAACATTTCATCAAGCATGCTGACATTACGACCACGTCTATAATCTCATGTTGACATTACAAATGTCAACATTTTAAATGTCAGCAAAACAATCCCAAGCCGCCCAGATTCCTGTTCTAAAATAAAACTTAATGACAGTAAAAATGACTGTATTTTGGACCGAGAGCTTAGCAATGATTCGAAATGAGGAACCTTGTCAATGATATACTGATGATGGATTTGTTAAAAAATAAAAAATAATTACTAAGGCAACAGCATGTCCAATATTTTCATAGTTGTGCAGTTTACAGCTTCACCAGCATGCTAAAAATTCTCTACGGGCCTGAGTCATATGTGGGTGGAGGTGCTATCGCCGCTGCTTCCTAAGATTCAGCAGTGATATCACAATATGGTGATGCAGCAGGAGACGTATTACATCAGAGGTGTCAAACTCGCGGGCCGCATGGGGCCCCTACCACATCCTTTTGCAGCCCGCAGGCAGGGTAACTTTTGCGGCCACGTTGACAGGGGTCAACTTGGGGCATAACTGCATCCCTGGCATTCCGCCTCTGTCGACCCATGATGACGTTGCCTCAGCGTCTGCACCACCCACCGGCACCTACAAGTCATGATTAGTGGCGGTGTGAAGCAGCCATTAAGTAGCCGCTGAGCCCTCACAGCCAGCCGCAGCCCTTAAAGCCACAGCCCTTACAGCCGGAGCCTAGACCCCTGAAGCAGCATGCCCACGAAGGAGCATCCTGCAAATGTAAGTCTCTGGGGCATGCTACACAGGGGATTGGGGTGCACTGGATGAATTATGTGTATCAGGTACTATACTGGGGGGACAGTACGTGTAACTGGCAGTATAATGGAAGACATTATGTGTAACTGGTACTGTACTGGAGGACATTATGTGTAACTGGTACTGTACTGGGGGACATTATGTGTAACTGGCAGTATAATGGAAGACATTATGTGTAACTGGAACTATACTGGGGGGACAGTATGTGTAACTGGCAGTATAATGGAAGACATTATGTGTAACTGGTACTGTACTGGGGGACAGTATGTGTAACTGGCAGTATAATGGAAGACATTATGTGTAACTGGAACTATACTGGGGGGACAGTATGTGTAACTGGCAGTATAATGGAAGACATTATGTGTAACTGGTACTGTACTGGAGGACATTATGTGTAACTGGTACTGTACTGGGGGACATTATGTGTAACTGGCAGTATAATGGAAGACATTATGTGTAACTGGTACTATACTGGGGGGACAGTATGTGTAACTGGCAGTATAGTGGAAGACATTATGTATGACTGGTACTGTACTGGGGGACATTATGTGTAACTGGCAGTATAATGGAAGACATTATGTGTAACTGGTACTATACTGGGGGGACAGTATGTGTAACTGGCAGTATAATGGAAGACATTATGTGTAACTGGTACTGTACTGGAGGACATTATGTGTAACTGGTACTGTACTGGGGGACATTATGTGTAACTGGTACTGTACTGGGGGACAGTATGTGTAACTGGCAGTATAATGGAAGACATTATGTATAACTGGTACTGTACTGGGGGACATTATGTGTAACTGGCAGTATAATGGAAGACATTATGTGTAACTGGTACTGTACTGGGGGACATTATGTGTAACTGGCAGTATAATGGAAGACATTATGTGTAACTGGTACTGTACTGGGGGACATTATGTGTAACTGGCAGTATAATGGAAGACATTATGTGTAACTGGTACTGTACTGGGGGACATTATGTATAACTGGCAGTATAATGGAAGACATTATGTGTAACTGGTACTGTACTGGGGGACATTATGTGTAACTGGTACTGTACTGGGGGACAGTATGTGTAACTGGCAGTATAATGGAAGACATTATGTGTAACTGGTACTGTACTGGGGGGACATTATGTGTAACTGGTAGTATAATGGAAGACATTATGTGTAACTGGTACTGTACTGGGGGACAGTATGTGTAACTGGCAGTATAATGGAAGACATTATGTGTAACTGGTACTGTACTGGGGGACATTATGTGTAACTGGTACTGTACTTGGGGACAGTATGTGTAACTGGCAGTATAATGGAAGACATTATGTGTAACTGGTACTGTACTGGGGGACATTATGTGTAACTGGTAGTATAATGGAAGACATTATGTGTTACTGGTACTGTACTGGGGGACAGTATGTGTAACTGGCAGTATAATGGAAGACATTATGTGTAACTGGTACTGTACTGGGGGACAGTATGTGTAACTGGCAGTATAATGGAAGACATTATGTGTGACTGGTATTGTACTGGGGGACAGTATGTGTAACTGGCAGTATAATGGAAGACATTATGTGTAACTGGTACTGTACTGGGGGACATTATGTGTAACTGGTAGTATAATGGAAGACATTATGTGTAACTGGTACTGTACTGGAGGACATTATGTGTAACTGATAGTATAATGGAAGACATTATGTGTAACTGGTACTATACTGGGGGGACAGTATGTGTAACTTGCAGTATAATGGAAGACATTATGTGTAACTGGTACTGTACTGGGGGACAGTATGTGTAACTGGCAGTATAATGGAAGACATTATGTGTAACTGGTACTATATTGGGTGGACAGTATGTGTAACTGGCAGTATAATGGAAGACATTATGTGTAACTGGTACTGTACTGGAGGACATTATGTGTAACTGGTACTGTACTGGGGGACATTATGTGTAACTGGTACTGTACTGGGGGACAGTATGTGTAACTGGCAGTATAATGGAAGACATTATGTGTAACTGGTACTGTACTGGGGACATTATGTGTAACTGGCAGTATAATGGAAGACATAATGTGTAACTGGTACTGTACTGGGGGACATTATGTGTAACTGACAGTATAATGGAAGACATTATGTGTAACTGGTACTGTACTGGGGGACATTATGTGTAACTGGCAGTATAATGGAAGACATTATGTGTAACTGGTATTGTACTGGGGGGACATTATGTGTAACTGGCAGTATAATGGAAGACATTATGTGTAACTGGTATTGTACTGGGGGACATTATGTGTAACTTGCAGTATAATGGAAGACATTATGTGTAACTGGTACTGTACTGGGGGACATTATGTGTAACTGGTAGTATAATGGAAGACATTATGTGTAACTGGTACTGTACTGGGGGACAGTATGTGTAACTGGCAGTATAATGGAAGACATTATGTGTAACTGGTACTGTACTGGGGGACAGTATGTGTAACTGGCAGTATAATGGAAGACATTATGTGTAACTGGTATTGTACTGGGGGACAGTATGTGTAACTGGCAGTATAATGGAAGACATTATGTGTAACTGGTACTGTACTGGGGGACATTATGTGTAACTGGTAGTATAATGGAAGACATTATGTGTAACTGGTACTATACTGGGGGGACAGTATGTGTAACTGGCAGTATAATGGAAGACATTTTGTGTAACTGGTACTGTACTGGAGGACATTATGTGTAACTGGTACTGTACTGGGGGACATTATGTGTAACTGATAGTATAATGGAAGACATTATGTGTAACTGGTACTATACTGGGGGGACAGTATGTGTAACTGGCAGTATAATGGAAGACATT
This sequence comes from Pseudophryne corroboree, assembly GCF_028390025.1. Lineage (NCBI taxonomy): Eukaryota > Metazoa > Chordata > Amphibia > Anura > Myobatrachidae > Pseudophryne > Pseudophryne corroboree. Next base: position 119,296,137 of record NC_086446.1, on the reverse strand, counting down.
ATGTGTAACTGGTACTGTACTGGGGGACAGTATGTGTAACTGGCAGTATAATGGAAGACATTATGTGTAACTGGTACTATATTGGGTGGACAGTATGTGTAACTGGCAGTATAATGGAAGACATTATGTGTAACTGGTACTGTACTGGAGGACATTATGTGTAACTGGTACTGTACTGGGGGACATTATGTGTAACTGGTACTGTACTGGGGGACAGTATGTGTAACTGGCAGTATAATGGAAGACATTATGTGTAACTGGTACTGTACTGGGGGACATTATGTTTAACTGGCAGTATAATGGAAGACATTATGTGTAACTGGTTCTGTACTGGGGGACATTATGTGTAACTGGCAGTATAATGGAAGACATTATGTGTAACTGGTACTGTACTGGGGGACAGTATGTGTAACTGGCAGTATAATGGAAGACATTATGTGTAACTGGTACTGTACTGGGGGACATTATGTGTAACTGGTACTGTACTGGGGGACAGTATGTGTAACTGGCAGTATAATGGAAGACATTATGTGTAACTGGTACTGTACTGGGGGACATTATGTGTAACTGGTAGTATAATGGAAGACATTATGTGTAACTGGTACTGTACTGGGGGACAGTATGTGTAACTGGCAGTATAATGAAAGACATTATGTGTAAATGGTACTGTACTGGGGACAGTATGTGTAACTGGCAGTATAATGGAAGACATTATGTGTAACTGGTATTGTACTGGGGGACAGTATGTGTAACTGGCAGTATAATGGAAGACATTATGTGTAACTGGTACTGTACTGGGGGACATTATGTGTAACTGGTAGTATAATGGAAGACATTATGTGTAACTGGTACTATACTGGGGGGACAGTATGTGTAACTGGCAGTATAATGGAAGACATTATGTGTAACTGGTACTGTACTGGAGGACATTATGTGTAACTGGTACTGTACTGGGGGACATTATGTGTAACTGATAGTATAATGGAAGACATTATGTGTAACTGGTACTATACTGGGGGGACAGTATGTGTAACTGGCAGTATAATGGAAGACATTATGTGTAACTGGTACTGTACTGGGGGATAGTATGTGTAACTGGCAGTATAATGGAAGACATTATGTGTAACTGGTACTATATTGGGTGGACAGTATGTGTAACTGGCAGTATAATGGAAGACATTATGTGTAACTGGTACTGTACTGGAGGACATTATGTGTAACTGGTACTGTACTGGGGGACATTATGTGTAACTGGTACTGTACTGGGGGACAGTATGTGTAACTGGCAGTATAATGGAAGACATTATGTGTAACTGGTACTGTACTGGGGGACATTATGTGTAACTGGCAGTATAATGGAAGACATTATGTGTAACTGGTACTGTACTGGGGGACATTATGTGTAACTGGCAGTATAATGGAAGACATTATGTGTAACTGGTACTGTACTGGGGGACATTATGTGTAACTGGCAGTATAATGGAAGACATTATGTGTAACTGGTACTGTACTGGGGGACATTATGTGTAACTGGCAGTATAATGGAAGACATTATGTGTAACTGGTACTGTACTGGGGGACATTATGTGTGACTGGCAGTATAATGGAAAACATTATGTGTAACTGGTACTGTACTGGAGGATATTATGTGTAACTGGCAGTATAATGGAAGACATTATGTGTAACTGGTACTGTACTGGGGGACATTATGTGTAACTGGTACTGTACTGGGGGACATTATGTGTAACTGGCAGTTTAATGGAAGACATTATGTGTAACTGGTACTGTACTGGGGGACATTATGTGTAACTGGTACTGTACTGGGGGACAGTATGTGTAACTGGCAGTATAATGGAAGACATTATGTGTAACTGGTACTGTACTGGGGGACAGTATGTGTAACTGGCAGTATAATGGAAGACATTATGTGTAACTGTTACTGTACTGGGGGACATTATGTGTAACTGGTACTGTACTGGGGGACATTATGTGTAACTGGTAGTATAATGGAAGACATTATGTGTAACTGGTACTGTACTGGGGGACAGTATGTGTAACTGGCAGTATAATGGAAGACATTATGTGTAACTGGTACTGTACTGGGGGACATTATGTGTAACTGGTACTGTACTGGGGGACAGTATGTGTAACTGGCATTATAATGGAAGACATTATGTGTAACTGGTACTGTACTGGGGGACAGTATGTGTAACTGGCAGTATAATGGAAGACATTATGTGTAACTGGTACTGTACTGGGGGACATTATGTGTAACTGGTAGTATAATGGAAGACATTATGTGTAACTGGTACTATACTGGGGGGACAGTATGTGTAACTGGCAGTATAATGGAAGACATTATGTGTAACTGGTACTGTACTGGAGGACATTATGTGTAACTGGTACTGTACTGGGGGACATTATGTGTAACTGGCAGTATAATGGAAGACATTATGTGTAACTGGTACTATACTGGGGGGACAGTATGTGTAACTGGCAGTATAATGGAATACATTATGTGTAACTGGTACTGTACTGGGGGACAGTATGTGTAACTGGCAGTATAATGGCAGACATTATGTGTAACTGGTACTATACTGGGGGGACAGTATGTGTAACTGGCAGTATAATGGAAGACATTATGTGTAACTGGTACTGTACTGGAGGACATTATGTGTAACTGGTACTGTACTGGGGGACATTATGTGTAACTGGTACTGTACTGGGGGACAGTATGTGTAACTGGCAGTATAATGGAAGACATTATGTATAACTGGTACTGTACTGGGGGACATTATGTGTAACTGGCAGTATAATGGAAGACATTATGTGTAACTGGTACTGTACTGGGGGACGTTATGTGTAACTGGCAGTATAATGGAAGACATTATGTGTAACTGGTACTGTACTGGGGGACATTATGTGTAACTGGCAGTATAATGGAAGACATTATGTGTAACTGGTACTGTACTGGGGGACATTATGTATAATTGGCAGTATAATGGAAGACATTATGTGTAACTGGTACTGTACTGGGGGACATTATGTGTAACTGGTACTGTACTGGGGGACAGTATGTGTAACTGGCAGTATAATGGAAGACATTATGTGTAACTGGTACTGTACTGGGGGACATTATGTGTAACTGGTAGTATAATGGAAGACATTATGTGTAACTGGTACTGTACTGGGGGACAGTATGTGTAACTGGCAGTATAATGGAAGACATTATGTGTAACTGGTACTGTACTGGGGGACATTATGTGTAACTAGCAGTATAATGGAAGACATTATGTGTAACTGGTACTGTACTGGGGGACAGTATGTGTAACTAGCAGTATAATGGAAGACATTATGTGTAACTGGTACTGTACTGGGGGACATTATGTGTAACTGGTAGTATAATGGAAGACATTATGTGTAACTGGTACTGTACTGGGGGACAGTATGTGTAACTGGCAGTATAATGGAAGACATTATGTGTAACTGTAACTGTACTGGGGGACAGTATGTGTAACTGGCAGTATAATGGAAGACATTATGTGTAACTGGTATTGTACTCGGGGACAGTATGTGTAACTGGCAGTATAATGGAAGACATTATGTGTTACTGGTACTGTACTGGGGGACATTATGTGTAACTGGTAGTATAATGGAAGACATTATGTGTAACTGGTACTATACTGGGGGGACAGTATGTGTAACTGGCAGTATAATGGAAGACATTATGTGTAACTGGTACTGTACTGGAGGACATTATGTGTAACTGGTACTGTACTGGGGGACATTATGTGTAACTGATAGTATAATGGAAGACATTATGTGTAACTGGTACTATACTGGGGGGACAGTATGTGTAACTGGCAGTATAATGGAAGACATTATGTGTAACTGGTACTATATTGGGTGGACAGTATGTGTAACTGGCAGTATAATGGAAGACATTATGTGTAACTGGTACTGTACTGGAGGACATTATGTGTAACTGGTACTGTACTGGGGGACATTATGTGTAACTGGTACTGTACTGGGGGACAGTATGTGTAACTGGCAGTATAATGGAAGACATTATGTGTAACTGGTACTGTACTGGGGGACATTATGTGTAACTGGCAGTATAATGGAAGACATTATGTGTAACTGGTACTGTACCGGGGGACATTATGTGTAACTGGCAGTATAATGGAAGACATTATGTGTAACTGGTACTGTACTGGGGGACATTATGTGTAACTGGCAGTATAATGGAAGACATTATGTGTAACTGGTACTGTACTGGGGGACATTATGTGTAACTGGCAGTATAATGGAAGACATTATGTGTAACTGGTACTGTACTGGGGGACATTATGTGTAACTGGCAGTATAATGGAAGACATTATGTGTAACTGGTACTGGGGGACATTATGTGTAACTGGGACTGTACTGGGGGACATTATGTGTAACTGGCAGTTTAATGGAAGACATTATGTGTAACTGGTACTGTACTGGGGGACATTATGTGTAACTGGTACTGTACTGGGGACAGTATGTGTAACTGGCAGTATAATGGAAGACATTATGTGTAACTGGTACTATATTGGGTGGACAGTATGTGTAACTGGCAGTATAATGGTAGACATTATGTGTAACTGGTACTGTACTGGAGGACATTATGTGTAACTGGTACAGTACTGGGGGACATTATGTGTAACTGGTACTGTACTGGGGGACAGTATGTGTAACTGGCAGTATAATGGAAGACATTATGTGTAACTGGTACTGTACTGGGGGACATTATGTGTAACTGGCAGTATAATGTAAGACATTATGTGTAACTGGTACTGTACTGGAAGACATTATGTGTAACTGGCAGTATAATGGAAGACATTATGTGTAACTGGTACTGTACTGGGGGACATTATGTGTAACTGGCAGTATAATGGAAGACATTATGTGTAACTGGTACTGGGGGACATTATGTGTAACTGGTACTGTACTGGGGGACATTATGTGTAACTGGCAGTTTAATGGAAGACATTATGTGTAACTGGTAATGTACTGGGGGACATTATGTGTAACTGGTACTGTACTGGGGGACATTATGTGTAACTGGTAGTATAATGGAAGACATTATGTGTAACTGGTACTGTACTGGGGGACAGTATGTGTAACTGGCAGTATAATGGAAGACATTATGTGTAACTGGTACTGTACTGGGGGACAGTATGTGTAACTGGCAGTATAATGGAAGACATTATGTGTAACTGGTATTGTACTGGGGGACAGTATGTGTAAAACTGGCAGTATAATGGAAGACATTATGTGTAACTGGTACTGTACTGGGGGACATTATGTGTAACTGGTAGTATAATGGAAGACATTATGTGTAACTGGTACTATACTGGGGGGACAGTATGTGTAACTGGCAGTATAATGGAAGACATTTTGTGTAACTGGTACTGTACTGGAGGACATTATGTGTAACTGGTACTGTACTGGGGGACATTATGTGTAACTGATAGTATAATGGAAGACATTATGTGTAACTGGTACTATACTGGGGGGACAGTATGTGTAACTGGCAGTATAATGGAAGACATTATGTGTAACTGGTACTGTACTGGGGGACAGTATGTGTAACTGGCAGTATAATGGAAGACATTATGTGTAACTGGTACTATATTGGGTGGACAGTATGTGTAACTGGCAGTATAATGGAAGACATTATGTGTAACTGGTACTGTACTGGAGGACATTATGTGTAACTGGTACTGTACTGGGGGACATTATGTGTAACTGGTACTGTACTGGGGGACAGTATGTGTAACTGGCAGTATAATGGAAGACATTATGTGTAACTGGTACTGTACTGGGGGACATTATGTTTAACTGGCAGTATAATGGAAGACATTATGTGTAACTGGTTCTGTACTGGGGGACATTATGTGTAACTGGCAGTATAATGGAAGACATTATGTGTAACTGGTACTGTACTGGGGGACAGTATGTGTAACTGGCAGTATAATGGAAGACATTATGTGTAACTGGTACTGTACTGGGGGACATTATGTGTAACTGGTACTGTACTGGGGGACAGTATGTGTAACTGGCAGTATAATGGAAGACATTATGTGTAACTGGTACTGTACTGGGGGACATTATGTGTAACTGGTAGTATAATGGAAGACATTATGTGTAACTGGTACTGTACTGGGGGACAGTATGTGTAACTGGCAGTATAATGAAAGACATTATGTGTAACTGGTACTGTACTGGGGACAGTATGTGTAACTGGCAGTATAATGGAAGACATTATGTGTAACTGGTATTGTACTGGGGGACAGTATGTGTAACTGGCAGTATAATGGAAGACATTATGTGTAACTGGTACTGTACTGGGGGACATTATGTGTAACTGGTAGTATAATGGAAGACATTATGTGTAACTGGTACTGTACTGGGGGACGTTATGTGTAACTGGCAGTATAATGGAAGACATTATGTGTAACTGGTACTGTACTGGGGGACATTATGTGTAACTGGCAGTATAATGGAAGACATTATGTGTAACTGGTACTGTACTGGGGGACATTATGTATAATTGGCAGTATAATGGAAGACATTATGTGTAACTGGTACTGTACTGGGGGACATTATGTGTAACTGGTACTGTACTGGGGGACAGTATGTGTAACTGGCAGTATAATGGAAGACATTATGTGTAACTGGTACTGTACTGGGGGACATTATGTGTAACTGGTAGTATAATGGAAGACATTATGTGTAACTGGTACTGTACTGGGGGACAGTATGTGTAACTGGCAGTATAATGGAAGACATTATGTGTAACTGGTACTGTACTGGGGGACATTATGTGTAACTAGCAGTATAATGGAAGACATTATGTGTAACTGGTACTGTACTGGGGGACAGTATGTGTAACTAGCAGTATAATGGAAGACATTATGTGTAACTGGTACTGTACTGGGGGACATTATGTGTAACTGGTAGTATAATGGAAGACATTATGTGTAACTGGTACTGTACTGGGGGACAGTATGTGTAACTGGCAGTATAATGGAAGACATTATGTGTAACTGTAACTGTACTGGGGGACAGTATGTGTAACTGGCAGTATAATGGAAGACATTATGTGTAACTGGTATTGTACTCGGGGACAGTATGTGTAACTGGCAGTATAATGGAAGACATTATGTGTTACTGGTACTGTACTGGGGGACATTATGTGTAACTGGTAGTATAATGGAAGACATTATGTGTAACTGGTACTATACTGGGGGGACAGTATGTGTAACTGGCAGTATAATGGAAGACATTATGTGTAACTGGTACTGTACTGGAGGACATTATGTGTAACTGGTACTGTACTGGGGGACATTATGTGTAACTGATAGTATAATGGAAGACATTATGTGTAACTGGTACTATACTGGGGGGACAGTATGTGTAACTGGCAGTATAATGGAAGACATTATGTGTAACTGGTACTATATTGGGTGGACAGTATGTGTAACTGGCAGTATAATGGAAGACATTATGTGTAACTGGTACTGTACTGGAGGACATTATGTGTAACTGGTACTGTACTGGGGGACATTATGTGTAACTGGTACTGTACTGGGGGACAGTATGTGTAACTGGCAGTATAATGGAAGACATTATGTGTAACTGGTACTGTACTGGGGGACATTATGTGTAACTGGCAGTATAATGGAAGACATTATGTGTAACTGGTACTGTACCGGGGGACATTATGTGTAACTGGCAGTATAATGGAAGACATTATGTGTAACTGGTACTGTACTGGGGGACATTATGTGTAACTGGCAGTATAATGGAAGACATTATGTGTAACTGGTACTGTACTGGGGGACATTATGTGTAACTGGCAGTATAATGGAAGACATTATGTGTAACTGGTACTGTACTGGGGGACATTATGTGTAACTGGCAGTATAATGGAAGACATTATGTGTAACTGGTACTGGGGGACATTATGTGTAACTGGGACTGTACTGGGGGACATTATGTGTAACTGGCAGTTTAATGGAAGACATTATGTGTAACTGGTACTGTACTGGGGGACATTATGTGTAACTGGTACTGTACTGGGGACAGTATGTGTAACTGGCAGTATAATGGAAGACATTATGTGTAACTGGTACTATATTGGGTGGACAGTATGTGTAACTGGCAGTATAATGGTAGACATTATGTGTAACTGGTACTGTACTGGAGGACATTATGTGTAACTGGTACAGTACTGGGGGACATTATGTGTAACTGGTACTGTACTGGGGGACAGTATGTGTAACTGGCAGTATAATGGAAGACATTATGTGTAACTGGTACTGTACTGGGGGACATTATGTGTAACTGGCAGTATAATGTAAGACATTATGTGTAACTGGTACTGTACTGGAAGACATTATGTGTAACTGGCAGTATAATGGAAGACATTATGTGTAACTGGTACTGTACTGGGGGACATTATGTGTAACTGGCAGTATAATGGAAGACATTATGTGTAACTGGTACTGGGGGACATTATGTGTAACTGGTACTGTACTGGGGGACATTATGTGTAACTGGCAGTTTAATGGAAGACATTATGTGTAACTGGTAATGTACTGGGGGACATTATGTGTAACTGGTACTGTACTGGGGGACATTATGTGTAACTGGTAGTATAATGGAAGACATTATGTGTAACTGGTACTGTACTGGGGGACAGTATGTGTAACTGGCAGTATAATGGAAGACATTATGTGTAACTGGTACTGTACTGGGGGACAGTATGTGTAACTGGCAGTATAATGGAAGACATTATGTGTAACTGGTATTGTACTGGGGGACAGTATGTGTAAAACTGGCAGTATAATGGAAGACATTATGTGTAACTGGTACTGTACTGGGGGACATTATGTGTAACTGGTAGTATAATGGAAGACATTATGTGTAACTGGTACTATACTGGGGGGACAGTATGTGTAACTGGCAGTATAATGGAAGACATTTTGTGTAACTGGTACTGTACTGGAGGACATTATGTGTAACTGGTACTGTACTGGGGGACATTATGTGTAACTGATAGTATAATGGAAGACATTATGTGTAACTGGTACTATACTGGGGGGACAGTATGTGTAACTGGCAGTATAATGGAAGACATTATGTGTAACTGGTACTGTACTGGGGGACAGTATGTGTAACTGGCAGTATAATGGAAGACATTATGTGTAACTGGTACTATATTGGGTGGACAGTATGTGTAACTGGCAGTATAATGGAAGACATTATGTGTAACTGGTACTGTACTGGAGGACATTATGTGTAACTGGTACTGTACTGGGGGACATTATGTGTAACTGGTACTGTACTGGGGGACAGTATGTGTAACTGGCAGTATAATGGAAGACATTATGTGTAACTGGTACTGTACTGGGGGACATTATGTTTAACTGGCAGTATAATGGAAGACATTATGTGTAACTGGTTCTGTACTGGGGGACATTATGTGTAACTGGCAGTATAATGGAAGACATTATGTGTAACTGGTACTGTACTGGGGGACAGTATGTGTAACTGGCAGTATAATGGAAGACATTATGTGTAACTGGTACTGTACTGGGGGACATTATGTGTAACTGGTACTGTACTGGGGGACAGTATGTGTAACTGGCAGTATAATGGAAGACATTATGTGTAACTGGTACTGTACTGGGGGACATTATGTGTAACTGGTAGTATAATGGAAGACATTATGTGTAACTGGTACTGTACTGGGGGACAGTATGTGTAACTGGCAGTATAATGAAAGACATTATGTGTAACTGGTACTGTACTGGGGACAGTATGTGTAACTGGCAGTATAATGGAAGACATTATGTGTAACTGGTATTGTACTGGGGGACAGTATGTGTAACTGGCAGTATAATGGAAGACATTATGTGTAACTGGTACTGTACTGGGGGACATTATGTGTAACTGGTAGTATAATGGAAGACATTATGTGTAACTGGTACTATACTGGGGGGACAGTATGTGTAACTGGCAGTATAATGGAAGACATTATGTGTAACTGGTACTGTACTGGAGGACATTATGTGTAACTGGTACTGTACTGGGGGACATTATGTGTAACTGATAGTATAATGGAAGACATTATGTGTAACTGGTACTATACTGGGGGGACAGTATGTGTAACTGGCAGTATAATGGAAGACATTATGTGTAACTGGTACTGTACTGGGGGATAGTATGTGTAACTGGCAGTATAATGGAAGACATTATGTGTAACTGGTACTATATTGGGTGGACAGTATGTGTAACTGGCAGTATAATGGAAGACATTATGTGTAACTGGTACTGTACTGGAGGACATTATGTGTAACTGGTACTGTACTGGGGGACATTATGTGTAACTGGTACTGTACTGGGGGACAGTATGTGTAACTGGCAGTATAATGGAAGACATTATGTGTAACTGGTACTGTACTGGGGGACATTATGTGTAACTGGCAGTATAATGGAAGACATTATGTGTAACTGGTACTGTACTGGGGGACATTATGTGTAACTGGCAGTATAATGGAAGACATTATGTGTAACTGGTACTGTACTGGGGGACATTATGTGTAACTGGCAGTATAATGGAAGACATTATGTGTAACTGGTACTGTACTGGGGGACATTATGTGTAACTGGCAGTATAATGGAAGACATTATGTGTAACTGGTACTGTACTGGGGGACATTATGTGTGACTGGCAGTATAATGGAAAACATTATGTGTAACTGGTACTGTACTGGAGGATATTATGTGTAACTGGCAGTATAATGGAAGACATTATGTGTAACTGGTACTGTACTGGGGGACATTATGTGTAACTGGTACTGTACTGGGGGACATTATGTGTAACTGGCAGTTTAATGGAAGACATTATGTGTAACTGGTACTGTACTGGGGGACATTATGTGTAACTGGTACTGTACTGGGGGACAGTATGTGTAACTGGCAGTATAATGGAAGACATTATGTGTAACTGGTACTGTACTGGGGGACAGTATGTGTAACTGGCAGTATAATGGAAGACATTATGTGTAACTGTTACTGTACTGGGGGACATTATGTGTAACTGGTACTGTACTGGGGGACATTATGTGTAACTGGTAGTATAATGGAAGACATTATGTGTAACTGGTACTGTACTGGGGGACATTATGTGTAACTGGTACTGTACTGGGGGACATTATGTGTAACTGGCAGTTTAATGGAAGACATTATGTGTAACTGGTACTGTACTGGGGGACATTATGTGTAACTGGTACTGTACTGGGGGACAGTATGTGTAACTAGCAGTATAATGGAAGACATTATGTGTAACTGGAACTGTACTGGGGGACAGTATGTGTAACTGGCAGTATAATGGAAGACATTATGTGTAACTGGTATTGTACTCGGGGACAGTATGTGTAACTGGCAGTATAATGGAAGACATTATGTGTTACTGGTACTGTACTGGGGGACATTATGTGTAACTGGTAGTATAATGGAAGACATTATGTGTAACTGGTAGTATACTGGGGGGACAGTATGTGTAACTGGCAGTATAATGGAAGACATTATGTGTAACTGGTACTGTACTGGAGGACATTATGTGTAACTGGTACTGTACTGGGGGACATTATGTGTAACTGATAGTATAATGGAAGACATTATGTGTAACTGGTACTATACTGGGGGGACAGTATGTGTAACTGGCAGTATAATGGAAGACATTATGTGTAACTGGTACTATATTGGGTGGACAGTATGTGTAACTGGCAGTATAATGGAAGACATTATGTGTAACTGGTACTGTACTGGAGGACATTATGTGTAACTGGTACTGTACTGGGGGACATTATGTGTAACTGGTACTGTACTGGGGGACAGTATGTGTAACTGGCAGTATAATGGAAGACATTATGTGTAACTGGTACTGTACTGGGGGACATTATGTGTAACTGGCAGTATAATGGAAGACATTATGTGTAACTGGTACTGTACTGGGGGACATTATGTGTAACTGGCAGTATAATGGAAGACATTATGTGTAACTGGTACTGTACTGGGGGACATTATGTGTAACTGGCAGTATAATGGAAGACATTATGTGTAACTGGTACTGTACTGGGGGACATTATGTGTAACTGGCAGTATAATGGAAGACATTATGTGTAACTGGTACTGTACTGGGGGACATTATGTGTAACTGGCAGTATAATGGAAGACATTATGTGTAACTGGTACTGGGGGACATTATGTGTAACTGGTACTGTACTGGGGGACATTATGTGTAACTGGCAGTTTAATGGAAGACATTATGTGTAACTGGTACTGTACTGGGGGACATTATGTGTAACTGGTACTGTACTGGGGACAGTATGTGTAACTGGCAGTATAATGGAAGACATTATGTGTAACTGGTACTATATTGGGTGGACAGTATGTGTAACTGGCAGTATAATGGTAGACATTATGTGTAACTGGTACTGTACTGGAGGACATTATGTGTAACTGGTACAGTACTGGGGGACATTATGTGTAACTGGTACTGTACTGGGGGACAGTATGTGTAACTGGCAGTATAATGGAAGACATTATGTGTAACTGGTACTGTACTGGGGGACATTATGTGTAACTGGCAGTATAATGTAAGACATTATGTGTAACTGGTACTGTACTGGGGGACATTATGTGTAACTGGCAGTATAATGGAAGACATTATGTGTAACTGGTACTGTACTGGGGGACATTATGTGTAACTGGCAGTATAATGGAAGACATTATGTGTAACTGGTACTGGGGGACATTATGTGTAACTGGTACTGTACTGGGGGACATTATGTGTAACTGGCAGTTTAATGGAAGACATTATGTGTAACTGGTAATGTACTGGGGGACATTATGTGTAACTGGTACTGTACTGGGGGACAGTATGTGTAACTGGCAGTATAATGGAAGACATTATGTGTAACTGGTACTGTACTGGGGGACATTAAGTGTAACTGGTAGTATAATGGAAGACATTATGTGTAACTGGTACTGTACTGGGGGACAGTATGTGTAACTGGCAGTATAATGGAAGACATTATGTGTAACTGGTACTGTACTGGGGGACATTATGTGTAACTGGTACTGTGCTGGGGGACAGTATGTGTAACTGGCAGTATAATGGAAGACATTATGTGTAACTGGTACTGTACTGGGGGACATTATGTGTAACTGGTAGTATAATGGAAGACATTATGTGTAACTGGTACTGTACTGGGGGACATTATGTATAACTGGCAGTATAATGGAAGACATTATGTGTAACTGGTACTGTACTGGGGGACATTATGTGTAACTGGCAGTATAATGGAAGACATTATGTGTAACTGGTACTGTACTGGGGGACATTATGTGTAACTGGCAGTATAATGGAAGACATTATGTGTAACTGGTACTGTACTGGGGGACATTATGTGTAACTGGTACTGTACTGGGGGACAGTATGTGTAACTGGCAGTATAATGGAAGACATTATGTGTAACTGGTACTGTACTGGGGGACATTATGTGTAACTGGTACTGTACTGGGGGACAGTATGTGTAACTGGCAGTATAATGGAAGACATTATGTGTAACTGGTACTATACTGGGGGGACAGTATGTGTAACTTGCAGTATAATGGAAGACATTATGTGTAACTGGTACTGTACTGGAGGACATTATGTGTGACTGGTACTGTACTGGGGGACAGTATGTGTAACTGGTAGTATAATGGAAGACATTATGTGTAACTGGTACTGTACTGGGGGACAGTATGTGTAACTGGCAGTATAATGGAAGACATTATGTGTAACTGGTATTGTACTGGGGGGCAGTATGTGTAACTGGCAGTATAATGGAAGACATTATGTGTAACTGGTACTATACTGGGGGGACAGTATGTGTAACTTGCAGTATAATGGAAGACATTATGTGTAACTGGTACTGTACTGGAGGACAGTATGTGTAACTGGTAGTATAATGGAAGACATTATGTGTAACTGGTACTGTACTGGGGGACAGTATGTGTAACTGGCAGTATAATGGAAGACATTATGTGTAACTGGTATTGTACTGGGGGGCAGTATGTGTAACTGGCAGTATAATGGAAGACATTATGTGTAACTGGTACTATACTGGGGGGACAGTATGTGTAACTTGCAGTATAATGGAAGACATTATGTGTAACTGGTACTGTACTGGAGGACATTATGTGTGACTGGTACTGTACTGGGGGACATTATGTGTAACTGGCAGTATAATGGAAGACATTATGTGTAACTGGTACTATACTGGGGGGACAGTATGTGTAACTGGCAGTATAATGGAAGACATTATGTGTAACTGGTACTGTACTGGGGGACAGTATGTGTAACTGGCAGTATAATGGAAGACATTATATGTAACTGGTACTATACTGGGGGGACAGTATGTGTAACTGGCAGTATAATGGAAGACATTATGTGTAACTGGTACTGTACTGGAGGACATTATGTGTAACTGGTACTGTACTGGGGGACATTATGTGTAACTGGTACTGTACTGGGGGACAGTATGTGTAACTGGCAGTATAATGGAAGACATTATGTGTAACTGGTAATGTACTGGGGGACATTATGTGTAACTGGCAGAATAATGGAAGACATTAGGTGTAACTGGTACTGTACTGGGGGACATTATGTGTAACTGGCAGTATAATGGAAGACATTATGTGTAACTGGTACTGTACTGGGGGACATTATGTGTAACTGGCAGTATAATGAAAGACATTATGTGTAACAGGTACTGTACTGGGGGACATTATGTGTAACTGGCAGTATAATGGAAGACATTATGTGTAACTGGTACTGTACTGGGGGACATTATGTGTAACTGGCAGTATAATGGAAGACATTATGTGTAACTGGTACTGTACTGGAGGACATTATGTGTAACTGGCAGTATAATGGAAGACATTATGTGTAACTGGTACTGTACTGGGGGACATTATGTGTAACTGGTACTGTACTGGGGGACATTATGTGTAACTGGCAGTATAATGGAAGACATTATGTGTAACTGGTACTGTACTGGGGGACATTATGTGTAACTGGTACTGTACTGGGGGACAGTATGTGTAACTGGCAGTATAATGGAAGATATTATGTGTAACTGGTACTGTACTGGGGGACAGTATGTGTAATTGGCAGTATAATGGAAGACATTATGTGTAACTGGTACTGTACTGGGGGACATTATGTGTAACTGGTAGTATAATGGAAGACATTATGTGTAACTGGTACTGTACTGGGGGACAGTATGTGTAACTGGCAGTATAATGGAAGACATTATTTGTAACTGGTACTGTACTGGGGGACATTATGTGTAACTGGTACTGTACTGGGGGACAGTATGTGTAACTGGCAGTATAATGGAAGACATTATGTGTAACTGGTACTGTACTGGGGGACATTATGTGTAACTGGTAGTATAATGGAAGACATTATGTGTAACTGGTACTGTACTGGGGGACAGTATGTGTAACTGGCAGTATAATGGAAGACATTATGTGTAACTGGTACTGTACTGGGGGACAGTATGTGTAACTGGCAGTATAATGGAAGACATTATGTGTAACTGGTACTGTACTGGGGGACAGTATGTGTAACTGGCAGTATAATGGAAGACATTATGTGTAACTGGTACTGTACTGGGGGACATTATGTGTAACGGGTAGTATAATGGAAGACATTATGTGTAACTGGTACTGTACTGGGGGACAGTATGTGTAACTGGCAGTATAATGGAAGACATGTGTAACTGGTACTGTACTGGGGGACATTATGTGTAACTGGTACTGTACTGGGGGACAGTATGTGTAACTGGCAGTATAATGGAAGACATTATGTGTAACTGGTACTGTACTGGGGGACAGTATGTGTAACTGGCAGTATAATGGAAGACATTATGTGTAACTGGTACTGTACTGGGGGACAGTATGTGTAACTGGCAGTATAATGGAAGACATTATGTGTAACTGGTACTGTAATGGGGGACAGTATGTGTAACTGGCAGTATAATGGAAGACATTATGTGTAACTGGTACTGTACTGGGGGACAGTATGTGTAACTGGCAGTATAATGGAAGACATTATGTGTAACTGGTACTGTACTGGGGGACAGTATGTGTAACTGGCAGTATAATGGAAGACATTATGTGTAACTGGTACTGTAATGGGGGACAGTATGTGTAACTGGCAGTATAATGGAAGACATTATGTGTAACTGGTACTGTACTGGGGGGACAGTATGTGTAACTGGCAGTATAATGGAAGACATTATGAGTAACTGGTACTGTACTGGGGGACATTATGTGTAACTGGTACTGTACTGGGGGACAGTATGTGTAACTGGCAGTATAATGGAAGACATTATGTGTAACTGGTACTGTACTGGGGGGAAAGTATGTGTAACTGGCAGTATAATGGAAGACATTATGTGTAACTGGTACTGTACTGGGGGACATTATGTGTAACTGGTACTGTACTGGGGGACAGTATGTGTAACTGGCAGTAAAATGGAAGACATTATGTGTAACTGGTACTGTACTGGGGGACAGTATGTGTAACTGGCAGTATAATGGAAGACATTATGTGTAACTGGTACTGTACTGGGGGACAGTATGTGTAACTGGCAGTATAATGGAAGACATTATGTGTAACTGGTACTGTACTGGGGGACAGTATGTGTAACTAGCAGTATAATGGAAGACATTATGTGTAACTGGTACTGTACTGGGGGACATTATGTGTAACTGGTAGTATAATGGAAGACATTATGTGTAACTGGTACTGTACTGGGGGACAGTATGTGTAACTGGCAGTATAATGGAAGACATTATGTGTAACTGGAACTGTACTGGGGGACAGTATGTGTAACTGGCAGTATAATGGAAGACATTATGTGTAACTGGTATTGTACTCGGGGACAGTATGTGTAACTGGCAGTATAATGGAAGACATTATGTGTTACTGGTACTGTACTGGGGGACATTATGTGTAACTGGTAGTATAATGGAAGACATTATGTGTAACTGGTACTATACTGGGGGGACAGTATGTGTAACTGGCAGTATAATGGAAGACATTATGTGTAACTGGTACTGTACTGGAGGACATTATGTGTAACTGGTACTGTACTGGGGGACATTATGTGTAACTGATAGTATAATGGAAGACATTATGTGTAACTGGTACTATACTGGGGGGACAGTATGTGTAACTGGCAGTATAATGGAAGACATTATGTGTAACTGGTACTATATTGGGTGGACAGTATGTGTAACTGGCAGTATAATGGAAGACATTATGTGTAACTGGTACTGTACTGGAGGACATTATGTGTAACTGGTACTGTACTGGGGGACATTATGTGTAACTGGTACTGTACTGGGGGACAGTATGTGTAACTGGCAGTATAATGGAAGACATTATGTGTAACTGGTACTGTACTGGGTGACATTATGTGTAACTGGCAGTATAATGGAAGACATTATGTGTAACTGGTACTGTACTGGGGGACATTATGTGTAACTGGCAGTATAATGGAAGACATTATGTGTAACTGGTACTGTACTGGGGGACATTATGTGTAACTGGCAGTATAATGGAAGACATTATGTGTAACTGGTACTGTACTGGGGGACATTATGTGTAACTGGCAGTATAATGGAAGACATTATGTGTAACTGGTACTGTACTGGGGGACATTATGTGTAACTGGCAGTATAATGGAAGACATTATGTGTAACTGGTACTGGGGGACATTATGTGTAACTGGTACTGTACTGGGGGACATTATGTGTAACTGGCAGTTTAATGGAAGACATTATGTGTAACTGGTACTGTACTGGGGGACATTATGTGTAACTGGTACTGTACTGGGGACAGTATGTGTAACTGGCAGTATAATGGAAGACATTATGTGTAACTGGTACTATATTGGGTGGACAGTATGTGTAACTGGCAGTATAATGGTAGACATTATGTGTAACTGGTACTGTACTGGAGGACATTATGTGTAACTGGTACAGTACTGGGGGACATTATGTGTAACTGGTACTGTACTGGGGGACAGTATGTGTAACTGGCAGTATAATGGAAGACATTATGTGTAACTGGTACTGTACTGGGGGACATTATGTGTAACTGGCAGTATAATGTAAGACATTATGTGTAACTGGTACTGTACTGGGGGACATTATGTGTAACTGGCAGTATAATGGAAGACATTATGTGTAACTGGTACTGTACTGGGGGACATTATGTGTAACTGGCAGTATAATGGAAGACATTATGTGTAACTGGTACTGGGGGACATTATGTGTAACTGGTACTGTACTGGGGGACATTATGTGTAACTGGCAGTTTAATGGAAGACATTATGTGTAACTGGTAATGTACTGGGGGACATTATGTGTAACTGGTACTGTACTGGGGGACAGTATGTGTAACTGGCAGTATAATGGAAGACATTATGTGTAACTGGTACTGTACTGGGGGACATTATGTGTAACTGGTAGTATAATGGAAGACATTATGTGTAACTGGTACTGTACTGGGGGACAGTATGTGTAACTGGCAGTATAATGGAAGACATTATGTGTAACTGGTACTGTACTGGGGGACATTATGTGTAACTGGTACTGTGCTGGGGGACAGTATGTGTAACTGGCAGTATAATGGAAGACATTATGTGTAACTGGTACTGTACTGGGGGACATTATGTGTAACTGGTAGTATAATGGAAGACATTATGTGTAACTGGTACTGTACTGGGGGACATTATGTATAACTGGCAGTATAATGGAAGACATTATGTGTAACTGGTACTGTACTGGGGGACATTATGTGTAACTGGCAGTATAATGGAAGACATTATGTGTAACTGGTACTGTACTGGGGGACATTATGTGTAACTGGCAGTATAATGGAAGACATTATGTGTAACTGGTACTGTACTGGGGGACATTATGTGTAACTGGTACTGTACTGGGGGACAGTATGTGTAACTGGCAGTATAATGGAAGACATTATGTGTAACTGGTACTGTACTGGGGGACATTATGTGTAACTGGTACTGTACTGGGGGACAGTATGTGTAACTGGCAGTATAATGGAAGACATTATGTGTAACTGGTACTATACTGGGGGGACAGTATGTGTAACTTGCAGTATAATGGAAGACATTATGTGTAACTGGTACTGTACTGGAGGACATTATGTGTGACTGGTACTGTACTGGGGGACAGTATGTGTAACTGGTAGTATAATGGAAGACATTATGTGTAACTGGTACTGTACTGGGGGACAGTATGTGTAACTGGCAGTATAATGGAAGACATTATGTGTAACTGGTATTGTACTGGGGGGCAGTATGTGTAACTGGCAGTATAATGGAAGACATTATGTGTAACTGGTACTATACTGGGGGGACAGTATGTGTAACTTGCAGTATAATGGAAGACATTATGTGTAACTGGTACTGTACTGGAGGACAGTATGTGTAACTGGTAGTATAATGGAAGACATTATGTGTAACTGGTACTGTACTGGGGGACAGTATGTGTAACTGGCAGTATAATGGAAGACATTATGTGTAACTGGTATTGTACTGGGGGGCAGTATGTGTAACTGGCAGTATAATGGAAGACATTATGTGTAACTGGTACTATACTGGGGGGACAGTATGTGTAACTTGCAGTATAATGGAAGACATTATGTGTAACTGGTACTGTACTGGAGGACATTATGTGTGACTGGTACTGTACTGGGGGACATTATGTGTAACTGGCAGTATAATGGAAGACATTATGTGTAACTGGTACTATACTGGGGGGACAGTATGTGTAACTGGCAGTATAATGGAAGACATTATGTGTAACTGGTACTGTACTGGGGGACAGTATGTGTAACTGGCAGTATAATGGAAGACATTATATGTAACAGGTACTATACTGGGGGGACAGTATGTGTAACTGGCAGTATAATGGAAGACATTATGTGTAACTGGTACTGTACTGGAGGACATTATGTGTAACTGGTACTGTACTGGGGGACATTATGTGTAACTGGTACTGTACTGGGGGACAGTATGTGTAACTGGCAGTATAATGGAAGACATTATGTGTAACTGGTAATGTACTGGGGGACATTATGTGTAACTGGCAGAATAATGGAAGACATTAGGTGTAACTGGTACTGTACTGGGGGACATTATGTGTAACTGGCAGTATAATGGAAGACATTATGTGTAACTGGTACTGTACTGGGGGACATTATGTGTAACTGGCAGTATAATGTAAGACATTATGTGTAACAGGTACTGTACTGGGGGACATTATGTGTAACTGGCAGTATAATGGAAGACATTATGTGTAACTGGTACTGTACTGGGGGACATTATGTGTAACTGGCAGTATAATGGAAGACATTATGTGTAACTGGTACTGTACTGGAGGACATTATGTGTAACTGGCAGTATAATGGAAGACATTATGTGTAACTGGTACTGTACTGGGGGACATTATGTGTAACTGGTACTGTACTGGGGGACATTATGTGTAACTGGCAGTATAATGGAAGACATTATGTGTAACTGGTACTGTACTGGGGGACATTATGTGTAACTGGTACTGTACTGGGGGACAGTATGTGTAACTGGCAGTATAATGGAAGATATTATGTGTAACTGGTACTGTACTGGGGGACAGTATGTGTAATTGGCAGTATAATGGAAGACATTATGTGTAACTGGTACTGTACTGGGGGACATTATGTGTAACTGGTAGTATAATGGAAGACATTATGTGTAACTGGTACTGTACTGGGGGACAGTATGTGTAACTGGCAGTATAATGGAAGACATTATTTGTAACTGGTACTGTACTGGGGGACATTATGTGTAACTGGTACTGTACTGGGGGACAGTATGTGTAACTGGCAGTATAATGGAAGACATTATGTGTAACTGGTACTGTACTGGGGGACAGTATGTGTAACTGGCAGTATAATGGAAGACATTATGTGTAACTGGTACTGTACTGGGGGACAGTATGTGTAACTGGCAGTATAATGGAAGACATTATGTGTAACTGGTACTGTACTGGGGGACATTATGTGTAACGGGTAGTATAATGGAAGACATTATGTGTAACTGGTACTGTACTGGGGGACAGTATGTGTAACTGGCAGTATAATGGAAGACATGTGTAACTGGTACTGTACTGGGGGACATTATGTGTAACTGGTACTGTACTGGGGGACAGTATGTGTAACTGGCAGTATAATGGAAGACATTATGTGTAACTGGTACTGTACTGGGGGACAGTATGTGTAACTGGCAGTATAATGGAAGACATTATGTGTAACTGGTACTGTACTGGGGGACATTATGTGTAACTGGTACTGTACTGGGGGACAGTATGTGTAACTGGCAGTATAATGGAAGACATTATGTGTAACTGGTACTGTACTGGGGGAAAGTATGTGTAACTGGCAGTATAATGGAAGACATTATGTGTAACTGGTACTGTACTGGGGGACATTATGTGTAACTGGTACTGTACTGGGGGACAGTATGTGTAACTGGCAGTAAAATGGAAGACATTATGTGTAACTGGTACTGTACTGGGGGACAGTATGTGTAACTGGCAGTATAATGGAAGACATTATGTGTAACTGGTACTGTACTGGGGGACAGTATGTGTAACTGGCAGTATAATGGAAGACATTATGTGTAACTGGTACTGTACTGGGGGACATTATGTGTAACTGGTAGTATAATGGAAGACATTATGTGTAACTGGTACTGTACTGGGGGACAGTATGTGTAACTGGCAGTATAATGGAAGACATTATGTATAACTGGTACTGTACTGGGGGACAGTATGTGTAACTGGTACTGTGCTGGGGGACAGTATGTGTAACTGGCAGTATAATGGAAGACATTATGTGTAACTGGTACTGTACTGGGGGACATTATGTGTAACTGGCAGTATAATGGAAGACATTATGTGTAACTGGTACTGTACTGGGGGACAGTATGTGTAACTGGCAGTATAATGGAAGACATTATGTGTAACTGGTACTGTACTGGGGGACAGTATGTGTAACTGGCAGTATAATGGAAGACATTATGTGTAACTGGTACTGTACTGGGGGACATTATGTGTAACTGGTAGTATAATGGAAGACATTATGTGTAACTGGTACTGTACTTGGGGACAGTATGTGTAACTGGCAGTATAATGGAAGACATTATGTGTAACTGGTACTGTACTGGGGGACAGTATGTGTAACTGGCAGTATAATGGAAGACATTATGTGTAACTGGTACTGTACTGGGGGACAGTATGTGTAACTGGCAGTATAATGGAAGACATTATGTGTAACTGGTACTGTACTGGGGGACAGTATGTGTAACTGGCAGTATAATGGAAGACATTATGTGTAACTGGTACTGTACTGGGGTACATTATGTGTAACTGGTACTGTACTGGGGGACAGTATGTGTAACTGGCAGTATAATGGAAGACATTATGTGTAACTGGTACTGTACTGGGGGACATTATGTGTAACTGGTAGTATAATGGAAGACATTATGTGTAACTGGTACTGTACTGGGGGACAGTATGTGTAACTGGCAGTATAATGGAAGACATTATGTGTAACTGGTACTGTACTGGGGGACATTATGTGTAACTGGTACTGTACTTGGGGACAGTATGTGTAACTGGCAGTATAATGGAAGACATTATGTGTAACTGGTACTGTACTGGGGGACAGTATGTGTAACTGGCAGTATAATGGAAGACATTATGTGTAACTGGTACTGTACTGGGGGACAGTATGTGTAACTGGCAGTATAATGGAAGACATTATGTGTAACTGGTACTGTACTGGGGGGACATTATGTGTAACTGGTAGTATAATGGAAGACATTATGTGTAACTGGTACTGTACTGGGGGACAGTATGTGTAACTGGCAGTATAATGGAAGACATTATGTGTAACTGGTACTGTACTGGGGGACATTATGTGTAACTGGTACTGTACTGGGGGACAGTATGTGTAACTGGCAGTATAATGGAAGACATTATGTGTAACTGGTACTGTACTGGGGGACAGTATGTGTAACTGGCAGTATAATGGAAGACATTATGTGTAACTGGTACTGTACTGGGGGGACAGTATGTGTAACTGGCAGTATAATGGAAGACATTATATGTAACTGGTACTATACTGGGGGGACAGTATGTGTAACTGGCAGTATAATGGAAGACATTATGTGTAACTGGTACTGTACTGGAGGACATTATGTGTAACTGGTACTGTACTGGGCGACATTATGTGTAACTGGTACTGTACTGGGGGACAGTATGTGTAACTGGCAGTATAATGGAAGACATTATGTGTAACTGGTAATGTACTGGGGGACATTATGTGTAACTGGCAGTATAATGGAAGACATTATGTGTAACTGGTACTGTACTGGGGGACATTATGTGTAACTGGTAGTATAATGGAAGACATTATGTGTAACTGGTACTGTACTGGGGGACATTATGTATAACTGGCAGTATAATGGAAGACATTATGTGTAACTGGTACTGTACTGGGGGACATTATGTGTAACTGGCAGTATAATGGAAGACATTATGTGTAACTGGTACTGTACTGGGGGACATTATGTGTAACTGGCAGTATAATGGAAGACATTATGTGTAACTGGTACTGTACTGGGGGACATTATGTGTAACTGGTACTGTACTGGGGGACAGTATGTGTAACTGGCAGTATAATGGAAGACATTATGTGTAACTGGTACTGTACTGGGGGACATTATGTGTAACTGGTACTGTACTGGGGGACAGTATGTGTAACTGGCAGTATAATGGAAGACATTATGTGTAACTGGTACTATACTGGGGGGACAGTATGTGTAACTTGCAGTATAATGGAAGACATTATGTGTAACTGGTACTGTACTGGAGGACATTATGTGTGACTGGTACTGTACTGGGGGACAGTATGTGTAACTGGTAGTATAATGGAAGACATTATGTGTAACTGGTACTGTACTGGGGGACAGTATGTGTAACTGGCTGTATAATGGAAGACATTATGTGTAACTGGTATTGTACTGGGGGGCAGTATGTGTAACTGGCAGTATAATGGAAGACATTATGTGTAACTGGTACTATACTGGGGGGACAGTATGTGTAACTTGCAGTATAATGGAAGACATTATGTGTAACTGGTACTGTACTGGAGGACAGTATGTGTAACTGGTAGTATAATGGAAGACATTATGTGTAACTGGTACTGTACTGGGGGACAGTATGTGTAACTGGCAGTATAATGGAAGACATTATGTGTAACTGGTATTGTACTGGGGGGCAGTATGTGTAACTGGCAGTATAATGGAAGACATTATGTGTAACTGGTACTATACTGGGGGGACAGTATGTGTAACTTGCAGTATAATGGAAGACATTATGTGTAACTGGTACTGTACTGGAGGACATTATGTGTGACTGGTACTGTACTGGGGGACATTATGTGTAACTGGCAGTATAATGGAAGACATTATGTGTAACTGGTACTATACTGGGGGGACAGTATGTGTAACTGGCAGTATAATGGAAGACATTATGTGTAACTGGTACTGTACTGGGGGACAGTATGTGTAACTGGCAGTATAATGGAAGACATTATATGTAACTGGTACTATACTGGGGGGACAGTATGTGTAACTGGCAGTATAATGGAAGACATTATGTGTAACTGGTACTGTACTGGAGGACATTATGTGTAACTGGTACTGTACTGGGGGACATTATGTGTAACTGGTACTGTACTGGGGGACAGTATGTGTAACTGGCAGTATAATGGAAGACATTATGTGTAACTGGTAATGTACTGGGGGACATTATGTGTAACTGGCAGAATAATGGAAGACATTAGGTGTAACTGGTACTGTACTGGGGGACATTATGTGTAACTGGCAGTATAATGGAAGACATTATGTGTAACTGGTACTGTACTGGGGGACATTATGTGTAACTGGCAGTATAATGTAAGACATTATGTGTAACAGGTACTGTACTGGGGGACATTATGTGTAACTGGCAGTATAATGGAAGACATTATGTGTAACTGGTACTGTACTGGGGGACATTATGTGTAACTGGCAGTATAATGGAAGACATTATGTGTAACTGGTACTGTACTGGAGGACATTATGTGTAACTGGCAGTATAATGGAAGACATTATGTGTAACTGGTACTGTACTGGGGGACATTATGTGTAACTGGTACTGTACTGGGGGACATTATGTGTAACTGGCAGTATAATGGAAGACATTATGTGTAACTGGTACTGTACTGGGGGACATTATGTGTAACTGGTACTGTACTGGGGGACAGTATGTGTAACTGGCAGTATAATGGAAGATATTATGTGTAACTGGTACTGTACTGGGGGACAGTATGTGTAATTGGCAGTATAATGGAAGACATTATGTGTAACTGGTACTGTACTGGGGGACATTATGTGTAACTGGTAGTATAATGGAAGACATTATGTGTAACTGGTACTGTACTGGGGGACAGTATGTGTAACTGGCAGTATAATGGAAGACATTATTTGTAACTGGTACTGTACTGGGGGACATTATGTGTAACTGGTACTGTACTGGGGGACAGTATGTGTAACTGGCAGTATAATGGAAGACATTATGTGTAACTGGTACTGTACTGGGGGACAGTATGTGTAACTGGCAGTATAATGGAAGACATTATGTGTAACTGGTACTGTACTGGGGGACAGTATGTGTAACTGGCAGTATAATGGAAGACATTATGTGTAACTGGTACTGTACTGGGGGACATTATGTGTAACGGGTAGTATAATGGAAGACATTATGTGTAACTGGTACTGTACTGGGGGACAGTATGTGTAACTGGCAGTATAATGGAAGACATGTGTAACTGGTACTGTACTGGGGGACATTATGTGTAACTGGTACTGTACTGGGGGACAGTATGTGTAACTGGCAGTATAATGGAAGACATTATGTGTAACTGGTACTGTACTGGGGGACAGTATGTGTAACTGGCAGTATAATGGAAGACATTATGTGTAACTGGTACTGTACTGGGGGACATTATGTGTAACTGGTACTGTACTGGGGGACAGTATGTGTAACTGGCAGTATAATGGAAGACATTATGTGTAACTGGTACTGTACTGGGGGGAAAGTATGTGTAACTGGCAGTATAATGGAAGACATTATGTGTAACTGGTACTGCACTGGGGGACATTATGTGTAACTGGTACTGTACTGGGGGACAGTATGTGTAACTGGCAGTAAAATGGAAGACATTATGTGTAACTGGTACTGTACTGGGGGACAGTATGTGTAACTGGCAGTATAATGGAAGACATTATGTGTAACTGGTACTGTACTGGGGGACAGTATGTGTAACTGGCAGTATAATGGAAGACATTATGTGTAACTGGTACTGTACTGGGGGACATTATGTGTAACTGGTAGTATAATGGAAGACATTATGTGTAACTGGTACTGTACTGGGGGGACAGTATGTGTAACTGGCAGTATAATGGAAGACATTATGTATAACTGGTACTGTACTGGGGGACAGTATGTGTAACTGGTACTGTGCTGGGGGACAGTATGTGTAACTGGCAGTATAATGGAAGACATTATGTGTAACTGGTACTGTACTGGGGGACATTATGTGTAACTGGCAGTATAATGGAAGACATTATGTGTAACTGGTACTGTACTGGGGGACAGTATGTGTAACTGGCAGTATAATGGAAGACATTATGTGTAACTGGTACTGTACTGGGGGACAGTATGTGTAACTGGCAGTATAATGGAAGACATTATGTGTAACTGGTACTGTACTGGGGGACATTATGTGTAACTGGTAGTATAATGGAAGACATTATGTGTAACTGGTACTGTACTTGGGGACAGTATGTGTAACTGGCAGTATAATGGAAGACATTATGTGTAACTGGTACTGTACTGGGGGACAGTATGTGTAACTGGCAGTATAATGGAAGACATTATGTGTAACTGGTACTGTACTGGGGGACAGTATGTGTAACTGGCAGTATAATGGAAGACATTATGTGTAACTGGTACTGTACTGGGGGACAGTATGTGTAACTGGCAGTATAATGGAAGACATTATGTGTAACTGGTACTGTACTGGGGTACATTATGTGTAACTGGTACTGTACTGGGGGACAGTATGTGTAACTGGCAGTATAATGGAAGACATTATGTGTAACTGGTACTGTACTGGGGGACATTATGTGTAACTGGTAGTATAATGGAAGACATTATGTGTAACTGGTACTGTACTGGGGGACAGTATGTGTAACTGGCAGTATAATGGAAGACATTATGTGTAACTGGTACTGTACTGGGGGACATTATGTGTAACTGGTACTGTACTTGGGGACAGTATGTGTAACTGGCAGTATAATGGAAGACATTATGTGTAACTGGTACTGTACTGGGGGACAGTATGTGTAACTGGCAGTATAATGGAAGACATTATGTGTAACTGGTACTGTACTGGGGGACAGTATGTGTAACTGGCAGTATAATGGAAGACATTATGTGTAACTGGTACTGTACTGGGGGGACATTATGTGTAACTGGTAGTATAATGGAAGACATTATGTGTAACTGGTACTGTACTGGGGGACAGTATGTGTAACTGGCAGTATAATGGAAGACATTATGTGTAACTGGTACTGTACTGGGGGACATTATGTGTAACTGGTACTGTACTGGGGGACAGTATGTGTAACTGGCAGTATAATGGAAGACATTATGTGTAACTGGTACTGTACTGGGGGACAGTATGTGTAACTGGCAGTATAATGGAAGACATTATGTGTAACTGGTACTGTACTGGGGGGACAGTATGTGTAACTGGCAGTATAATGGAAGACATTATATGTAACTGGTACTATACTGGGGGGACAGTATGTGTAACTGGCAGTATAATGGAAGACATTATGTGTAACTGGTACTGTACTGGAGGACATTATGTGTAACTGGTACTGTACTGGGCGACATTATGTGTAACTGGTACTGTACTGGGGGACAGTATGTGTAACTGGCAGTATAATGGAAGACATTATGTGTAACTGGTAATGTACTGGGGGACATTATGTGTAACTGGCAGTATAATGGAAGACATTAGGTGTAACTGGTACTGTACTGGGGGACATTATGTGTAACTGGCAGTATAATGGAAGACATTATGTGTAACTGGTACTGTACTGGGGGACATTATGTGTAACTGGCAGTATAATGGAAGACATTATGTGTAACTGGTACTGTACTGGAGGACATTATGTGTAACTGGCAGTATAATGGAAGACATTATGTGTAACTGGTACTGTACTGGGGGACATTATGTGTAACTGGTACTGTACTGGGGGACATTATGTGTAACTGGCAGTATAATGGAAGACATTATGTGTAACTGGTACTGTACTGGGGGACATTATGTGTAACTGGTACTGTACTGGGGGACAGTATGTGTAACTGGCAGTATAATGGAAGATATTATGTGTAACTGGTACTGTACTGGGGGACAGTATGTGTAATTAGCAGTATAATGGAAGACATTATGTGTAACTGGTACTGTACTGGGGGACATTATGTGTAACTGGTAGTATAATGGAAGACATTATGTGTAACTGGTACTGTACTGGGGGACAGTATGTGTAACTGGCAGTATAATGGAAGACATTATGTGTAACTGGTACTGTACTGGGGGACATTATGTGTAACTGGTACTGTACTGGGGGACAGTATGTGTAACTGGCAGTATAATGGAAGACATTATGTGTAACTGGTACTGTACTGGGGGACATTATGTGTAACTGGTAGTATAATGGAAGACATTATGTGTAACTGGTACTGTACTGGGGGACAGTATGTGTAACTGGCAGTATAATGGAAGACATTATGTGTAACTGGTACTGTACTGGAGGACATTATGTGTAACTGGCAGTATAATGGAAGACATTATGTGTAACTGGTACTGTACTGGGGGACATTATGTGTAACTGGTACTGTACTGGGGGACATTATGTGTAACTGGCAGTATAATGGAAGACATTATGTGTAACTGGTACTGTCCTGGGGGACATTATGTGTAACTGGTACTGTACTGGGGGACAGTATGTGTAACTGGCAGTATAATGGAAGATATTATGTGTAACTGGTACTGTACTGGGGGACAGTATGTGTAATTGGCAGTATAATGGAAGACATTATGTGTAACTGGTACTGTACTGGGGGACATTATGTGTAACTGGTAGTATAATGGAAGACATTATGTGTAACTGGTACTGTACTGGGGGACAGTATGTGTAACTGGCAGTATAATGGAAGACATTATGTGTAACTGGTACTGTACTGGGGGACATTATGTGTAACTGGTACTGTACTGGGGGACAGTATGTGTAACTGGCAGTATAATGGAAGACATTATGTGTAACTGGTAATGTACTGGGGGACATTATGTGTAACTGGTAGTATAATGGAAGACATTATGTGTAACTGGTACTGTACTGGGGGACAGTATGTGTAACTGGCAATATAATGGAAGACATTATGTGTAACTGGTACTGTACTGGGGGACAGTATGTGTAACTGGCAGTATAATGGAAGACATTATGTGTAACTGGTACTGTACTGGGGGACAGTATGTGTAACTGGCAGTATAATGGAAGACATTATGTGTAACTGGTACTGTACTGGGGGACATTATGTGTAACTGGTAGTATAATGGAAGACATTATGTGTAACTGGTACTGTACTGGGGGACAGTATGTGTAACTGGCAGTATAATGGAAGACATGTGTAACTGGTACTGTACTGGGGGACATTATGTGTAACTGGTACTATACTGGGGGACAGTATGTGTAACTGGCAGCATAATGGAAGACATTATGTGTAACTGGTACTGTACTGGGGGACAGTATGTGTAACTGGCAGTATAATGGAAGACATTATGTGTAACTGGTACTGTACGGGGGGACAGTATGTGTAACTGGCAGTATAATGGAAGACATTATGTGTAACTGGTACTGTAATGGGGGACAGTATGTGTAACTGGCAGTATAATGGAAGACATTATGTGTAACTGGTACTGTACTGGGGGACAGTATGTGTAACTGGCAGTATAATGGAAGACATTATGTGTAACTGGTACTGTACTGGGGGACAGTATGTGTAACTGGCAGTATAATGGAAGACATTATGTGTAACTGGTACTGTAATGGGGGACAGTATGTGTAACTGGCAGTATAATGGAAGACATTATGTGTAACTGGTACTGTACTGGGGGGACAGTATGTGTAACTGGCAGTATAATGGAAGACATTATGAGTAACTGGTACTGTACTGGGGGACAGTATGTGTAACTGGCAGTATAATGGAAGACATTATGTGTAACTGGTACTGTACTGGGGGACAGTATGTGTAACTGGCAGTATAATGGAAGACATTATGTGTAACTGGTACTGTACTGGGGGACAGTATGTGTAACTGGCAGTATAATGGAAGACATTATGTGTAACTGGTACTGTACTGGGGTACATTATGTGTAACTGGTACTGTACTGGGGGACAGTATGTGTAACTGGCAGTATAATGGAAGACATTATGTGTAACTGGTACTGTACTGGGGGACATTATGTGTAACTGGTAGTATAATGGAAGACATTATGTGTAACTGGTACTGTACTGGGGGACAGTATGTGTAACTGGCAGTATAATGGAAGACATTATGTGTAACTGGTACTGTACTGGGGGACATTATGTGTAACTGGTACTGTACTGGGGGACAGTATGTGTAACTGGCAGTATAATGGAAGACATTATGTGTAACTGGTACTGTACTGGGGGACAGTATGTGTAACTGGCAGTATAATGGAAGACATTATGTGTAACTGGTACTGTACTGGGGGACAGTATGTGTAACTGGCAGTATAATGGAAGACATTATGTGTAACTGGTACTGTACTGGGGGGACATTATGTGTAACTGGTAGTATAATGGAAGACATTATGTGTAACTGGTACTGTACTGGGGGACAGTATGTGTAACTGGCAGTATAATGGAAGACATTATGTGTAACTGGTACTGTACTGGGGGACATTATGTGTAACTGGTACTGTACTGGGGGACAGTATGTGTAACTGGCAGTATAATGGAAGACATTATGTGTAACTGGTACTGTACTGGGGGACATTATGTGTAACTGGTAGTATAATGGAAGACATTATGTGTAACTGGTACTGTACTGGGGGACAGTATGTGTAACTGGCAGTATAATGGAAGACATTATGTGTAACTGGTACTGTACTGGGGGACAGTATGTGTAACTGGCAGTATAATGGAAGACATTATGTGTAACTGGTACTGTACTGGGGGACAGTATGTGTAACTGGCAGTATAATGGAAGACATTATGTGTAACTGGTACTGTACTGGGGGACATTATGTGTAACTGGTAGTATAATGGAAGACATTATGTGTAACTTGTACTGTACTGGGGGACAGTATGTGTAACTGGCAGTATAATGGAAGACATTATGTGTAACTGGTACTGTACTGGGGGACATTATGTGTAACTGGTACTGTACTGGGGGACAGTATGTGTAACTGGCAGTATAATGGAAGACATTATGTGTAACTGGTACTGTACTGGGGGACATTATGTGTAACTGGTAGTATAATGGAAGACATTATGTGTAACTGGTACTGTACTGGGGGACAGTATGTGTAACTGGCAGTATAATGGAAGACATTATGTGTAACTGGTACTGTACTGGGGGACATTATGTGTAACTGGTACTGTACTGGGGGACAGTATGTGTAACTGGCAGTATAATGCAAGACATTATGTGTAACTGGTACTGTACTGGGGGACAGTATGTGTGACTGGCAGTATAATGGAAGACATTATGTGTAACTGGTACTATACTGGGGGGACAGTATGTGTGACTGGCAGTATAATGGAAGACATTATGTGTAACTGGTACTGTACTGGGGGACATTATGTGTAATTGGTACTGTACTGGGAGACAGTATGTGTAACTGGCAGTATAATGGAAGATATTATGTGTAACTGGTACTGTACTGGGGGGACAGTATGTGTAACTGGCAGTATAATGGAAGACATTATGTGTAACTGGTACTGTACTGGGGGACATTATGTGTAACTGGTACTGTACTGGGGGACAGTATGTGTAACTGGCAGTATAATGGAAGACATTATGTGTAACTGGTACTGTACTGGGGGACAGTATGTGTAACTGCCAGTATAATGGAAGACATTATGTGTAACTGGTACTGTACTGGGGGACAGTATGTGTAACTGGCAGTATAATGGAAGACATTATGTGTAACTGGTACTGTACTGGGGGACATTATGTGTAACTGGTAGTATAATGGAATACATTATGTGTAACTGGTACTGTACTGGGGGACAGTATGTGTAACTGGCAGTATAATGGAAGACATTATGTGTAACTGGTACTGTACTGGGGGACATTATGTGTAACTGGTACTGTACTGGGGGACAGTATGTGTAACTGGCAGTATAAAGGAAGACATTATGTGTAACTGGTACTGTACTGGGGGACATTATGTGTAACTGGTAGTATAATGGAAGACATTATGTGTAACTGGTACTGTACTGGGGGACAGTATGTGTAACTGGCAGTATAATGGAAGACATTATGTGTAACTGGTACTGTACTGGGGGACATTAGGTGTAACTGGTACTGTACTGGGGGACAGTATGTGTAACTGGCAGTATAATGGAAGACATTATGTGTAACTGGTACTGTACTGGGGGACATTATGTGTAACTGGTAGTATAATGGAAGACATTATGTGTAACTGGTACTGTACTGGGGGACAGTATGTGTAACTGGCAGTATAATGGAAGACATTATGTGTAACTGGTGCTGTACTGGGGGACATTAT
Organism: Pseudophryne corroboree; assembly: GCF_028390025.1. Classification (NCBI taxonomy): domain Eukaryota; kingdom Metazoa; phylum Chordata; class Amphibia; order Anura; family Myobatrachidae; genus Pseudophryne; species Pseudophryne corroboree. The sequence continues at coordinate 119,262,959 of NC_086446.1, read as the reverse complement.
GTGTAACTGGTACAGGTTGAGTATCCCATATCCAAATATTCCGAAATACGGAATATTCCGAAATACGGACTTTTTTGAGTGAGACTGAGATAGTGAAACCTTTGTTTTCTGATGGCTCAATGTACACAAACTTTGTTTAATACACAAAGTTATTAAAAATATTGTATTAAATGACCTTCAGGCTGTGTGTATAAGGTGTATATGAAACATAAATGAATTGTGTGAATGTACACACACTTTGTTTAATGCACAAAGTTATAAAAAATATTGGCTAAAATTACCTTCAGGCTGTCTGTATAAGGTGTATATGAAACATAAATGCATTCTGTGCTTAGACTTGGGTCCCATCACCATGATATCTCATTATGGTATGCAATTATTCCAAAATACGGAAAAATCCCATATCCAAAATACCTCTGGTCCCAAGCATTTTGGATAAGGGAGACTCAACCTGTACTGTACTGGGGGACAGTATGTGTAACTGGCAGTATAATGGAAGACATTATGTGTAACTGGTACTGTACTGGGGGACATTATGTGTAACTGGCAGTATAATGGAAGACATTATGTGTAACTGGTACTGTACTGGGGGACATTATGTGTAGCTGGTACTGTACTGGGGGGACATTATGTGTAACTGGCAGTATAATGGAAGACATTATGTGTAACTGGTACTGTACTGGGGGACATTATGTGTTACTGGCAATATAATGGAAGACATTATGTGTAACTGGCAGTATAATGGAAGACATTATGTGTAACTGGTACTGTACTGGGGGACATTATGTGTAACTGGCAGTATAATGGAAGACATTATGTGTAACTGGTACTGTACTGGGGGACATTATGTGTAACTGGCAGTATAATGGAAGACATTATGTGTAACTGGTACTGTACTGGGGGACATTATGTGTAACTGGCAGTATAATGGAGGACATTATGTGTAACTGGTACTGTACTGGGGGACTTTGGCCCTCATTCCGAGTCGTTCGCTCGGTAATTTTCTTCGCATCGCAGCGTTTTTCTGCTTAGTACGCATGCGCAATGTTCGCACTGCGACTGCGCCAAGTAATTTTGCTATGAAGATAGTTTTTTTACTCACGGCTTTTTCTTCGCTCCGGCGATCGTAGTGTGATTGACAGGAAATGGGTGTTACTGGGCGGAAACACGGCGTTTTATGGGCGTGTGGATAAAAACGCTACCGTTTCTGATAAAAACGCGGGAGTGGCTGGAGAAACGGAGGAGTGTCTGTGCGAACGCTGGGTGTGTTTATGACGTCAAACCAGGAACGACAAGCAGTGAACTGATCGCAGATGCCGAGTAAGTCTGAAGCTACTCTGAAACTGCTAAGTAGTTTGTAATCGCAATATTGCGAATACATCGTTCGCAATTTTAAGAAGCTAAGATTCACTCCCAGTAGGCGGCGGCTTAGCGTGTGTAACTCTGCTAAAATTGCCTTGCGAGCGAACAACTCGGAATGAGGGCCATTATGTGTAACTGGCACTATACTGGGGGAAATTATGGGGTATATGCAATTGCGGAATTCTACCATTTTTGGATTCGACACAATTCGACAGGCGAAACCCTCCGGCCGGGACCCGAATTAAACATTTTCAATAAATAACGGATTCGACAGTCCCGCTGTCGAAAAACGGACCAATTGACGAATAGTGGGCGGCCTGGATTCGACTTCATGGACGGCACAAAAGTGTTCAATAAATCAAGAAAAAAAATGCGTGGCGTCCCCCCTCCTAAGCATAACCAGCCTCGGGCTCTTTGAGCCGGTCCTGGTTGTAAAAATACGGGGGGGGGGGGGAAATGACAGGGGTTCCCCCGTATTTTAACAACCAGCACCGGGCTCAGCGCCTGGTGCCAAAAATATGGGGACAAAAGACGTAGGGGTCCCCCGTATTTTTAACACCAGCACCGGGCTCTACTAGCCAGAAAGATAATGCCACAGCTGGGGGGACACTTTTATATTGGTCCCTGCGGCCGTGGCATTAAATCCCCAACTAGTCACCCCTGGCCGGGGTACCCTGGAGGAGTGGGGACCCCTTAAATCAAGGGGTCCCCTACCCCAGCCACCCAAGGTCCAGGGGTGAAGCTCGAGGCTGTCCCCCCCATCCAAGGGGCGACGGATAGGGGGCTGATAGCCTTTTGTGACAAAAAATATATATATTGTTTTTTTGTAGCAGAACTACAAGTCCCAGCAAGCCTCCCCCGCAAGCTGGTACTTGGAGAACCACAAGTACCAGCATGCGGGGGGAAATGGGCCCGCTGGTACCTGTAGTTCTACCACAAAAAATACCCAAATAAAAACAACACACACACACCGTGATAGTACAACTTTATTACATACATGCACACCAACATACACACATACTTACCTATGTTGACACGAAGAGTCGGTCCCCTTCTCCACGTAGAATCCACGGGGTACCTGTAAATAAAATTATACTCACAACAATCCAGTGTAGATCGGTCCTCTTCTTTGTTTGTAATCCACGCACTTGGCAAAATAAAAAAACGCAAAACACGATCCACATACTGAAAGGGGTCCTATGTTTACACATGGGACCCCTTTCCCCGACTGGCAGGACCCCCTGTGACTGCTGTCAAAGAGGGTCCCTCCAGCCAATCAGGCAGCGCCACGTCATAGCACTCTCCTGATTGGCTGTGCGCGTCTGAGCTGTCAGTCAGGCCACGTGGATTGTAAAGTATGGAACAGTTCCCCAAAAGAAAAAAAAGTTTAAAAAATCATGTCGACCTCTTCATGTGTCGACCTCTCATGTGTCGACCATTTTCATGTGTCGACCATGTGTCCATGTCGACCATGTCAATGTCGACCAATAGTGGTCGACCTAATGACTGTCGACCATAACATGGTCGACCATGTGAACGGATACCATTGGCTGTGCGCGTCTGAGCTGTCAGTCAGGCGGCGCACTCGCGATACAATGGAGCGCATAGGCGCTCCATTGTATCCAATGGTGGGAACTTTGCGGTCAGCGGTAGACTGCGCGGTTATGTGAGGTCACTCTTGTGGTCTACCACTGACCGCAAAGTTCCCACCATTGGATATAATGGAGCGCCTATTCGCTCCATTGTATCTCGAGTGCGCCGCCTGACTGACAGCTCAGATGCGCACAGCCAATGGTATCCGTTCACATGGTCGACCATGTTATGGTCGACAGTCATTAGGTCGACCACTATTGGTCGACATTGACATGGTCGACATGGACACATGGTCGACACATGAAAATGGTCGACGCATGAAAGGTCGACACATGAAGAGGTCGACATGATTTTTTTTAACTTTTTTTCTTTTGAGGAACTGTTCCATACTTTACAATCCACGTGGACTACGATTGGAACGGTAATCTGTGCCGAGCGAAGCGGTAGCGGAGCGAAGGCACCATGCCCGAGGGGACGCGGTGCACTAATTGGGGTTCCCAGTCACTTTACGCAAAAAACGACATAAAAAAGTAAAAAAACTCATGTCGACCCTTTCATGTGTCGACCTTTCATGTGTCGACCATGTGTCCATGTCGACCATGTCAATGTCGACCAATAGTGGTCGACCTAATGACTGTCGACCATAACATGGTCGACCATTCATACCGGAACAGCCAATCAGGAGAGTGCCATGACGTGGCGCTCCCTGATTGGCTGAAGGGACCCTCTTTGACAGCAGTCACGGGGGGTCCCGCCAGTTGGGGAAAGGGGTCCCATGTGTAAACATGGGACCCCTTTCAGTGCGTGGATCGTGTTTTGCATTTTTTTATTTTGCCAAGTACGTGGATTACAAACAAAGAAGAGGACCGATCTACACTGGATTGTTGTGAGTATAATTTTATTTACAGGTACCCCGTGGATTCTACGTGGAGAAGGGGACCGACTCTTCGTGTCAACATAGGTAAGTATGTGTGTATGTTGGTGTGCATGTATGTAATAAAGTTGTACTATCACGGTGTGTGTGTATTGTTTTTATTTGGGTATTTTTTGTAGTAGTACTACAGGTACCAGCAGGCCCCGTTTCCGCCGCATGCTGGTACTTGTGGTTCTCCAAGTACCAGCTTGTGGGGGAGGCTTTCTGGGACTTGTAGTTCTGCTACAAAAAACAATATTTTTTTTTGTCACAAAAGGCTATCAGCCCCTCATCCGCCACCCTTGGATGGGGGGGACAGGCTCGGGCTTCACCCCTGGCCCTTGGGTGGCTGGAGGGGGGGACCCCTTGATTTAAGGGGTCCCCACTCCTCCAGGGTACCCCGGCCAGGGGTTACTAGTTGGGGATTTAATGCCACGGCCGCAGGGACCAATATAAAAGTGTCCCCCGGCTGTGGCATAATCTCTCTGGCTAGTGGAGCCCGGTGCTGGTGTTAAAAATACGGGGGACCCCTATGTCTTTTGTTCCCCGTATTTTTGGCACCAGGACCAGGCGCAGAGCCCAGTACGTAAGAAAGCACAGTTCCTGTCAAATGAGATCACAGCAGCAAACAATAGGCCAGCTCAACTTTTCCGCACAGTGGAGATGCTTTGCAAGCCAGCATGCCTGCAGACTGATGAGACCATCTCCCAGGCAAGATGCAACGAGTTTGCAAACTTCTTTGCAGATAAAATATCCACCATCCGGGCTGGAATCTCCACAGTGCCATCAAAGGAGTGCCAAACTACAAAGCCTACCAATATAAGCTACCTGCCTTCATGGACCAGCTTTGATCCAGTGGATGTAAAGGACACTGCTGAAATTGCTCGGATTTTGCGTCCCACCACCTGTGATCTGGACCCAGCCTCAACCAAGCTTCTAATAGGTTGTATGGATATAATTGGTCCTGTCTTTACAAAAATTGTTCAATGCTCTTTGCAGACAGGCATTTTTCCTGGACCCCTAAAGGAAGCAATTGTTAGACCGCTTCTTAAAAAACCTAATTTAGATCCCGACTGCATGACCAACTACAGACCGGTATCAAACCTTCCTTTCCTAGGAAAGGTTATTGAGAAAGTCGTTGCAAATCAACTGGAAACCCGCCTGACAACCCATGATATTTATGATCCATTTCAATCAGGATTCAGGAGTAGACATAGCACTGAAACAGCCCTGGTGTGTGTGTTAAATGATCTTCTGATGGCAAAAGACAAAGGTGACTGTTCAATATTAATCCTTCTGGATCTCTCGGCAGCATTTGATACCATGGACCATGGGATTCTGATTGAGCGACTGATACATTTCTGTGGTCTGGATGGCACAGTCCTAAGCTGGTTCAAATCATTTCTCACAGGCAGGTCACAGAGAGTATCATCTGGATTATACTCATCACCACCAGTGCCATTGCCATGTGGTGTCCCACAAGGTTCTATACTATCCCCCATGCTTTTTGCAGTATACATGCTCCCATTGGGCAAAATAATCAGGCGCCATGGCCTGGTCTACCACTGCTATGCAGATGATACACAACTGTACTTGTCCTTTGCTCCGGGCACTGATAACCCAATAGCAACCCTAAATGGCTGTCTAGCTGAACTACAGGAGTGGATGAGCGCCAGTTGGCTGCGACTGAACCCGGATAAAACAGAGGTCCTTATGATACGACCGCAACATCAAAGGACAAGACTGCAGCATAGCCAACCAACTGGACTTACACTCGGGGATTCAGAATTACAGACCAGTGATCGTGTGCGGAATCTTGGCGTTGTCCTGGATGGTGGCTTGACACTTAAACATCAGATATCAGCCACAATCAAATCCTCATTCTTTCACCTGAGGAACATAGCCAGAATCAAGCACTTAATTCCCTCAGATGATATGCCAAAAGTCATACATGCATTTGTATCATCTCGTTTAGACTACTGTAATGCCCTCTACCTTGGTCTACCAGCAAAAGAATTGCAGCGCTTACAGCTGGTGCAAAACACAGCTGCCAGGCTATTAACCAACCAGCCCCGTTCTAGCCACATAACACCCATCCTCTACTCCCTTCACTGGCTGCCTGTACGATGGCGAATCATCTTCAAGATTGGCTTACTGAGTTTCAAAGCATTACATGACCAAGGCCCAAGGTACCTGAAACAGCTTCTGACCCCATACTGCCCCACTCGATTACTGCGATCTGTAGATGAAGGACTTTTAGCAGTACCTAGAATCTACCGTAATTCATCTGGGGGTCGAGCTTTTAGTCATGCGGCTCCGACTCTATGGAACTCACTTCCCCGCACAGTGCGAGAGGCCCCAACTATAGAATCCTTCAAAAGTAGACTCAAGACTTTTCTGTTTACTCAAGCATTTCCATAATGTCCCTTTTAGTATCTTCATGCTTCTGTATTTTATGAAAATGTACTTCATTATTTTCTGTACTATATTATGCTATGTATCTGTTAAGCGCCTTGAGCCCTATTGGAGAGGGAGCGCTATATAAATACAATTATTATTATTATTATTATTATTATTAAAATATGGGGGAACCCCTGTCATTCCCCCCCCCCCGTATTTTTACAACCAGGACCGGCTCAAAGAGCCCGAGGCTGGTTATGCTTAGGAGGGGGGACCCCACGCTTTTTTTTTCAGGATTTTTAACCATTTCACACCCCTTCCAACTGAAAAACATGCACTGATCTCTCCATATTATTGTAGTTAGTATAAAAAAAATATTCTTTTAAAAAATCGATTAAATAATACTTGTGGCTCCTAAATAGACAAACCAATTAGATAATCCCTTCAAATATAAATAGATATGCTATTAGCAATAAAAAAAAGCACCAAAAAATACATGTTTTTAAAAAAATGTAAATTTAGATCACGACAGAAAAATGAGGCGGAATGAAATTGACGAAATGACTGTCGAAAAGCACTGTTGTCGAATCGACATTCTTCAATTGAATATGCTTTTGTCGAAAAGCCACATTTTAACATTGCAGACATGTCGAATTGAAAAAAATGTCGAATTGCAAAAAGTCAAAAATGAAACGGCAGGTTTTCTGTAGAAAATTACTGTATTGAATTGTCGAATCAAATTCGACAAGTTTTTTGTGTCGAAAATGACCCGTTTTTCGACATTTTCGACAATTCGGCCGCAATTGCATATACCCCTATGTGTAACTGCCACTATACTGGGAGACATTATGTGTAACTGGCACTATGCTGGGAGACATGTGTAACTGGCACTATACTGGGGGACATTATGTGTAACTGGCACTATACTGGGGGACATTATGTGCAATTGCCATTATACTGGGAGACATTATGTGTAACTGGCACAAAACTGGGAGACATTATGTGTAACTGGCACAATACTGGGGGCATAAAAATGTTCCGAAATACGGAATAATCCATTATCCAAAATGATTCTGATCCCAATTATTTTGGACAAGGGATACTGTGTGTGTGTATGTGTGTGTGTGTGTGTGTGTGTGTGTGTGTGTGTGTGTGTGTGTGTGTGTGTGTGTGTATATATTAGTGATGAGCGGGTTCGGTTCCTCGGAATCCGAACCCGCCCGAACTTCACCCTTTTTTGCACGGGTCCGAGCAGACTCGGATCCTCCCGCCTTGCTCGGTTAACCCGAGCGCGCCCGAACGTCATCATCCCGCTGTCGGATTCTCGCAAGACTCGGATTCTATATAAGGAGCCGCGCGTCGCCGCCATTTTCACACGTGCATTGAGATTGATAGGGAGAGGACGTGGCTGGCGTCCTCTCCGTTATAGTAGAACTTAGTTATTTATAAATTGTGGGGAGGATTGGGGACGGGGAGCAGCTGTTAGGGAGTACAGTGCAGGGTTTTGAGTTTAATCCGTTGTTTCTCTGCCTGAAAAAAAACGCTCGACCAATCCATATCTGTGCTCACTCAGTGTGCTGCACTGCTGCATGATATATCTGTGCTGAGTGCACTGCTCACACTGCCTAATTGTGGGGACTGGGGAGCAGTTATAGCAGGAGTACAGTCAGTGCACACTGCACAGTTTTGCTGACAGTGACCACCAGTCCAGTATACGTTTGTCTGCCTGAAAAACACTGTGGTGTTTTTTTTTTCTTTCTTCATACTAGTTTACCAGTCTGCTGACACTGTCCACCAGGTCCGTTATACAGTATATTATATTTATATATAAGCACTAAGCAGCAGTACGGTAGGCCACGGCTGTACCTACCTCTGTGTCGACTCGTCACTCGTCGTCCATAAGTATAAGTAATACAGTACTATCCATCCATCTACATTGTATACCTGTGGTGTTTTTTTTTTCTTTCTTCATACTAGTTTAGCAGTCTGCTGCTGACACTGTCCACCAGGTCCGTTATACAGTATATTATATTTATATATAAGCACTAAGCAGCAAAACGGTAGGCCACGGCTGTACCTACCTCTGTGTCGACTCGTCACTCGTCGTCCATAAGTATAAGTAATAATATCCATCCATCTACATTGTATACCTGTGGTGTTTTTTTTTTTCTTTCTTCATACTAGTTTAGCAGTCTGCTGCTGACACTGTCCACCAGGTCCGTTATACAGTATATTATATTTATATATAAGCACTTAAGCAGCAGTACGGTAGGCCACGGCTGTACCTACCTCTGTGTCGACTCGTCACTCGTCGTCCATAAGTATAAGTAATACTATCCATCCATCTACATTGTATACCTGTGGTGTTTTTTTTTTCTTTCTTCATACTAGTTTAGCAGTCTGCTGCTGACACTGTCCACCAGGTCCGTTATACAGTATATTATATTTATATATAAGCACTAAGCAGCAGTACGGTAGACCACGGCTGTACCTACCTCTGTGTCGACTCGTCACTCGTCGTCCATAAGTATAAGTAATACTATCCATCCATCTACATTGTATACCTGTGGTGTTTTTTTTTTTTCTTTCTTCATACTAGTTTAGCAGTCTGCTGCTGACACTGTCCACCAGGTCCGTTATACAGTATATTATATTTATATATAAGCACTTAAGCAGCAGTACGGTAGGCCACGTCTGTACCTACCTCTGTGTCGACTCGTCACTCGTCGTCCATAAGTATAAGTAATACTATCCATCCATCTACATTGTATACCTGTGGTGTTTTTTTTTTCTTTCTTCATACTAGTTTAGCAGTCTGCTGCTGACACTGTCCACCAGGTCCGTTATACAGTATATTATATTTATATATAAGCACTAAGCAGCAGTACGGTAGGCCACGGCTGTACCTACCTCTGTGTCGACTCGTCATTCGTCGTCCATAAGTATAAGTAATACTATCCATCCATCTACATTGTATACCTGTGGTGTTTTTTTTTTCTTTCTTCATACTAGTTTAGCAGTCTGCTGCTGACACTGTCCACCAGGTCCGTTATACAGTATATTATATTTATATATAAGCACTAAGCAGCAGTACGGTAGGCCACGGCTGTACCTACCTCTGTGTCGTCACTCGTCGTCCATAAGTATAAGTAATACTATACTATCCATCCATCTACATTGTATACCTGTGGTGGCTTTTAGTTGTGCGCAAAATATGGAGAACAAAAATGTGGAGGTTAAAAAAATAGGGAAAGATCAAGATCCACTTCCACCTCGTGCTGAAGCTGCTGCCACTAGTCATGGCCGAGACGATGAAATGCCATCAACGTCGTCTGCCAAGGCCGATGCCCAATGTCATAGTACAGAGCATGTAAAATCAAAAACACAAAAGATCAGTAAAAAAATGACCCAAAAATCAAAATTAAAAGCGTCTGAGGAGAAGCGTAAACTTGCCAATATGCCATTTACGACACGGAGTGGCAAGGAACGGCTGAGGCCCTGGCCTATGTTCATGGCTAGTGGTTCAGCTTCACATGAGGATGGAAGCACTCCTCCTCTCGCTAGAAAAAAGAAAAGACTTGTGGCAAAAGCACAGCAAAGAACTGTGCGTTCTTCGAAATCCCAAATCCCAAAGGAGAGTCCAATTGTGTTGGTTGCGATGCCTAACCTTCCCAACACTGGACGGGAAGAGCTTGTGCCTTCCACCATTTGCACGCCCCCTGCAAGTGTTGAAAGGAGCACCCGCAGTCCAGTTCCTGATAGTGAAATTGAAGATGTCAGTGTTGAAGTACACCAGAATGAGGATATGGGTGTTGCTTGGGCTGGGGAGGAAATTGACAAGGAGGATTCTGATGGTGAGGTGGTTTGTTTAAGTCAGGCACCCGGGGAGACACCTGTTGTCCGTGGGAGGAATATGGCCATTGACATGCCTGGTGAAAATACCAAAAAAAATCAGCTCTTCAGTGTGGAAGTATTTCAACAGAAATGCGGACAACAGGTGTCAAGCCGTGTGTTGCCTTTGTCAAGCTGTAATAAGTAGGGGTAAGGACGTTAACCACCTCGGAACATCCTCCCTTATACGTCACCTGCAGCGCATTCATAATAAGTCAGTGACAAGTTCAAAAACTTTGGGCGACAGCGGAAGCAGTCCACTGACCAGTAAATCCCTTCCTCTTGTAACCAAGCTCGCGCAAACCACACCACCAACTCCCTCAGTGTCAATTTCCTCCTTACCAAGGAAAGCCAATAGTCCTGCAGGCCATGTCACTGGCAAGTCTGACGAGTCCTCTCCTGCCTGGGATTCCTCCGATGCATCCTTGAGTGTAACGCCTACTGCTGCTGGCGCTGCTGTTGTTGCTGCTGGGAGTCGATCGTCATCCCAGAGGGGAAGTCGGAAGACCACTTGTACTACTTCCAGTAAGCAATTGACTGTCCAACAGTCCTTTGCGAGGAAGATGAAATATCACAGCAGTCATCCTGCTGCAAAGCGGATAACTGAGGCCTTGACAACTATGTTGGTGTTAGACGTGCGTTCGGTATCTGCCATTAGTTCACAGGGAACTAGACAATTTATTGAGGCAGTGTGCCCCCGTTACCAAATACCATCTAGGTTCCACTTCTCTAGGCAGGCGATACCGAGAATGTACACGGACATCAGAAAAAGACTCACCAGTGTCCTAAAAAATGCAGTTGTACCCAATGTCCACTTAACCACGGACATGTGGACAAGTGGAGCAGGGCAGACTCAGGACTACATGACTGTGACAGCCCACTGGGTAGATGTATTGCCTCCCGCAGCAAAAACAGCAGCGGCGGCACCAGTAGCAGGATCTCGCAAACGCCAACTCGTTCCTAGGCAGGCTACGCTTTGTATCACCGCTTTCCAGAATACGCACACAGCTGAAAACCTCTTACGGCAACTGAGGAAGATCATCGCAGAATGGCTTACCCCAATTGGACTCTCCTGGGGATTTGTGGCATCGGACAACTCCAGCAATATTGTGCGCGCATTAAATCTGGGCAAATTCCAGCACGTCCCATGTTTTGCACATACCTTGAATTTGGTGGTGCAGAATTATTTAAAAAACGAAAGGGGCGTGCAAGAGATGCTGTCGGTGGCCAGAAGAATTGCGGGCCACTTTCTGCGTGCAGGCACCGCGTACAGAAGACTGGAGCACCACCAAAAAAACCTGAACCTGCCCTGCCATCATCTGAAGCAAGAGGTGGTAACGAGGTGGAATTCAACCCTCTATATCAGGGGTGTCAAAGACAAGGCCCGCGGGCCAAATCCGGCCCGCCAGACCTCGTCTGATGGCCCGCGGTGCCGCCACCATGAAACCCCCTTCTCCCGAGTGCCCAGCTCGGGGGGGGCGGGGTTTCGCGGAATGACGCGATTGCGTCGTGACGTCACGGCGCAAACGCGTCATTCAACGAAACCCCGTCGGAGGAGGGAGAAGGGAGCCGCGCAGACGAGGAGGGAGAGGCGGCTGAAGAGCGGCGAGAACCGCTTCAAATGTAAGTCAGCCCCTCTCCCTTCCTCTCTTTCTCTCTCTCTCCCTCCTTCCACCACCTGCCACAATGTGTAAAATGGGGACCTGTACCTGCCGCTATGTGTAAAATGGGGACCTGTACCTGCCGCTATGTGTAAAATGGGGACCTGTGCCTGCCACAATGTGTAAAATGGGGACCTGTGCCTGCCACAATGTGTAAAATGGGGACCTGTGCCTGCCACAATGTGTAAAATGGGGACTTGTACCTGCCGCTATGTGTAAAATGGGGACCTGTGCCTGCCACAATGTGTAAAATGGGGACCTGTGCCTGCCGCAATGTGTAAAATGGGGACCTGTGCACTATAAAAGGGGGCACATGGCTGGGCACTATAAAAGGGGGCACATGGCTGGGCACTTTAAAAGGGGGCAGATGGCTGGGCACATATAAGGCAGGTGGAGCGGCAAATTTTGGATAGACCTACAGATACAACCGGCCCTTTGATGGGGACCAAACTGCTGATGCGGCCCCCGATGAATTTGAGTTTGACACCCCTGCTCTATATGCTTCAGAGGATGGAGGAGCAGCAAAAGGCCATTCAAGCCTATACATCTGCCCACGATATAGGCAAAGGAGGGGGAATGCACCTGACTCAAGCGCAGTGGAGAATGATTTCAACGTTGTGCAAGGTTCTGCTGCCCTTTGAACTTGCCACACGTGAAGTCAGTTCAGACACTGCCAGCCTGAGTCAGGTCATTCCCCTCATCAGGCTTTTGCAGAAGAAGCTGGAGGCATTGAAGGAGGAGCTAAAAAAGAGCGATTCCGCTAGGCATGTGGGACTTGTGGATGGAGCCCTTCATTCGCTTAACCAGGATTCACGTATGGTCAATCTGTTGAAATCAGAGCACTACATTTTGGCCACCGTGCTCGATCCTAGATTTAAAACCTACGTTGGATCTCTCTTTCCGGCAGACACAAGTCTGCAGGGGTTCAAAGAACTGCTGGTGAGAAAATTGTCAAGTCAAGCGGAACGCGACCTGTCAACATCTCCTCCTTCACATTCTCCCGCAATTGGGGGTGCGAGGAAAAGGCTACGAATTCCGAGCCCACCCGCTGGCGGTGATGCAGGGCAGTCTGGAGCGACTGCTGATGCTGACATCTGGTCCGGACTGAAGGACCTGCCAACGATTACTGACATGTCGTCTACTGTCACTGCATATGATTCTCTCACCATTGAAAGAATGGTGGAGGATTATATGAGTGACCGCATCCAAGTAGGCACGTCAGACAGTCCGTACGTATACTGGCAGGGAAAAGAGGCAATTTGGAGGCCCTTGCACAAACTGGCTTTATTCTACCTAAGTTGCCCTCCCTCCAGTGTGTACTCCGAAAGAGTGTTTAGTGCCACCGCTCACCTTGTCAGCAATCGGCGTACGAGGTTACTTCCAGAAAATGTGGAGAAGATGATGTTCATTAAAATGAATTATAATCAATTACTCCATGGAGACATTCACCAGCAGCAATTGCTTCCAGAAAGTACACGGGGATCTGAGATGGTGGATTCCAGTGGGGACGAATTAATAATCTGTGAGGAGGGGGATGTACACAGTTAAAGGGGTGATGAATCGGACGATGATGATGAGGTGGACATCTTGCCTCTGTAGAGCCAGTTTGTGCAAGGAGAGATTGCTTCTTTTTTGGTGGGGGCCCAAACCAACCAGTCATTTCAGTCACAGTCGTGTGGCAGACCCTGTCGCTGAAATGATGGGTTGGTTAAAGTGTGCATGTCCTGTTTATACAACATAAGGGTGGGTGGGAGGGCCCAAGGACAATTCCATCTTGCACCTCTTTTTTCTTTTTTTCTTCTTTGCGTCATGTGCTGTTTGGGGAGTATTTTTTGGAAGGGCCATCCTGCCTGACACTGCAGTGCCACTCCTAGATGGGCCAGGTGTTTGTGTCGGCCACTAGGGTCGCTTAGCTTACTTACACAGCTACCTCATTGCGCCTCTTTTTTTCTTTGCGTCATGTGCTCTTTGGGGAGTATTTTTTGGAAGGGCCATCCTGCCTGACACTGCAGTGCCACTCCTAGATGGGCCAGGTGTTTGTGTCGGCCACTAGGGTCGCTTAGCTTACTCACACAGCTACCTCATTGCGCCTCTTTTTTTCTTTGCGTCATGTGCTGTTTGGGGAGTATTTTTTGGAAGGGCCATCCTGCCTGACACTGCAGTGCCACTCCTAGATGGGCCAGGTGTTTGTGTCGGCCACTAGGGTCGCTTAGCTTACTCACACAGCTACCTCATTGCGCCTCTTTTTTTCTTTGCGTCATGTGCTGTTTGGGGAGTATTTTTTGGAAGGGCCATCCTGCCTGACACTGCAGTGCCACTCCTAGATGGGCCAGGTGTTTGTGTCGGCCACTAGGGTCGCTTAGCTTACTCACACAGCTACCTCATTGCGCCTCTTTTTTTCTTTGCGTCATGTGCTGTTTGGGGAGTATTTTTTGGAAGGGCCATCCTGCCTGACACTGCAGTGCCACTCCTAGATGGGCCAGGTGTTTGTGTCGGCCACTAGGGTCGCTTAGCTTACTCACACAGCTACCTCATTGCGCCTCTTTTTTTCTTTGCGTCATGTGCTGTTTGGGGAGTATTTTTTGGAAGGGCCATCCTGCCTGACACTGCAGTGCCACTCCTAGATGGGCCAGGTGTTTGTGTCGGCCACTAGGGTCGCTTAGCTTACTCACACAGCTACCTCATTGCGCCTCTTTTTTTCTTTGCGTCATGTGCTGTTTGGGGAGTATTTTTTGGAAGGGCCATCCTGCCTGACATGCAGTGCCACTCCTAGATGGGCCAGGTGTTTGTGTCGGCCACTAGGGTCGCTTAGCTTACTCACACAGCTACCTCATTGCGCCTCTTTTTTCTTTGCGTCATGTGCTGTTTGGGGAGTATTTTTTGGAAGGGACATCCTGCCTGACACTGCAGTGCCACTCCTAGATGGGACAGGTGTTTGTGTCGGCCACTAGGGTCGCTTAGCTTACTCACACAGCTACCTCATTGCGCCTCTTTTTTTCTTTGCGTCATGTGCTGTTTGGGGAGTATTTTTTGGAAGGGCCATCCTGCCTGACACTGCAGTGCCACTCCTAGATGGGCCAGGTGTTTGTGTCGGCCACTAGGGTCGCTTAGCTTACTCACACAGCTACCTCATTGCGCCTCATTTTTTCTTTGCGTCATGTGCTGTTTGGGGAGTATTTTTTGGAAGGGACATCCTGCCTGACACTGCAGTGCCACTCCTAGATGGGCCAGGTGTTTGTGTCGGCCACTAGGGTCGCTTAGCTTACTCACACAGCTAACTCATTGTGCCTCTTTTTTTCTTTACGTCATGTGCTGTTTGGGAATATTTTTTGGAAGGGCCATCCTGCCTGACACTGCAGTGCCACTCCTAGATGGGCCAGGTGTTTGTGTCGGCCACTTGGGTCGCTTAGCTTAGCCATACAGCGACCTCTGTGCAAATTTTAGGACTAAAAATAATATTGTGAGGTGTGAGGTGTTCAGAATAGACTGAAAATGACTGGAAATTATGGTTATTGAGGTTAATAATACTATGGGATCAAAATGACCCCCAAATTCTATGATTTAAGCTGTTTTTTAGGGTTATTTGAATAAAACACCCGAATCCAAAACACACCCAAATCCGACAAAAAAAATTCGGTGAGGTTTTGCCAAAACGCATTCGAACCCAAAACACGGCCACGGAACCAAACCCAAAACCAAAACACAAAACCCGAAAAATTTCAAGTGCACATCCCTAGTGTATATATATATATATATATATATATATATATATATATATATAATCTGCTATATAAAAGCGAAAATTTGTCCTTCTGTCTTTCTATACAAATCCAGAGTTTACAAGCGAAGATCATGAAATTTGACATACAAGCGTATTAAAACACGGTGGAGGCAACTAAAACAATTTGAAATCCCTAGCACCCCTGGGGGGGAGATAGCAGCACATAGTATATCAGGAGACAGCATAACTCCGGAATTGCTGGAGCATTGTACTCAAAAATTGGTACACATATGCCTTACAATCTGGGAACAAAAAAAAACTGTGGGGGGAAGACACCCCATAGCACCCCTAGGGGTGAGGCAACATCACTGAGTATGTCAGCAGACAGCATAACCCTGGAATGCCTGCAGCAATTTACAACAAACTTGGTACACATATGACTTACACTCTGGAAACAAATACTGTGGGGGTAAGACACCACTAGCACCCCTAGGGGAGGGACAGCAGCACTGACTATATCAGGACATGCATGATATGTCAGTGATGACAGGGCTGCATGTGACAGGGCCAGTGACATGATGTGAGAAGGGGAATGCAGGTAGCACAAACCCACACACTGAGAGTTTATAGTGGAAGTAGTACGGTCTCCCAGCATCACAGAGTATATCAGGAGATACATAATGTGCTGCACTATATAAGAAACTGTAAATAAATTGATGATTTCACAGGGGCACTGACATGATGTGAGTAGGGGAATGGAGGCAGCAGGAAGCCACAGACTGAGAGTTGTATAGTGGGAAGAGCAGGGTCCCTTGGGGACCAAAAAGGGGTCCGGCCACTACACAAAGTGCATCAGGGAAGCAAGCTATGCCTATATACTAGATCTCCAACCAACGTAAATTAACGAACAACTATCATTCTAATATACCATCCTCATCCCGTAGCGAAGTACGGGTATTCAGCTATCTACAATGTTATTTATTCTGTGTTTAATATTTACATTTATTTTTGTAAAGTCCCGGGCAATGCCGGGTACTCCAGCTAATATATATATATATATATATATATATATATATATATATATAAAATGTTCTTGCAGCCCACACAAGACTTACTGTACACCTTGATAATTCGGTCAAGTTGAGATTTTAGTTTGACATGCCTGTATTACATGCAGATGCCTCCTGCTGCAGTAGTAATCCGACCTGTGTCCTAGGACACAGCATTGGATCTCTCACCCATTATAGAGCGACTTGCAGCACCCATGGTGCACGCAAGGAGCTGATCACAGAGGCTAGGAAATCTCTATCCTACGACAGAGATCTCTGGCCTTTTCACTCCCCTTAAATGTTGGAATAGAGTGCACTCAGTACCTTGTCTCCTGTGTATAAATTACACTGCGCATCCTCTAGTGTTTACCCTCTAGTGCTGGAGCATCAGAGAGGTTGAGACTGATGACACAGTTCCTCCTGCAGTGTCGAGAGAGATGAGCCAATTCCTCCTGCAGTGGAGTGAGAGAGACAGTTCCTCCTGCAGTGGAGTGAGAGAGACAGTTCCTCCTGCAGTGGAGAGAGAGAGGGTTCCTCCTGTAGCGTGTGTTGCACTGCCTGAGCGGAACATAGAGCAGTGGGCAGTGTGTGTTTCTTACAACGGGAATTAGTCTGCATGGATGTGCAGCCTTCCATCCCATACTTATACTGTCAGTCACTACCTTACCACAGATGCATGACGTATAGCGCATACCTCACAACATGACCCTCTCCAGGAGGGATAGAATGCTCTGCTCCTGGACTTCCCTCTTAATGTATGATTGCCGGCACCTGTGGTGAAACACCTTTCTTATCCACTAACCTGTTCAATAGAGGTACCGGCAATCATAAATTTAGAAAGAAGTCCAGAAGCAGAGCATTGTGTCCCTCCTGCAGAGGGTCTTGTTGGGAGGTATGTAGCGGTAAGTACCGCACTTTCACTGTACCAGCCTGTTATATTTCTGAGTGAGTAACTGCTGCTGCAGAACATCTTCGGCATTAACAAGTGTTGTCTTTGTATGTTAATAAACCAGCGTTCTGGTTAACTATCAATTATGTGGATTAACATTACTATCAAAAGTACAACAGATTAATTTAAAATGACATTTTATTAAAATGCTGAGAAAATGCATAGCATGGGGCACAGCATGAACTTTGCAAAATTGAAAGGTTCAGAGAACTATACTACATGGAAGTTTGCCATGGAGATGCAGCTTAAGTGGGAAAAAATGTGAAAGGTCTCAATAGACCCAGGAGCAGGTCCTAACCCAGATGATGTAGACAGAGCCATCGGCATGATAAGCTTAGATGTGGAGCAGTATGTTTATTCTATAATCAGTGGGAAAGTGTCAGCTAAGGACATGTGGACAAGCCTACAAAAGGCATATGAGTACAGAGGTCTGATGAGAGGGATAAGTTTGAGACGCATGCTATATGGGACAAACTTGAGTGCCTGCATGGACATGAAAGATTACATTGATAGGATATTGTCAATAGCTCAGCAGTTGGCATCTGGGGGGGCACAGGTGGACGAGGAGGAAATGGCAATGGTGATGTTACAAAATCTGATGACAGAATTAGATTTTTTGGTGGTTTATTGGGAGTCTGATACCAAGCTGAAACAGAAATTGTAATGGCCAAGCTAGTACAGTTCCAAGAATGTATCCTGTCGAGACCATAGCTGAGGTTCTGCCTTACTCACAAAATGGACAAAGTTCAAAAATCTCAAGTTCAAGTGTTCTGTGTGTCACAAGTTGGGGCATAAGACTTCAGATTGTAGGATGAGAAATTCCAGTGGTGCGCAGAAACAGCGTGACAAGCCAAACGAGTCAGCACTGAATGTAGCAGATAGTCACAAGAAGGATTGCTGGTACATGGACTCGGGAGCCACTAGGCATTTCAGTTGCAATCAGCATTGGTTCAGTTCTTTAACACTGTGTACTACAGTAAAAGGGATTGGAAATAAAATTCTTACTGCATCACAAGTTGGGACAATCACAGTGCATATAAGAATTGGAGAAGAAACAGTTGTTACAGATATCCAAGATGTATTATTCATGCCAGATTTTGTAAGTAATCTCATTGCTATCAGCGTCCTAGAGAAAAAGGGTTGCAGAATCCAGTTTGCGAAGGGCAAGTGTATGGTGCAAAATAAAAGAGGGACTGTAATTGCTTCAGCAACCCGATGCAACTAACTATATGTCCTGGACACTGAGGAGTGTTCTGCAATGATGGCTACTAATCAATGGGGCTGTGGCACAAATGTATAGGTCATCTAGGATATGAGAACGTCCAGAAACTGCTAGATGGAATGGTAACAGGGATCACCATGAGTAACGATGAAAGACCCATGTGTGAGAGCTGTGTAAAAGGAAAGCAAACTCGTAACCCATTTCCAATGTCAGTTAGTAGAACAGAGACACCACTAGCTCTAGTGCACACCGACGTATGTGATCCAATGGCGGTGGAATCAATCAGTGACTACAGATATTTCATGACTCTCATTGATGATGCCATAAGAATGACATATGTATATTTTATTAAAGAAAAGAGCAAAGTTGTCAACAAAATTGTGGAATACAAAAACCTGGTGGAGACTCAGATGGGTCTGAAATTAAATGTCTTGAGATCCAACAATGGTGGAGAGTATGACAACAAGGTGTTAGCCGCATTCCTTAACAAATATGGCATAAAGTATCAACTAACAATTGCCTACACACCGGAACAAAATGGCGGGAGTGAATGAGCAAACCGCCCAATTGTTGAAAGAGCATGGACTATGTTAAGTGACGCAGGTCACTTGGGCAGAAGCAGTATCTACTGCAATATACCTAAAAAATTGTGCACCAACAGTAGCTGTAAAAGGTAAAATGTCACTGGAGACGTCCAATAAAAGGCCAAGTGTCAGTCATCTTCGTGTCTTCGGGAGCAAAGCTTTTGTACATATATAAAGGAGAAAGTTAGATCCAAAATCCATAGAATGTATTATGCTTGGATACTGTGAAGAAAGCAAAGGATACAGACTTTGGGATATTACAAACAAAATTCTTCTTAAATACAGAGATGTGGTGTTCCATGACATAGCGCCACTAACTGGGGCAGTGAAGCAAGAAGAAAAACAACATGTATTATTGGATGTACAGGCAGCAGAAAGCGTGTCTAAAACTGCCAATGTCAATGTAGACAACCAGTTAGGAAACAAGAGTTCCATGAGGAGCAACAAAGGTGTTCCAGACAAGAAATACAGTGAGGAATATCCAAACTAGAGATGTGCACTTGAAATTTTTCGGGTTTTGTGTTTTGGTTTTGGGTTCGGTTCCGCGGCCGTGTTTTGGGTTCGACCGCGTTTTGGCAAAACCTCACCGAATTTTTTTTGTCGGATTCGGGTGTGTTTTGGATTCGGGTGTTTTTTTCAAAAAACACTAAAAAACAGCTTAAATCATAGAATTTGGGGGTCATTTTGATCCCAAAGTATTATTAACCTCAAAAACCATAATTTCCACTCATTTTCAGTCTATTCTGAATACCTCACACCTCACAACATTATTTTTAGTCCTAAAATTTGCACCGAGGTCGCTGGATGACTAAGCTAAGCGACCCTAGTGGCCGACACAAACACCTGGCCCATCTAGGAGTGGCACTGCAGTGTCACGCAGGATGGCCCTTCCAAAAAACACTCCCCAAACAGCACATGACGCAAAGAAGAAAAAAAGAGGCGCAATGAGGTAGCTGTGTGAGTAAGATAAGCGACCCTAGTGGCCGACACAAACACCTGGCCCATCTAGGAGTGGCACTGCAGTGTCACGCAGGATGGCCCTTCCAAAAAACACTGCCCAAACAGCACATGACGCAAAGAAGAAAAAAAGAGGCGCAATGAGGTAGCTGTGTGAGTAAGATAAGCGACCCTAGTGGCCGACACAAACACCTGGCCCCTCTAGGAGTGGCACTGCAGTGGCACGCAGGATGGCCCTTCCAAAAAACACTCCCCAAACAGCACATGACGCAAAGAAAAAAAGAGGCGCAATGAGGTAGCTGTGTGAGTAAGATAAGCGACCCTAGTGGCCGACACAAACACCTGGCCCATCTAGGAGTGGCACTGCAGTGGCACGCAGGATGGCCCTTCCAAAAAAACACTCCCCAAACAGCACATGACGCAAAGAAGAAAAAAAGAGGCGCAATGAGGTAGCTGTGTGAGTAAGATAAGCGACCCTAGTGGCCGACACAAACACCTGGCCCATCTAGGAGTGGCACTGCAGTGGCACGCAGGATGGCCCTTCCAAAAAAACACTCCCCAAACAGCACATGACGCAAAGAAGAAAAAAAGAGGCGCAATGAGGTAGCTGTGTGAGTAAGATAAGCGACCCTAGTGGCCGACACAAACACCTGGCCCATCTAGGAGTGGCACTGCAGTGGCACGCAGGATGGCCCTTCCAAAAAACACTCCCCAAACAGCACATGACGCAAATAAAAATGAAAGAAAAAAGAGGTGCAAGATGGAATTGTCCTTGGGCCCTCCCACCCACCCTTATGTTGTATAAACAGGACATGCACACTTTAACCAACCCATCATTTCAGTGACAGGGTCTGCCACACGACTGTGACTGAAATGACGGGTTGGTTTGGACCCCCACCGAAAAAGAAGCAATTAATCTCTCCTTGCACAAACTGGCTCTACAGAGGCAAGATGTCCACCTCATCATCATCCTCTGATATATCACCGTGTACATCCCGCTCCTCACAGATTATCAATTCGTCCCCACTGGAATCCACCATCTCAGCTCCCTGTGTACTACTTTGTGGAGGCAATTGCTGCTGGTCAATGTCTCCACGGAGGAATTGATTATAATTCATTTTAATGAACATCATCTTCTCCACATTTTCTGGAAGTAACCTCGTACGCCGATTGCTGACAAGGTGAGCGGCGGCACTAAACACTCTTTCGGAGTACACACTTGTGGGAGGGCAACTTAGGTAGAATAAAGCCAGTTTGTGCAAGGGCCTCCAAATTGCCTCTTTTTCCTGCCAGTATAAGTACGGACTGTCTGACGTGCCTACTTGGATGCGGTCACTCATATAATCCTCCACCATTCTTTCAATGGGGAGAGAATCATATGCAGTGACAGTAGACGACATGTCCGTAATCGTTGTCAGGCCCTTCAGTCCGGACCAGATGTCAGCATCAGCAGTCGCTCCAGACTGCCCTGCATCACCGCCAGCGGGTGGGCTCGGAATTCTGAGCCTTTTCCTCGCACCCCCAGTTGCGGGAGAATGTGAAGGAGGAGATGTTGACAGGTCGCGTTCCGCTTGACTTGACAATTTTGTCACCAGCAGGTCTTTGAACCCCAGCAGACTTGTGTCTGCCGGAAAGAGAGATCCAAGGTAGGTTTTAAATCTAGGATCGAGCACGGTGGCCAAAATGTAGTGCTCTGATTTCAACAGATTGACCACCCGTGAATCCTTGTTAAGCGAATTAAGGGCTCCATCCACAAGTCCCACATGCCTAGCGGAATCGCTCCCTTTTAGCTCCTCCTTCAATGCCTCCAGCTTCTTCTGCAAAAGCCTGATGAGGGGAATGACCTGACTCAGGCTGGCAGTGTCTGAACTGACTTCACGTGTGGCAAGTTCAAAAGGTTGCAGAACCTTGCACAACGTTGAAATCATTCTCCACTGCGCTTGAGACAGGTACATTCCACCTCCTATATCGTGCTCAATTGTATAGGCTTGAATGGCCTTTTGCTGCTCCTCCATCCTCTGAAGCATATATAGGGTTGAATTCCACCTCGTTACCACTTCTTGCTTCAGATGATGGCAGGGCAGGTTCAGTTGTTTTTGGTGGTGCTCCAGTCTTCTGTACGTGGTGCCTGTCCTCCGAAAGTGTCCCGCAATTCTTCTGGCCACCGACAGCATCTCTTGCACGCCCCTGTCGTTTTTAAAAAAATTCTGCACCACCAAATTCAAGGTATGTGCAAAACATGGGACGTGCTGGAATTTGCCCATATTTAATGCACACACAATATTGCTGGCGTTGTCCGATGCCACAAATCCACAGGAGAGTCCAATTGGGGTAAGCCATTCCGTGATGATCTTCCTCAGTTGCCGTAAGAGGTTTTCAGCTGTGTGCGTATTCTGGAAACCGGTGATACAAAGCGTAGCCTGCCTAGGAAAGAGTTGGCGTTTGCGAGATGCTGCTACTGGTGCCGCCGCTGCTGTTCTTGCGGCGGGCGTCCATACATCTACCCAGTGGGCTGTCACAGTCATATAGTCCTGACCCTGCCCTGCTCCACTTGTCCACATGTCCGTGGTTAAGTGGACATTGGGTACAACTGCATTTTTTAGGACACTGGTGAGTTTTTTTTCTGACGTCCGTGTACATTCTCGGTATCGCCTGCCTAGAGAAGTGGAACCTAGATGGTATTTGGTAACGGGGGCACATGAGCGAGGTTCGGTTTTACTCGGTTTTACTCGGTTTTACTCGGTTCTCAAAACGGCATCTTATTGGCTATCCAAAACACGTGACATCCGTGAGCCAATAAGATGCCGTTTTGAGAACCGAGTAAAACCGAGTAAAACCGAATCCGCTCATCACTACACACTACCTCAACAAATTGTCTAGTTCCCTGTGAACTAACGGCGGATACCGGACGCACGTCTAACACCAACATAGTTGTCAAGGCCTCAGTTATCCGCTTTGCAACAGGATGACTGCTGTGATATTTCATCTTCCTCGCAAAGGACTGTTGGACAGTCAATTGCTTGGTGGAAGTAGTAAAAGTGGGCTTACGACTTCCCCTCTGGGATGACCATCGACTCCCAGCAGCAACAACAGCAGCGCCAGCAGCAGTAGGCGTTACATGCAAGGATGCATCGGAGGAATCCCAGGCAGGAGAGGACTCATCAGAATTGCCAGTGACATGGCCTGCAGGACTATTGGCATTCCTGGGGAAGGAGGAAATTGACACTGAGGGAGTTGGTGGGGTGGTTTGCGTGAGCTTGGTTACAAGAGGAAGGGATTTACTGGTCAGTGGACTGCTTCCGCTGTCGCCCAAAGTTTTTGAACTTGTCACTGACGTATTATGAATGCGCTGCAGGTGACGTATAAGGGAGGATGTTCCGAGGTGGTTAACGTCCTTACCCCTACTTATTACAGCTTGACAAAGGCAACACATGGCTTGACAAATGTTGTCCGCATTTCTGGTGAAATACTTCCACACCGAAGAGCTGATTTTTTTGGTATTTTCACCAGGCATGTCAACGGCCCTATTCCTCCCACGGACAACAGGTGTCTCCCCGGGTGCCTGACTTAAACAAACCACCTCACCATCAGAATCCTCCTGGTCAATTTCCTCCCCAGCGCCAGCAACACCCATATCCTCCTCATCCTGGTGTACTTCAACACTGACATCTTCAATCTGACTATCAGGAACTGGACTGCGGGTGCTCCTTCCAGCACTTGCAGGGGGCGTGCAAATGGTGGAAGGCGCATGCTCTTCACGTCCAGTGTTGGGAAGGTCAGGCATCGCAACCGACACAATTGGACTCTCCTTGTGGATTTTGGATTTCGAAGAACGCACAGTTTTTTGCGGTGCTTTTGCCAGCTTGAGTCTTTTCATTTTTCTAGTGAGAGGCTGAGTGCTTCCATCCTCATGTGAAGCTGAACCACTAGCCATGAAAATAGGCCAGGGCCTCAGCCGTTCCTTGCCACTCCGTGTGGTAAATGGCATATTGGCAAGTTTACGCTTCTCCTCCGACAATTTTATTTTAGATTTTGGAGTCCTTTTTTTACTGATATTTGGTGTTTTGGATTTTACATGCTCTGTACTATGACATTGGGCATCGGCCTTGGCAGACGACGTTGCTGGCATTTCATCGTCTCGGCCATGACTAGTGGCAGCAGCTTCAGCACGAGGTGGAAGTGGATCTTGATCTTTCCCTAATTTTGGAACCTCAACATTTTTGTTCTCCATATTTTAATAGGCACAAATAAAAGGCACCTCAGGTAAACAATGGAGATGGATGGATACTAGTATACTTATGGATGGACCAGCGACTGCCGACACAGAGGTAGCTACAGCCGTGGACTACCGTACTGTGTCTGCTGCTAATATAGACTGGATGATAATGAGATGAAATTAATATATATATATATATATATATATATAATATCACTAGTACTGCAGCCGGACAGGTATATATATTTATTATGTAATGACTGATGACGGACCTGCTGGACACTGTCAGCTCAGCAGCACCGCAGACTGCTACAGTAAGCTACTATAGTAGTATGTATCCAGAAGAAAGAAAAAAAAAAAAACACGGGTAGGTGGTATACAATTATGGATGGACCAGCGACTGCCGACACAGAGGTAGCTACAGCCGTGGACTACCGTACTGTGTCTGCTGCTAATATAGACTGGATGATAATGAGATTAAATTAATATATATATATATATATATAATATCACTAGTACTGCAGCCGGACAGGTATATATATTTATTATGTAATGACTGATGACGGACCTGCTGGACACTGTCAGCTCAGCAGCACCGCAGACTGCTACAGTAAGCTACTATAGTAGTATGTATCAAGAATAAAGAAAAAGAAAAAAACACGGGTAGGTGGTATACAATTATGGATGGACCAGCGACTGCCGACACAGAGGTAGCTACAGCCGTGGACTGCCGTACTGTGTCTGCTGCTAATATAGACTGGATGATAATGAGATGAAATTAATATATATATATATATATATATATATATATATATAATATCACTAGTACTGCAGCCGGACAGGTATATATATTTATTATGTAATGACTGATGACGGACCTGCTGGACACTGTCAGCTCAGCAGCACCGCAGACTGCTACAGTAAGCTACTATAGTAGTATGTATCAAGAAGAAAGAAAAAAAAAAAACACGGGTAGGTGGTATACAATTATGGATGGACCAGCGACTGCCGACACAGAGGTAGCTACAGCAGTGGACTACCGTACTGTGTCTGCTGCTAATATAGACTGGATGATAATGAGATGAAATTAATATATATATATATATAATATCACTAGTACTGCAGCCGGACAGGTATATATATTTATTATGTAATGACTGATGACGGACCTGCTGGACACTGTCAGCTCAGCAGCACCGCAGACTGCTACAGTAAGCTACTATAGTAGTATGTATCAAGAAGAAAAGAAAAAAAAAAAAACACGGGTAGGTGGTATACAATTATGGATGGACCAGCGACTGCCGACACAGAGGTAGCTACAGCCGTGGACTACCGTACTGTGTCTGCTGCTAATATAGACTGGATGATAATGAGATGAAATTAATATATATATATATATATAAAATATCACTAGTACTGCAGCCGGACAGGTATATATATTTATTATGTAATGACTGATGACGGACCTGCTGGACACTGTCAGCTCAGCAGCACCGCAGACTGCTACAGTAAGCTACTATAGTAGTATGTATCAAGAAGAAAGAAAAAAAAAAACACGGGTAGGTGGTATACAATATTATATATATATTATATACAATTATATATATATATATATGTATATATATATATATTAAACTGGTGGTGATTATTAAACTGGTGGTCAGGTCACTGGTCACACTATCAGCAACTTGCAAGTAGTACTCCTAAGCAGACAATCACAATATATATTATACTGGTGGTCAGTGTGGTCACAATGGCAGTGTGGCACTCTGGCAGCAAAAGTGTGCACTGTACGTTATATGTACTCCTGAGTCCTGCTCTCAGACTCTAACTGCTCCCCACTGTCAGTGTCTCCCCCACAAGTCAGATATACATTATACAGTCACACTATCTATCTATCTATCACTTCAGCAAGTAGTAGTACTCCTCCTAATGCTCCCCAAAATTACTACTGTGTCTCTCTCTACTCTAGTCTCACTCTCTTCTTCTCTTCTCTATAAACGGAGAGGACGCCAGCCACGTCCTCTCCCTATGAATCTCAATGCACGTGTGAAAATGGCGGCGACGCGCGGCTCCTTATATAGAATCCGAGTCTCGCGATAGAATCCGTGCCTCGCGAGAATCCGACAGCGGGATTATGACGTTCGGGCGCGCTCGGGTTAACCGAGCAAGGCGGGAAGATCCGAGTCGCTCGGACCCGTGTAAAAAAACATGAAGTTCAGGCGGGTTCGGTTTCCGAGGAACCGAACCCGCTCATCTCTAATGCAAACATAGCTTATTGTGAACCCCAGATCATACTGGAAGCAAAGTCAAGCAGTGATTGGACAGAGTGGAAGTCAGCAATTGATACAGAGCTGTCAGCCCTAGATGATAACAGTACATGGACTGTTACAATTGATCAACAAACATATATTGGGGCAGTACTTTCCAAGTTTGGAATGTCTGACACAAATCCAGTAAGCACTCCCATTGACAAAGGTGTAAAAATGGTAAAGGCCATGTCACCAAGCAGCCAGGAAGAGATAGAGAAAATGAAAGAGATTCCTTATCTATATGCCATTGGTAGCTTAACGTACGCAAGTATTGGGACTCATCCTGACATCACGCATGCAGTAAGTTGGGCAAGGCAGTTTGCAATCAATCCTGGGAGGCAACACTGGATTGCAATTAAAAGAATTTTAAGATACCTTAAAGGTACAAGTTCACTAAAGCTGGGATTTACAAAGTCTAAAGATTCCAGCTTAACAGTTTTCTGTGATGCTGACTGGGGGTCAGATGAGGACGACCGTCGTTCCTACACAGGGTATCTGTTCGTATTGGCAGGCGCAGCCGTCAGCTGGACGAGCAGGAAGCAACCCACAGTTGCCCTTTCTACTACAGAAGTGGAGTATATGGCACTTACAGAAACATCAAAGGAAGCACTATGGGTAAAGGAGATTTTATGTGAATTAAGTCTTCTTTATCACAGTGAGACCATCAACATTGCGTGTGATAACAAAGGAGCAATAGATTTGTTTTCTAGCACCAAGCATTATGCATGATCTAAGCCATAGGTCTGCAAACTCGGTCTTCATTACCCCACACAGTGCATGTTTTGCAGGTAACCCAGCAGGTGCACGGTGTATTAATTACTCACAGACACATTTTAAAAGGTCCGCAAAAGACCTGCAAAACATGCACTGTGTGGGGTAATAAGGTCCAAGTTTTTCAACCTATGGTTTAAGCATATTGCCATAAGACATCACTGTATTCATTAATTAGTGGAGAATAAGTCCATCAATGTGGAATATGTGGCAAGTGAGGACAATGTTTCCGACATGCTAACAAATGGACTGTCATCACACCTGCTAAATGTGTTATTGAAAGAATGTTGACTAGAATATATTTGATGTTGATTTGTTCTTACTGTTTTTTTGCTTCATAGCCATGTTTTCGGTTGCAGGTATAACTTTATTGAAAAGTTTTGATAAAATGTCATGGTCTTTTATATGTGACCGGAGACAGTCCTGAGTGAGGGAGGGGGTGTTGGAATAGAGTGCACTCACTACCTTGTCTCCTGTGTATACATTACACTGGGTGCGCATTCTCTAGTGTTTACCCTCTAGTTCTGGAGCATCAGGGAGGCGTAGACTGATGACACAGTTACTCCTGCAGTGGAGAGATGAGACAGTTCCTTCTGCAGTGAAGAGAGAGAGAGACAGTTCCTCCTGCAGTGAAGAGAGAGAGACAGTTCCTCCTGCAGTGAAGAGAGAGAGACAGTTCCTCCTGTAGCGTGTGTCGCACTGCCTGAGCGGGACAGAGATCAGTGGGCAGTGTGTGTTCCTTCCAATGGGAGTCAGTCTGCACGGATACTGTCAGAGTCACTACCTTACCACAGTCGCATGACGTATAGCGATAAGTACTGTGCTTCACTATACCAGCCTGCTATATATATGAGTGAGTTACTGCTGCTGCAGAACATCTTCCGCATTAACAAGTGTTGTTTTTGTATTTTAATAAACCAGCATTCTGGTTAACTATCAGTTGTGTGGATTAACATCACTATAAAACACTGCAACACTCTGCCAACATTAAACAGCGGCGACACGCCCCCAATTTCACAAACGGAGGTCACAGTATTTCTTGGCCAGAAAATGATACAATGGGAGAAATTCAAATGTTTATCCGCCGGCAGCCACTAGATGGCACCCAAACAGAGCTATTCTATTATAGATCCATTCAGGCGTAATGGCTGCCGGCATCTGCTGATGAGCTTACAGCCCCTGGGGGTGGTGAGCTGAAGTGTGCATAAAGTGACCCATTTGACCTAAATGATACTTTTTGCAATCGCACCCAGCACTTCGGTCGGGTTTAGCTACTTTACATGGCTAAAGCCGACCTCCACAAGTGCGATCAGCGTAAAAACCAGAAAAAAATTAATATTTTCACCGTAATCTCTCGTCACTGCCGACGGGAGATTGGGTGCAATAATCAATTGAATATTGCCCTTTATGTCCCCCAACTCCCCCAATAACATCAGTGCTCTGTGTATAATGCACTATGTTACAACTTGTATTGATCTACTGTATGTTGTATTCAGTTACTAAAGTTTTTTTCTGTTTTTAAATCTTATGTGTCTGAAGTTGTGACCCAGTTCATGCTTACTGCCATAGCTGATTATACAGGTCTGCCATGAATAAGCTTTTTTAACAAATTTATGTGATACTTTAAGATTTTTGGCTTCTGTACACGAGAATTACTCCCGATTTTGCATACCACATCATGTTTTTTGGCAAAACGTGTATTTATGAATCAGTCATTTTTTTCATATTCATTAAAGTAATAAATGTATTCTGCCTACATCTACAGTATATATTTCAAAATGGATGTTTGTGTGTATGTTCCAGCATAACTCTGGAATGCCTGGAGCAATTTACACCAAACTTGGTACACATATGGCTTACACTCTGGAAAAAAAAATACTGTGCGGGTAAGACACCCCAAGCATCTCTAAGGGGTGGGTGTGGGAAGGGAGTAATATGTAAAAATTCATAGTTTTGGGGGTCACTGAGATGCCGTTTCAGTCCAAGTTCTGCCCCCATCAGCATGGGGGTGGTGAGAAGTGGAGGTAAGAAATCCCTAGTACCCCTAGGGGTGGGAAGGGGGTAATATGTAAAACGTTCAGCCACCATCAGCATGGGGGTGGTGAGAAGTGGAGGTAAGAAATCCCTAGCACCCCTAGGGGTGGGAAGGGGGTAATATGTAAAACGTTCAGCCACCATCAGCATGGGGGGTGAGAAGGGGTGAAAAATAAAATGACTATATACATATGTGGCACAGCAGTGCTGCTGCTAACTCACAAAGTCAAAGGGGATAAAAAAACTGTGCAGCCTTCCCAAGTGTCCTCCACCTCTCAAAGCTGGCAGCTCCTTGAAGCGTTGGGCTGGGTGCAAGGCAGTGTGGGAGGCCGAGTAAGACGGGACAGGGAGAGCCATCTGACGTCATCACGTCTCTCCCGAATTGTGGTGGGGCGGGGGGAGTGGAGTGATGCGGCATCCAGGGCAGATTCCAGGCAGGCTGAGTGTCAAGGCAGAGAGAGGCAGAGATCCTGAGTCCCCTGCAGAGTCGGCGGCGGCGGGGGTGGGAGACAGGAGCCAGCGGGACTCAGAGACCAGTGCAGGGGGGAATGCGGTGCTCAGAGTCCCTTCAGAGGCAGTGGGAGAAAGGCGGCAGCGATTGAGAAGCTAAGCAAGGAGACCTAGGGCCCTTTGGAATAGAGTCAGCCTATCTCTGCAAACTTTACATATATAACATACAGCGGGCGGAGCTTGGCCTGTCATCCCAGCGTTTACAGCACTGAGCAGGGCAGAATCAGAGGCGGGACGGGGCAGAGAAGGAGGCGGATTATGTTCTTCAGCACCAGGCTTTTGACAGCCTCAATCCGAGTTAGGCCCACGCGGAGGTGCAGCCTTACAAAGACTGGCAACGGCGGGTGGACCATGTCCTGTTGTAAATCTAATTCGTTTACCGGGAAGTCCTTCAAAACTAAAGTTATACACATGGAAATACTTGAAATTCCGTAGCGAAGCACAGGTATTCAGCTAGTTTATTATAAAACATTGTCTTAAATGACTTCAGTCTGTAGTATAGAACGTTGCAATTCAGTTTTCGTCATAAAACTTCCCCCCACCCAGTGCCAGATTAAGGTCCACATGGGGCCTGGAGCTGAATTTTACAAAGGGCCTAAACCCCATACTGTCTAAAGAACATTGCACACACACAACAACTACAACTACAAGGTGAGCTGGCGAAGGTGGAACCAAATACAACAGATGCAACACAGTTTTGCCCTGTGCCGGCTCATTTTAACCCCTGCCTCGCACCACAGTACACACTTTGTGTCTATTATTGTTTGATTTTATTGTTCTTTTATTATGTAATTAAGACAATAACACAGTGATATCACTTCTTCATATTTCCCAATAAATACTGTTTGTCAAGAACCATTAACCTATTTTTTTCTTCTTAAAAATGTATATAACCCCCTTATAGGTAAATATGATGTGGTAATTGTTTTTTATATACTATTTCTTGATGTACACAGGAGTATAATTAAGAAATAAGAATACAAAATTATTATTAAAAAAGCTTTCAATACCTTACATTTTGCAGACCTGTGTTATTTATTTTTCTGTATTATCTTTGTAAAAGTGTTCTCTTATACTAATGGAATTACAACCGCAATTTTTATAACTAGACTTGGAGGAGTATGGTTGTTTCTTTTCTTTTTGATAGAGATGTTGTTTTCTAGATTTATGTGTTTTTCTTTTAATAGGAAATTTGTTGCCTAAATTTAGTGTATTTACAGATCAATAGTTACCTGGCTTAAGGATTACTACCCATTATTGAGATAAATAGCAGCCAGACTGTATATCATTGTTTCCCAAACTCAGGGGTCAATTTACTAGATCTTTGATGGAGATAAAGTAGACGGATATAAAGTACCAGCCAACCAGCTCCTGTCAGCCTGTAACATGGTAATTAGGATCTGATCGGCTGGTATTTTATCTTCGTCTATTTTATCTCCAACCAAGTCTTAGTACATAGACGCCATAGTCCTCAAGTTTTCCAGGTCACCTGCCGGGTTACCTAGAAAAGGTGAAGTATTAGTGGTCCTTGAGAGCCGAGTTTGGAAACCAATGCTGTCTATTAATATATAGTGTCATCCATAAGCATTGATATGTTACCTGTGTTTTCAAACTTGGTAAATGAGAGGTGATCCTCAGATTCCCCAGCGGCTTCTAGTAATAAATCACAGGCACTGAAATCAGATAGAAGAAACAAAGGGGGTGATTCAGACCTTTTCGCTGTGCTGCTAAAATTGTTGTCCTGCGTTCAGATTGTCGCCTCCCAAGGAGGAGTTTATATTCACCTTATAAGTGTGCGATCGCATGTGTACGTTGAGCTGCTAAAACTTCCTCAGTCAGCGGACAGCTGCAAATCCGTTCACAGCTCACTCACCATTGAATGATTTTTCTACTGTGTGTAGTCTGTGCGCAGCCCAGCACTTACTCCTCCAGTGCGATGAGAACAGGCTGTTCGGGGCCGGAGCTGACGTCACACACCCTCCCTGAAAACGCTTGGGAACGCCTACGTTTTTCCTGACACTCCCAGAAAACGGCCAGTTACCACCCACAAATGGCCTCTTCCTGTCATTCAGCATGCGAGTGGCTGTGCAATGTAATTATTCGCATCAGCTTGTCACTGACCGGCGATGCCTGTTGTTGTATGCAGCTGCACATGCGCATTGCGGTGCATACGTATGTGCAATCTATTGCGAAAATGCATAGCAGTGATCAGGTCTGAATCACCACCAAAACCCACTACTCTACTAAACTATTATAACTTCATATATACTTTCACAGCAATCTATTACAGCACATGTGGTTCTTAGGTGTATGCAGTAACATGCCCTACTCATCTGTTTCATTAGTAGTTTCACAGTTAACTACCTATCCGAAGTGTACTGTAATATGCCAAAAACAATTGGCTATCTACGAATATTGCAATTCCTATATTAACATATTTTTGCATATATCTGTTACCTGCAGCTGTTTCCAGGCAGATGTACTGTAGATAGAAAAGAGCTTGGAGTAATCATAGCATACTGTACCTGTGAAGGGTCCACTGATTTATCATGTAATCTGGAGCTTTTCTCTTCACTAATAATATCCAGCTCCTCCCACATTTTACAACTTGCACAAGTTACAAATTAACAAAAGAAACTGCTATACTTGATTACGATAGAATAAAGCCACAACCTTCCCAAGTGATGACACAGATTATGTGGTCCCTGCTACTGTTTATGTGCAAACTAGTTTTGATGAGGGAACACACACACACACACACACACACACACACACACACACACACACACACACACACACACACATTCACACACATTATCCAATGGAAATTTGTAAGAAAGGCTTTCACTTCTACATCCATATGTGTAAGCCTACTGTACGTTTTCCCTGTTGTACAGCATACATACGACAGCAGAAGTGACCTATCTTCCTTACTGGTAACTTCTGCCCTATACACTACTCACAGTAGCAGTTCACTGATACTTGCACATGGCAACAGTCAGGAGTTAACGGTGCAGGTCTTACCACTCTATTCTTTTTCTCTATATACATATGTGTTAGGGAGCAGAGGCCTCTGCCTCTCAATGCTTATAAGGATCAGCCTAAGGACTACCGGTTCCGGCAGCAATGTGAGCGTCCATATCTGAGCTCTGCTACGTTTCCGCCCAGCCTTACACAGACTTACAAGGCTGTTAGGGGCAGATGTATTAACCTGTAGAAGGCATAAGGAAGTGATAAACCAGTGATTAGTGCAAGGTGATAAATGCACCAGCCAATCAGTTCCAATATGTAAATTAACAGTTAGGATCTGATTGGCTGGTGACTTTATTACCTTGCACATATCACTGGTTTATCACTTCCTTATGCCTTCTCCAGGTTAATATATCTGCCCCTTAGCCTCCACAAAAGCCGCTCAGCGCCTCCCTAACACCCTGCTCCCCCTCCCCTGCATATGGGGGGTAATTCAGAGTTGATCGCAGCAGGAAATTTTTTAGCAGTTGGGCAAAACCATGTGCACTGCAGGGGAGGCAGATATAACATTTGCAGAGAGAGTTAGATTTGGGTGGGATGTGTTTAATCTGCAATCTAAATTGCAGTGTAAAAATAAAGCAGCCAGTATTTACCCTGCACAGAAACAAAATAACCCACCCAAATCTAACTCTTTCTGCACATGTTATATCTGCCTCCCCTGCAGTACACATGGTTTTGCCCAACTGCTAACAAAATTCCTGCTGCGATCAACTTGGAATTACCCCCCTGGAGCGATTCCTGGCTCTGATGCCGCCAAAGCACAACCACCAGAATCAGGCAGGGGACAAACACCGCACAGAATCCAAAATGGTGCCGGATGCCAGGGACACTGGCATTGCGTCTCTCACTGCATCTATAGAGAGTCTGTCGGAGGGGGTGAGTGACACTCTGATACCCTCCCGCAGTAGCCAGGATGACCAAATCCTTTTTACACCTGAAATGCCTGTTACTTATGGTGACATGGTTAATGCAATTCATGCAGCCATTGGACCTCTGCACACTACACAGACAGCAGATATTAAACAGCAGTTATCTCACTTATCACAGAAAATCCTAGCTACCAAGCAGCATGTTGGGGAGTTATTTGCTGATGTCTCTGAGCTGATGTTGGAGGTAGCTCAAAATACCAGATCAAGGCACCAAATCTGGAATAAATTGGATGACCTTGAAAATAGGTTGCGCAGATGTAAACTGAGGCTGATAGCATTGCCGGAATCTGTTAAACAAGCAAGTCTCTATGACTTTCTATGCAATAAACTGCCCATGCTGTTACAGGTACAGGATGTTGGCAATGATCTGGTTATTGAGCTTGCCCACAGACTGGGAGCTCTGAAAGCGCAGGAAGGAGCCCACCCACGTGTAGTCCTCTTTAAATGCCTAATTTCTTGCACAAAGAGACCCTATGGAAAGCCCCACATAAAAATCGCAATATAGTTTGGGAGGGATTTAAACTCCTGCTCTTTCAGAACTACTCTGCAGAGCTCACAAAGGACAGGATGGAATATTCCCCGCTTTGATCCCGCTTAATGCAACAAAATAAAAAGTTTGCTTTGCTGTACTCCGCTGAACTGCGAATCTATGATGGCTCTTCTTTTGTGGATTTCCCGTCAGTTGCTGATGCCAAGGCTTATTTTCAAGAAGCAGAAGAAGCTGCAAGTGATACAAGTGTGTGGGCTGACTCAGGCACCTCTTAATCCTACATACGGAAGTTACACTTCAGGTGTACTCTTACTTGTGTCTATTTGTTCCACTGAGGCTCGTGACTTAAGTTTTGCTTTTTACTTTTTTCTTAGTTTCTTTGTTCTCAAATTTGGTGTTGCCTGGGTTCGGCTGGGTGGGGTGCTCATGCGCTGGATATGTCCCCCGCCAACCTTATGCCCGGAAATATGCTGATGCCTATGTGGCAAGTGGTCTTATGCTTGGCCATTTTTTTGTTTCTATTTCAATTATTGCTTTCCTTATGTATGTTGCTTTTACTGTTGCATATTGTTTGTCCATTTGTTGCTCCATATCATCCAAGCCATCTTATGTGTAAAATGAATGCGATTTTTTCCCCCTATTGCTATGGGCTGCCATGCCCTTATTTTTATGCAGTCTATAGTTCTCTCCTTTTATTTCCTTAATATTGTCCTATGTCTAGTATACAAATAGGATCCTGAAATGTAGGCGGCATAAACTCCCTGCAAAAAATGTAGAAGGTGCTGCTATACATAAATAAGTTAACATTAGATATGGTTTTTCTACAAGAGCTGCAACTGGTCCCTCAAGAAAAGCTTAAGTTACATTTCTGAAATGGTAGTTGCTGGCCTTCTCCTCTTTCAACTCCAAAGCGAGAGGTGTGGCCATTTTGGTGAAACAGCACTTGTCTTGGAGGTACAATCTGTAGTCACTGATACTGACGGCAGGTATGTTATATGTCATGTTACATTAGACAAACAACCCTTTGTATTGTGTAATGTCTATGTCCATGTATACTCCAAACAAGGGCGTAGCTACCATAGGTGCATGTAGTGCAGCTGCTATGGGGCCCAGATCTGAGAGCGGCCCATCTGCCCTGTCACATTTTCACCATTAGTAGATAGATAGGGGCCCTTACAAACACTTGCCTTGGGGTCTACAATATATCTAGTTACACCTCAGGATGGGCATTATAATGTTACATAATATAAACTGGTGCACTGTAATGTGGCACAATATGAAGAGGAGGCACTATAGACTATAGTGTGGCATAATATAAACTGGGGACACTGTATGTCATAATGTAAATTGGAAGTATTGTATTACATAATGTGTATTTTCAGCCCTACAATGTGACATAACATGAACTAGTGCACTACTATGGTTCAGAAAATTAACTAGGGCCCTACTATGGGACATAACAGTTACAATAGCTGTGGATAAGTGTCTCTTTAAAAGCATTTGGACAGGGGCCCCTTTAAAATGTTGACATGGGGCACGCAAAGTTCTGGCCACGTCCCTGACTCCAAAGCTTACTTTCAGAATTTGATTGGCCTTCTAGCCCCGTATAGTGATTTCTCAATTCTAGGGATGAGTGGGTCCTGATCTCAGAGATCCGAACCCCCCCCCCGGACTTCGCGATCCAAGTCCTGATCCGAGTCCGACTCGGGACTTCCCGCCAGACTCGGATCCCAGATCGAGGCAAAACATCATCATCCCGCTGTCGGATTCTCGATGGTTTTGGATTCCTTATAAGGAGCCGCATGTCACCATCATTTTCACTCCGGACTTGGAGAGTGAGGGAGACAGACCTCTGTCTCTCTGTGGGTGGTGGCGTACAGGGGTGCAGCTGCCCTGTGCTGTTAGGGTTGATGCTGTCCTGTGCTGTACAGGGGTGCTGTTCTAGTGTGCTGTCCTGTGGTGTTCTGTGCCGTTAGTGGTGCTGCTGTCTTGTTCTGTACAGGAGTGCACTGTTTTGTGTGCTGTAAAAATAAAGTGGCACTGTCCTGTGTGCTGTAAAGATAAAGGGATGCTGAGGCCCTATTCTGTATGCTATAAAAATAAAGGGGCACTGTTCTGTGTGCTGTAAAAATAAAGGAGCGCTGTGGCTTTGTAATGTGTGCTGTAAAAATAAAGGGGCACTGTTCTGTGTGCTTTAAGAATAGAGGGGCACTGTTCTGTGTGCTGTAAAAATAAAGGGGCATGGTTCTGTGTGCTGTAAAAATAAAGGGGCACTGTTCTATGTGCTGTAAAAATTAAGGGGTGCTGTGGCCTTGTCCTGTGTGCTGTAAAAATAAAGCGGCACTGTTCTGTGTGCTGTAAAAATAAAGGGGCACTGTTCTGTGTGCTGTAAAAATAAAAGGGCACCGTGGCCTTGTCCTGTGTGCTGTAAAAATAAAGGGGCACTGTTCTGTGAAATGGAGAACAAAAATTTGGAGGAAAAATTAGTGGAAGATCAGGAACCACTTCCTAGTACTAGTGCTGAAGCTGCTGCCACCAGTCATGACATTGACGATGCAATTCCATCAACGTCGTCTGCTAAGGCCGATGCCCAATGTCATATAGGGCATGTAAAATCCAAGAAGCAAAAATTAATAACCAAAAAAATAATAGTTATCTGATGAGAAACGTAAAATTGGCAATATGCCATTCACGACACGAAGTGGCAAGGAAAGGCTAAGGCCTTGGCCTATGTTCATGACTGGTGGTTCAGCTTCTCATGAAGATGGAAGCCCTACTCCCTCTCAAAAAATAAAAAAAATAAAGCTTGTTAAAGCACAGGAAACAACTATGCATTCAGAGATATAACAAATTCCCAAGGAGAGTCCAACTGTGTCCGCGGTTGCGATGTCTACACCTGACTTTCCCAACACTGTATGGGAAGAGGAGGCTCCTATCATCATTTGCATGCCCTCTGCAAGTGCTGGGAGGAGCACCGCCAGTCCAGTTGCTGATATTGAGATTGAGGATGTTACTGCAGAAGTTTCCCAGAATGAAGAGGATATTGGTGTAGCTGGCGCTGAGGAGGAAGTTGACGATGAGGATTCTGATGGTGGTGTGGTTTGTTTAAATAAGGCACCAGTGTAGACACTCGTTGGCCATGGGATGAAAAAGACCATTGTCATGCCTGGGCAAAATACCAAAAAACCCACAAATTCAGTGTGCTATTATTTCTCCACAAATCCGGACAAGTATCAAGCCATGTGTTGACTTTGTAAGTTGGGGTAAGGACGTTAACCACCTAGGAACATCCTCCCTTATACGTCACCTGCTCTGCATTCATCATAAGTCATTGTCAAGTTCAGAAACTTTGGGTAAGAGCGTATGCAGTCCAGTGACACCTAAATCCATTTTTCCTGTTGTATCCAAGCATGTGCAATCCACACCACCAACTCCCTCATCGTCAATTTCCTCCTCAGTCAGGATCAGAAGTAGTCCTGCAGGCCATGTCACTGGCATGACTGACGAGTCCTCTCCTAACCGGGATTCCTTTGGATAATCCTTGAGTGCTACGCCTTCCGCTGCCACTGCTGTTGTTGCTGCTGGAAGTCGATCTTCATCCAAGAGAGGAAGTCGGAAGACCACTTGTACTGCTTTTTCTAAGCAATTGACTGCCAAACAGTCCTTTGCGAGGAAGATGAAGTATGACAGCAGTCACCCTGTTTCAAAACAGATTACTGAGGCCATAACAACTATGCTGGTGTGAGACATGCGCCCGGTATCTGCAATTAGTGCAGTGGGATTTAGACAGTTGATGGACGTAATGTATCCCCGGTACCAAATCCGTCTAGATTCCACTTCAGTAGGCAAGCGATTCCCGGACTGTACAGGGACATTAAGAAAAAGTGTCCTCAGTGTCCTGAAAAATGCGGTTGTACCCACTGTCCACTTAACCATGGACACGTGGACAAGTGGAGCAGGGCACACTAAGGACTACATGACTGTGGCAGGCCACTGGATAGATGTATTGCCTTCCGCAGCACCAACAGCAGTGGCACCAGTAGCAGCATCTCACAAATGCCAACTCGTTCCTAGGCAGGCTACGCTGTATATCACCGGTTTCCGTAAGAGGCACACCACTGACAACCTTTTACGGAAACTGAGGGACATCATCGCACAATGACTTACCCCACTTAGACTCTCCTGGGGATTTGTGATATCTGACAATGGCATCCATTCCGAGTTGATCGCTCGCTAGCTACTTTTAGCAGTCATGCAAACGCATAGTCACCGCCCATGGGGGAGTGTATTTTCGCTTTGCAGGAGTGCAAACGCCTGTACAGCAGAGCGGTTGCAAACACATTTTGTGCAGAACAAGACCAGCCCTGTAGTTACTTATTCTGTGCGATGATTGCTGCGACGAATGACACGGTAATGACGTATGATACCCGCCCAGCAAACGCCCGGCCACGCCTGCGTTTTTCCAGACACTCCCTGAAAATGGTCAGTTTTCTCCCAGAAACTCCCAGAAACTCCCACTTCCTGTCAATCTCCTTGCGATCGGCTGTGCGACTGAAAGCGTCGCTAGAACCTGTGCAAAACCACGATGCTCTTTGTACCCGTATGCCATGCGTGCGCATTGCGGTGCACACGCATGCGCAGTTTTGCCATTTTTTTTACTGATCGTTACGCAGCAAACAACGGCAGCTAGCGATCAACTCGGAATGAGGGCCAACGCCACCAATATTGTACGTGCATTACATCTGGGCAAATTCCAGCACGTCCCATGTTTTGCACATACAATTAATTTGGTGGTGCAGAATTTTTTGAAATAAGACAGGGGCGTACAGGAGATGCTGTTGGTGGCCCAAAAAATGGTGGGCCACTTTCGACATTCATCGACTGTGTGCTGAAGACTGGAGCACCAGCAAACACTCCTGAACCTGCCCTGCCATCACCTGAAGCAAGAGGTGGTAACGAGGTTGAATTCAACACTCTATATGCTAAAGGCTATTCAAGACTATACATCCACCTACGATATAGGCAAAGGAGGGGGAATGCATCTGACTCAAGCACAGTGGAGAATGATTTCTGTGTTGTGCAAGGTTCTCCAACCCTTCAAATTTGCCACATGTGAAGTTAGTTCAGACACTGCCAGCTTGAGTCAGGTCATTCCCCTCATCAGGCTTTTGCAGAAGCAGCTGGAGAAATTGATGCAGGAGCTAAGATGGAACGATTCCGATAAGAAAGTGGGACTTGTGGATGGAGCCCTTCATTTCCTTTGCCAGGATTCAAGGGTGGTCAATCTGTTGAAATCAAAGCACTACATTTTGGCCACCATGCTCGATCCTAGGTTTAAAGCAGTGATCTCCAACCCGTAGCTCGCCGTAGTATTTTCGGTAGCTCACAGAGTGCACGGGCTTGGGCAGTCACTGGCACTCCTCCTCCCTTCATTTTTAATATGGTGCCGTCCGTCAGCCAATCAGAGCTCGTGGACCGGCAGTGGCGGCACCTGATTGGCTGCCGGACCGCGAGTTTTGATTGGCTCACTTACCGGCACCATATTTTAAATGCCCGCCGCCGCCGGAGACGCTGTCACCCTCACCGCAGCCGCTCTCTGGACTTCACAGGAGAGGCGCGCGCTGCGCTCTCCTCCGCTTCCGTCCCTCATACAGGAGTAGCAGCACCGGCGACAGTAGAAGAAGCCAGCAAGGGTTAGCACTGTGTGGGTAACTGTATCCGACACTGCGGGGGTATCTTATCTGGCGCTGCGGGGGGCATTTTAAATGGCACTGCGGGGGGAATTGTATCTGGCACTGGTGGGGGCATTGTATCTGACACTGCTGGGGGCATTATTTGTGTATCTGGCACTGCTGGGGGGCATTATTTGTGTATCTGGCACTGCTGTGAGGAATTATTTGAATATCTGGCACTGCTGAGGGGCATTATTTGTGTATCTGGCACTGCTGAGGGGCATTATTTTTGTATCTGGCACTGCTGAGGGGCATTATTTTTGTATCTGGCACTGCTGAGGGGCATTATTTGTGTATCTGGCACTACGCGGGGGGGGGGGGGCATTACTTGTAGTTGTGAGGCTACACCCACTTTTGTGAGGCTACACCCACTTTCACAGGAATGCACGCGCATTGGGGGGAGGGGGTAGCTCATTCAGAGGTTTTATTTTCCAAAAGTAGCTCACACCCCAATTAAGGTTGGAGACCACTTGTTTAAAGCCTACGTTGTATCCCTCTTTCTGGCGGACACAAGTCTGCAGAGGTGCAAAGACCTGCTGATGAGAAAATTGTCAACTCAAGCGGAACGTGACTGTCAACAGCTCCTCCCCAATTTTCTCCCGCAACTGGGGCTGCAAGGAAAATAATAAAATTTCCTAGCCCACCTGCTGGTGGTGATGCAGGGCAGTCAGGAGCAAGTGTTGACATCTGGTCCGGACTGAAGGAGCTGCTAACTATTGCATATGATGCTGTCACCATTGAAAGAATGGTGGAGGATTATATCGGTGACAGCATCCAAGTAGCCATGTCAGACAGTCCGTATGTATACTGGAAGGAAAAAGAGGCAATTTGGAGGCCCTTGCACAAACTGGCTTTATTTTACCTAAGTTGCCCCCCTCCAGTGTGTCTCTGAAAGAGTGTTTAGTGCAGCCACTAACCTTGTCAGCGATCGGCGTAGGAGGTTACTTCCACAAAATCTGGAGAAGATGATGTTCATCAAAATTAATTCCTCCAGGAAGACCTCCAGGAAGACCTCCAGCAGTTGCCTGCAGAAAGTACACAGGGACCTGTGATGGTGGATTCCAGTGGGGACGAATTAATACTCTGTGAGGATGGGGATGTACACACTGAAAGAGGTAAGGAACCGGAGGATGAGGGCGACATCTTGCCTCTGTAGAGCCAGTTTGTGCAAGGAGAGATGAAATATGTGGTTCCAGGTGCCGATTGAAGTAGCCAGGTGGTGGCAGCACATTACCCTCCAACTGCACAGTGGGTGGAGTCAAATTGCTTCTTTTTTCGTGGGGGGGATTTATTGCTTCTTTTTTTGTGGGGACCGAAACAAACCAATCATTTCAGCCACAGTCGTGTGGCAGACCCTGTCGCTGAAATGATTGGTTTGTTAAAGTGTGCATATCCTGTTTATATAACATAACAGTGGGGGGGAGGGCCCAAGGACAATTCCATCTTGCACCTATTTTTTCTTTGTATTATGTGCTCTTTTTGGGGCCTAGTTTTGAAAACTGCCATCCTGTCTGACACTGCAGTGCCACTCCTAGACTGGCCAGGTGTTTGGGCCGTCCACTTGTGTCACTTAGCTTAGCCATACAGCTACCTCGGTGCAACCTTTTGGCCTAAAAACATTATTGTGAGGTGTTCAGAATGACTAGAAATGAGTGGAAATGAATGTTATTGAGGTTAATAATACCATAGGATCAATATTACCCCCAAATTCTGTGATTTTAGCTGTTTATATGGTTGTTTTTTTCCCAAAAAACATCCAGATCCAAAACACGAAAGGAGATCCAGATCCAGAAGCAAAACCCAAAACCCAAGAAGTGTCTGCTGCACATCTGTATTTGGGACTTTATCTCCATCCACTTTATCTCCTTCTAAGGCTTAGTAAATAGACCCCCTAATCCGGTTGATACTAACCTCCTGCTACAGATGCCCCTCCCGGGATTGGAGGACATCTAGGTAAGTATATTCTATTTTACTGTAAATCTTGGCAGAGTGGATATGATCCAAATGTCAGTAAAAGAAAAATTGTTATGACAATATTACATTTAACAAATAATTTACTTTTATATATAACATTTCTATAAAGAATTTGGTTTACAATAACTTTACAGATTCCTAATAATCTCTTCTCCAACTATCACCTGTCTTCCGTTACTCTTACATCCTAGCAACTGTTATGGCCCTAGACTCACTGGGTGAGATGCATCAATGTAAAAGATGTGGTCAAACTTCCA
Source organism: Pseudophryne corroboree (assembly GCF_028390025.1). Classification (NCBI taxonomy): domain Eukaryota; kingdom Metazoa; phylum Chordata; class Amphibia; order Anura; family Myobatrachidae; genus Pseudophryne; species Pseudophryne corroboree. Next base: position 119,220,402 of record NC_086446.1, on the reverse strand, counting down.
AACATGCCATCTTCTGTTGTTTCGCCATATTCCTCATGTGCACCAAGTTCTGGAAAGTGACATTTTGTGGAGCTTGGACCCGATTGGAAGCACCATCTTTAGATAGTATAGCATTGTAGAAGCCTTTGGATTTCTCTTTGCAATTTTCCTCTGAGAGGGATCCAATAGGATCTTTCCTAGTGTCCCCGCAGCAAGCACATGCAGTGCTACATCTTGTTAAATGAACAGCCACTTTCGTTGATGCACATATGATCCAACAAACCCTGTTGAAAGTATTGTTTTGAAAGATATCTCATATATTTGCCCAGATCTGTGATTCTGTGACTCAGTGTATAACGCTGGGGGTGAGGCTCTAGCAGGGTCTGCCCTTCGGAATCACAGATCACTGTGAGTTAGAACCCCCCCCCCCCCTTCACAGGTCCACGTCATTACTAGCCCTGGGCCAGATACACAGGATGCAGCCATATGCCGCGGTGGTGACAGCTCCATAAGCGGAGGGTTACAGTGCGGCTCTCCCTCCTCTCTCCACCTTCCACAGGTTATACAACCACTGGGCCACATACACAGGCTGCAGCCATATGCCGCGCTGCTGACAGCTCCTTACCTCTGGGTTACAGCGCGGTTCCCCATCCCATCTCCAGGGACGATGACGGCGGCGGCTGGGTGTGGCATGCGGAGGGCGGTAGCGGTGTTGCACCGTACCACCGATAATTGGCCCAGATCTCGGTGGAACACACAGTGCGGAAGCAGCGGCGTGAGGGACGGACGTCACGGGGTTGGGCCTTCCACTGTGCTCTGGTGGCTGCTGCTGTACACACAGCGTGGTGGCTGCCGGGTGCTGCTGGGGGAAGCGGTGATGTCATGGGGCGGGGTTTCCAGTATGCTCCGCCGGCTGCTGCTGTACACAAAGCGTGGTGGCTGCCTGGTGCTGCTGGGGCTATTGAGTAGTGGGGACAATATCATCGCTTCAGGTACTATTAGAGAGCAAACATGTTATTGCATAGTCTTTGTACTGCTATGGTACAGCCAATGGGGCGCAGTTGTTAACAGGGTGTCGCACATAGTATTGCACCAGCCGACAGCCCAGGTGTCTGAGATATTACATAAACACTACCAAACACTACCCTGCTGCATGCATGCCCACAGGGTACAGGGAAACCCCGGGTGAGTCCTACTGCCAATGACCAGCCCCTTCTCTATGGATCAGGTTCTACATTGTGCAACTACTGTATACATATGATACATTATACTGCACAGGACTAGAGTGTATTCTCTACAGTGCATTGCTGCTACTAATCTGGGACTTTATCATGCATACAGAGGGCCTGTTCTAGCCCTTGTGGCGCCCTGGGCGAAAATAGGAGTGTGGCTTCATAAAGGGTCGTGGTGAGTTATGCCCCCTGTAGAGTTGTGCCCCCGTTTGTGCCCCCAGTAGAGTTGTGCCCCCATTTGTGCCCCCAGTAGAGTTGTGCTCCCAGTAGAGTTGTGCCCCCGTTTGTGCTCCCAGTAGAGTTGTGCCCCCGTCTGTGCCCCCAGTACAGTTGCGCCGCTTATAAAAAAAAAAATATATATATATATATATAAATTAATACTCACCATCCCCGCTCCTGATTCCCGACCGCTGCTGCCCTCCATCTCTGTCTGCCGGTGCCGCTCCTCCTCTGATCTATGGGAGAGACGGGCGCTGCTATGTCGGCAGCGCCCTCCGGATGGGGGCGCCCTCCGGAAGGCGGCGCCCCTGCCAAAAATCCTGCGTACCTGTAGCAAGATCCACTACTGTGCATACACTACTAAACTCATTTTATAACGCTGCCTGGGACTGTAGCGGGGACTGCCCTTCTGCATCACAAACCAGGGACTGTACTACACTATGTGATTCATCGTGGCCTGCGCCCACTATTCACGCCTTTGCAAGGAGCTATGCCCCCTTGACCATCGTACGCCCCTTGGCCATGCAATATTTAACCACTAACAAAATTATAATATCAGGTAATACTCCATATAATACAAATATAGCACGGCCTAAGGGTATGCAATTATAATTGCAGGTAATACTCCATATAATACAAATATAGCACGGCCTAAGGGCATGCAATTATAATTGCAGGTAATACTCCATATAATACAAATATAGCACGGCCTAAGGGCATGCAATTATAATTGCAGGTAATACTCCATATAATACAAATATAGCACGGCCTAAGGGCGTGCAGGGGTTCAGGTGCTTTAGCCTGTTGCATAAAATATAAAGATTTCACACACAATGGGCGTGCAGGGGTTAAGGGGGTGTAGCTCCTTACGACGGTGTGAAGAGCGCCCTTAGGGCGCGATGAATCACCTAGTACTTTAATATGAGCCTTTATTTACTTCAAAGGTCCTCCTTAGACTCTTCCAGTTGAAGGTGAATTTCCAGTAGAGCAACCATAAGTAATCTTCCTGTAATCAGCTCAAGTTACTCATAGCGCTAGGTAAATTTAATTACTTCAGTCCAGGTATATAATTCCTACAGAGTGCCTCTGCGGTTAATCTTCACTCACTCACTGCCAGCCAATGCTGTGAGTGCCGCTTCATCTCAGTGCTCAATCCCATTTTTCAGGTTCTTTCATGTAACTCTCCCCCAACTGTCCTCTGCCTCTCCTATAATCCTCTTTTCAGCCCACCAGCTGTTCTCTCTGGACAGCATGTCCGATATTTTCCTTCACTCTCATTACCCACCCCTTCCTCACTCTACTGGGTAGCAGTCACCACCACAGTTCCAGCATATGGGCAACGTAGCAGGTCCTCCTCACGCTGCTGCAGATCCAGCTTACCCCATAGAGGCAGTAGTACTGTCCATGTCTAACGGGCCAGTTTTACACTGTCTCTTTTAATACATTCAAAAAAGTCATTAAAAAATGTGTATAAAAAAATAAATCCATCACCACCAGTGGCAGCTGCTGTCCCTGGGCTGCAGCTCCACCCACACATTGCAGGGGAAGTCGGTCAGCACATACAAACATACATGTGATGCTGTGTGTAATATATATATGCTGGCTTACCTTACCCAGGGATCAGTAACCACTGTTGTATGTATTACTGACCTGCCAGCCCTGCAAGGGTACCATCACTCTTGTCAATCAGCTTCTATAAGCCCACCCCCTGACTTCCATTGGCTCACAGGAGTCAGGGTGTGGGCTTATATAAGATGCAAATTTTAAAATAAACGTAATTATGCAACACCGCTCGGAGAGGCTTCCTCGTGCCGGGCATCTTGCACCATATGGCGTATTGAGGCCAAATAGGATGCATGTTTAGGTTGTATATTAAAATTTAAATTAACAGGGTTTTTTTATTAAGACAAATTTGCTTTTTTATTTTGAAAAATAATTAACAAGGTATTTTTTTCAAAATGATCAGAAAACACAGAAAAAAATGCATTTTGTTTGAAATAAATGTTTACAAATTATGTTGCATGACGTCTTCTGGTTGTGTAGAACGGGACAAAATACTTATTAAGCAAACGGTATGCTAGATATGTCACGTGCTAATTAGACTACAAAAGCCAATTCCTGATCCCTTCAGGATCTAGATTAAACTGTTATACAAGTATGTGTGTCACATTATTTATATGTAAGGTGACAGCTATTATTTTTATAACTGATGACTGGCATGACTCTTGGTGGTTGCTTGAAGGAATCCCATTACTGTCCTGGCTTTGGATTTCCATTTGCTTGGACCACATAAGGGGGTGGTGTTTGGGGAACTGAAGAGTTTCCTGGAGGCATCGAAGTCACAAACTCCCCCTGAATCACAAAGACCTGCAATGATAACAATAATAATTGGTCAACAGGTAAAAAAGGTAGACAGGTAAAAGGTTAACTGTGTCTAAGGTCAACAAGGTTAAAAGGTCAACATGGAAATGGTCTACACAAATGAGGTCAACACAGGTTTTTGAGGTTTTCTGAGCCAAAATGTATTTATTTCACAGCTTGTGACCACCATTAGTGCAAACATAGACCCTAATGGGCTTGTTTCACTTGCAGCGCTTCTGGTAACGTGGCTCACTTCCCTACCGCTGTACTCTCCACTGGTTACTATTCTCAATCATAGTCCACATGGATGGTAAATGGAGCAAACGTTGGAAAAAAATCCCAAAAAGTGTGTCAACCATTGACATTGCCATGTTGACATTTTTAATCTGTATTTATGGTCAATGGGTATCAAAGGTTAACAGTCAACCTTTTACCTGTTGACATTTTGTATCTATCAATCTATTGCATGTCGACCATATGGGGTCTATATATTGTCTAGCAATACACTGGAACCTGTAATAATTCTGTAGGTCATTAAAAGGTTAGGATAAAAATTTCTTAAAATAAATGCCACAATCATTAAAGGTCATGAATATTATAAAATGTGTATAGGAGATGACCAAACTGTGAACATTATGATGGGAAATCAGTACTCATATGAGGCCCCTGACTGTATGAATGAACAAACAAAGCACATATTGTAGGGCCTGATTCTGAATCACACGTAGTAATTTAGCATCCAAAGGGCAATTGTCCTATACATTCTGACAGTATGACACTAGCCACAAACCACTGTGTTTCTCATCATCTCCTTTACCTGGGAGGCATTTGGTGGCACCTGTTCTACAGCCCGGCAGCCATACACAGCGACAGAGATGGACACACAGAACAACAGTAGATTCATAATAACAATGACTGAAACAACGGCATATCCATCAGCCTGAAAAAAAACCCAAACACATCATATTTAGTATTATTGGATTATCAGATATGACCATAATTGGGCTACCATGCCATAGTGTCTCACTTTACTATTACTCTTTTTTTCCTGATTGGCTAATAAACAAAGAGGGAAGAGAGATTCGGATTAATCTAAAAATCTAAAAAACACACTGACAATGAGAAAACCCTTAGAATAAAATAGATGTTCATTTGGGACATACAATAGGGGCCGATTTACTGTATCAGCAGCAGCATCTGAGGATGCGTATGTGAGGTGATAAAATCGACTCAATCCACAATGCGATTATTAATTACATTGCATGGATGTATCAATAATCGCATGCAGGTACAGAGTTTGCAAGAAACTCTGCAGCATTATCAGGGTATTTTTCATGAAAAATACACTGAATATGTGCTGCGCATACGCCCCCGCCATCACCACTAACGCTGACACCAAGTCGAACCCTCGTCGTGACTGCATGCATGTCGGAGGGTGCCGCGGGAGGGGGGAGGGGTTTAAAAAATGCTGCCGGCCAGGTGAACTGAACACACTCTGACCTGGCAGCCTCTACAATGAGTTATAGTGCTTATGTATTTTACTAAACGGCTTAAGTTGAAGGGGAACTGTTACTGGTGCCAGACATTCCTACACCTCACTGCACTACACCTGTTAGTACAGACTATAGCTCCCAGCAGCCCTTTCTCCATGTTTCCGATCGCGCCGGCTGCGTGTGACATCACGCAGCCACCGCGATCACACCCCCAGCCACGACCCCGTTCATGATGCCCCTGCCCCCCATTTGCCGCTCTCCGCCCCCACAACGCTCCATCCTGAAAGTGGAGTGTTGCCATCCCCCTGACCCGCGACCGCCTCTGCCTGATTGACAGGCAGAGGAGATCGCATTTTCTGCACCCCCCCACACAGAAAATGCGGGCGCATGAACAGGACAGGCGCTGCACATGCACCCGCATCTTTTTCTCAATTTTTTGTGGTTGGATCACACACTGCGATCCCTCCTAAATTAGCCCCTTTGTACACAGATTTATACTCAGTGGCACTTAGATATACGGTACATATGTTGATAACTCACTAATCAGTATAAGCTAGCCATTTAGTTTTTCACTCCCAGTTGTTTTATTTAATGCAAATCAGATGCACATTGTGAGTGAGAAATACACTCAACGCAGCCGGGTCACCCAGGACCTGTCGACGGGCTATTTGGCACGACTTGAACAACAGTGTATGGAGACAAATCTGTGACCTGTTCACTATTGGCAGCAATCATTTGACCACTGCCAGATGACATCATTTCCTCCACATGCTATATTAGATTGGGCAGAGGGCAAGTGCCTCACAGTCCATGACTCCAGGTACTGTGAGAGGTTGCCAGTTCATTGGTCAATGTGGAACAAAAGGCAAAGTCCCAGCACAGCTGCTCCCAGTGATTACATGATCAGTTGTAATGGATATTCAGGGCTGGACTGAGGGGCAGATGTATTAACCTGGAGAAGGCATAAGGAAGTGATAAACCAGTGATATGTGCAAGGTGATAAAGGCACCAGCCAACCAGCTCCTAACTGTTAATTTACATAATGGAGCTGATTGGCTGGTGCCTTTATCACCTTGCACATATCACTGGTTTATCACTTCCTTATGCCTTCTCCAGGTTAATACATATGCCCCTGAGACTCAAAAACAGCTCTAGCATATACAGTATTTCCCATTATCCCATATTCATGCAACATAAAATACAAATATATAAATACAATCAAATGAATAATAAAATTCCAAATTACTGTTCCATGTGGAAGTGGGCGGGAAACAACCAAGCTGATCTATATTCCTGGAAGTCCGGGAGAACGCCGTAAAATCCATACGTCCCCCAGACATTCCAAAATATATACTAGTATGGGTAATGTCTCAACTTTATGACGTGACAGCTTGTACCAGCTTCTGTTCCAGTCATGTGTGTGTTTCACTGCTGACTCATTACAGCACTGTACTGAGGAGTTTGCAAACCGCATGCCGATCCATTAACTTTATTGAACTGGGCTTAATGGACTGGGATGGCCGCTTGTGCAGTCAAGTCTACTGTGTTATAGCATTTGTGGTAACAACAGAAGAAGCTGGAAAAGGTCTGTGAAATGTATAATTGGTACCAATGTATCATTAACAAATGTGTCAATAACTAACATGTCTCCATCTTCCCCCTAATTTGAAGACTTCAATATACTTTGTTAATATTTTAAAATGAATGCAAGAATAAAATGAAAATAATAATAATAATAATAATAATAATAATATACAGGCTCAGAATATCAGTAGGACTTACACTGCGATAGCAGTCATAGTATCCATAATCATCATAACAGTTATCATTCATAAAAGCAAAATCTATGATGTTTAGGACTATTCCAATGAAACTGGTAAATGATGAGATGATAGTAAAGGCCAGTGAGCCTTTGACCTACAAAAAAACAACAGAAAGGTCATTTAATTAAGAAGTTAGGCACACAAATAAACATTGAGTTACTGTAATACTGTACACTGTAATACACTGCCCTGAATTAGATACTTGATATAATTGAAATGTTTAATTCCAAGCTCTTGCATGCTAGTCTGCAGTATATCAACTTTCATAAAGTGTTTTCTATTTAATATATTAGGCCGGAGCGTACACCATGGTACCTGTGAGACCCAGCAGTGCCTGGCCTCCTGATTGTTCTGGTTTGTTTGTTATAGTTACCAAATTTTGCAGTGCATCATTGGGACACTCTGGCCTATTCCCTCCAACTTGAAACCACATTTGACCTTTTTATTTCTTAGATTTACTACCATAGCGGCAGCATGTTCCATTGCAAAGCACAATTGGTAACAATATAGAAACAAAGGGAATCAGTATGATATCCCGGCGGACAACAGGCCGACGCCAGCATCCTCACTTCCGGCATACCGCCAGCAAGCGCAGCGCGTCCCCTTACGGCCTCGCTGTACTCGCCACGCTTTGGGCCCAGTGGTGACTAATCTATTCCCCCTCGTGTGGTGGCATGGACCACCACCCAAACAAAGTGATTGCCTCCCAAATTAAGCAAGACTAGGTAATAACAGAAAAACATGTAAGAGGGCCCTACCCATAAGTGCACACACCTAATTCAGAATTGGACATAAAGGCAAATTCTTATTTTACTACTGACAAGGTTTCCTTGTTTTCCGTGCACATGCCTGTAATTTAAGGAGAGTTAATAAAATAATATGTGCATCACTAGTTATACAGGTTAAGTATCCCTTATCCAAAATGCTTGGGACCAAAAGTATTTTGGATATGGGATTTTTCCGTATTTTGGAATATTTGCTTACCATAATGAGATATCATGGTGATGGGATCCAAGTCTAAGCACATAATGCATTTATGTTGCATATACACCTTATATACACAGCCTGAAGGTCATTTAATTAGAGATGTGCACCGGAAATTTTTCGGGTTTTGGTTTTGGATTCGGTTCCGCGGCCGTGTTTTGGATTCGGACGCGTTTTGGCAAAACCTCCCTGAAAATTTTTTGACGGATTTGGGTGTTTTTTTTCAAAACCCCCTCAAAAACAGCTTAGCCACTTGCCTAGCATGGTCGCATCAGATGCGACTATGCCTGCAAGTGCTCTATCTGACCTGGTCGCACGGGATGCGACCAGTCAGATAGAGAGTGTTAGCAGCGGCAAGGAAGAGAAACTTCCCTCCGCTGCTGCTGTCAGAGGGACTGGAAGGTCCCTCCCCCTCCCTGCACTCTCCCCGTGTCTGCCGTGCTGCCGATCACTGCTGACCGGTTAGCACGGCAGGATCTGTCCCCTCCAGCAGCTGCAGACAATGGGAGCCGCTGGGGAGTGTAAATAAACCCTCCCTAGCTGCCCCCAGACCCCCTCTGCATAACTTGAGGCTGTCTCGGCTTTCAAAATGAAAGCCGCGATGGTCGCGATGTTCCCGATGTTCCGATGGTCGCGATGTTCCCGATCGATGTTTCGATGTTTGGGATTTTTATTTTATTTTTTAATTAAAAAAAAAAAAATTTTTTTTCCTTTTTTTTAAACTAAAATCATTTGGGATAGGGTTAAATTCATGTTCTTCACCTAATTCACTAATAAAAAAAAACCCAACAATTTTGGAGCATTTTTTTCCCGAAATAAATCGTCAGTTAAGTGGTTAAATCATAGAATTTTGGGGTAATTTTGATCCTATAGTATTATTAACCTCAATAACCACAATTTCCACTCATTTCCAGTCTATTCTGAACACCTCACACCTCACAATACTATTTTTAGTCCTAACATTTGCACAGAGGTCGCTGGATGACTAAGCAAAGCGACCCAAGAGGGCGGCATAAACACCTGGCCCATCTAGGAGTGGCACTGCAGTGTCAGACAGGATGGCACTTCAAAAAAATAGTCCCCAACAGCACATGATGCAAAGAAAAAAGAGGCGCAATGAGGTAGCTGTGTGACTAAGCTAAGCGACACAAGTGGCCGACACAAACACCTGGCCCATCTAGGAGGGGCACTGCAGTGTCAGACAGAATGGCACTTCAAAAATTGGCCCCAAACAGCACATGATGCAAAGAAAAGAGAAAAAGAGGTGCACTGTGGTCGCTGGACAGCTAAACTAAGCAACGCAAACACCTCAATATCACAGGAATTATTTGTTCTAATAAATGGTATTATTGGTCCAAATCACTGGAAGAAAATGACAAAATCACTGGAATTATTCGTTCTAATCAATGGTATTATTGGTCCAAATCACTGGAAGAAAATGACAAAATCACTGGAATTATTCGTTCTAATCAATGGTATTATTGGTCCAAATCACTAGAAGAAAATGACAAAATCACTGGAATTATTCATTCTAATCAATGGTATTTTTGGTCCAAATCACTGGAAGAAAATGACAAAATCACTGGAATTATTCGTAAACATTTGTAGAAAGTCGCTGCTTTCTGATTACAGAAATGTTCAGATATTCCTGTGAATCAACAATCCCTTCCCAGAGGAAAAAGAAATTGAGAAACCGTTGATTGAGAATGTTTGTTCTCTTTCCCTTACAAAGGAACAAACAACTTTCCAAGATGACTGACGTTTTTGGGATTATGGAGACATAATGTTTTTGAATATAAATCCTAAAGCAGGTGGTGTATTAGAGCAAAAGAGTGCAAGAGACCAGCCATGCAGTTTCTGAAATATTATGACAAAATGTTACTGTATTTCATAAGCACTCATTCCTAACTCTGCTAAGTACTGTTTGGTATACTGCATCTGGCTTCCATGGGGTAGTTGTCCATTATTTCAGCTTCCATTGATCTTTTTGAAAGCGGTAGAAGTTATTGATTCTTTTTTTTTATTTATTTTTTCCCTATTTTTAATTTTCTCCTGCATAGCCCAGTAAAATGTTTCAACGTTAAGTATTGACTTGTGCCTTCTGGGGGTCCACTTCTTCACCAAACCCAGCCAGATCTCATCCTAACCCTTTGTTCCACATTCTCTATGTACCCCATCGTGTCACCCATGTCTGTCTACCCCTCCCCTTTAGATTGTAAACTCTCACGTGCAGGGTCCTCTTCCCTCATGTGCGTATCCTTTGTCTTACTTTAATAATCTTCAACTGTACCACATCCAGCAGTCTTCTGCCACCTGATATTTATTCCAGTGTTATCTGCTGATGTAACTATGTGTATTTACCCTGTACTTGTCCTATACTGTCATCAACTGTAAGTTGCTGTTTTCCTGTTTGATTATTTATGTACTTTGTAATTGGGCGCTGCAGAACCCTTGTGGCACCATATAAATAAAGCATAATAATAATAATAATAATAATAATAATAATAATAATATAGGGTGTATAATCCCCAGGTGTATCTCACACATCACACACCTGGGGATTATACACCCTATACACTGTACTGTGTGATGTGTGAGATACACCTGGGGATTATACACCCTATATACTGTACTGTATCGCACACATCGCTCAGTACTGATTACAGGATGTATAATCACCAGGTGTATAACACACGTCGCACAGTACAGTATACATACTGGTCACAACAATGCAGCAGATATTGAGCACTGATCAGGATACTAGAAGTGACACAGAGCTGCAAGATACAGCAATGGCCTACTGTACTGTACTATATATGTATACTGCTGGTCACCAAAATGCTGCACTGTCCTACTATATACTGCTAACAATAATGCAGCACAGATATGGAATGAATACTTGCAGTGACACAGAGCTGCAAGATACAGCAATGGCCTACTGTACTGTTCTACTATTATACTGGTGGTCCCCAGTCCCCACAATAAAGCACACTGAGCACAGATATTTGCAGCACACTGAGCACAGATATGGAGCGTTTTCAGGCAGAGAACGTAGATATTTTCAGCACACTGAGCACAGATATTTGCAGCACACTGAGCACAGATATTTGCAGCACGCTGAGCACAGATTACGGAGCTTTTCAGGGAGAGAACGCAGCCACGTCCTCTCCGTTCAATCTCCAACGCACAAGTGAAAATGGCGGCGACGCGCGGCTCTTTATATAGAATACGAATCTCGCGAGAATCCGACAGCGGGATGATGACGTTCGGGCGCGTTCGGGTTAACCGAGCAAGGCGGGAAGATCCGAGGCTGCCTCGGACCCGTGTAAAATAGGTGAAGTTCGGGGGGGTTCGGATCTCGGAGAACCGAACCCTCTCATCTCTACATTTAATACAATATTTTTAATAACTGTGTGTATTAAACAAAGTTTGTGTACATTGAGCCATCAGAAAACAAAGGTTTCACTAAAAAAATTCTGTATTTCGGAATATTTGGATTAGTGATGAACGGGTTCGGTTCCTCGGAAACCGAATCCCCCCGAACTTCACCCATTTTACACGGGTCCGAGGCATACTCGGATTCTCCCGTATGGCTCAGTTAACCCGAGCGTGCCCGAACGTCATCATCCCGCTGTCGGATTCTCGCGAGATTCGGATTCTATATAAGGAGCCGCGCGTCGCCGCCATTTTCACTCGTGCATTGGAAATGTTAAGGAGAGGACGTGGCTGGCGTCCTCTCCGTTTGTGCTTATTGCTTAATTGTGGGGACTGGGGAGCAGCTGTATTATATAGGAGGAGTACAGTGCAGAGTTTAGCTGATCAGTGACCACCAGTTTTATCCGTTCTCTGCCTGAAAAACGCTCCATATCTGTGCTCAGTGTGCTGCATATATCTGTGCTCACACTGCTTTATTGTGGGGACTGGGGACCAGCAGTATTATATAGGAGGAGTACAGTGCAGAGTTTTGCTGACCAGTGACCACCAGTATACGTTGTCTGCCTGAAAAACGCTCCATATCTGTGCTCAGTGTGCTGCATATATCTGTGCTCACACTGCTTTATTGTGGGTACTGGGGACCACCAGTATATTATATAGGAGGAGTACAGTGCAGAGTTTTGCAGACCAGTGACCACCAGTATATATAGCATTACGGTACGGAAGGCCACTGCTCGACCTACCTCTGTGTCGTCAAGTATACTATCCATCTAGATTCTATACCTGTGGTGCATTTTAGTTTTGCAGTTTGCTGAAAGTGACCACCAGTATATATAGCAGTACGGTACGGAAGGCCACTGCTCTACCTACCTCTGTGTTGTCAAGTATACTATCCATCTAGATTCTATACCTGTGGTGCATTTTAGTTTTGCAGTTTGCTGACAGTGACCACCAGTATATATAGCAGTACGGTACGGAATGTCACTGCTCTACCTACCTCTGTGTCATCAAGTATACTATCCATCTAGATTCTATACCTGTGGTGCATTTTAGTTTTGCAGTTTGCTGACAGTAACCACCAGTATATATAGCAGTACGGTACGGAAGGCCACTGCTCTACCTACCTCTGTGTCGTCAAGTATACTATCCATCTAGATTCTATACCTTTGGTGCATTTTAGTTTTGCAGTTTGCTGACAGTGACCACCAGTATATATAGCAGTACGGTACGGAAGGCCACTGCTCTACCTACCTCTGTGTCGTCAAGTATACTATCCATCTAGATTCTATACCTGTGGTGCATTTTAGTTTTGCAGTTTGCTGACAGTGACCACCAGTATATATAGCAGTACGGTACGGAAGGCCACTGCTTTACCTACCTCTGTGTCGTCAAGTATACTATCCATCTAGATTCTATACCTGTGGTGCATTTTAGTTTTGCAGTTTGCTGACAGTGACCACCAGTATATATAGCAGTACGGTACGGAAGGCCACTGCTCTACCTACCTCTGTGTCGTCAAGTATACTATCCATCTAGATTCTATACCTGTGGTGCATTTTAGTTTTGCAGTTTGCTGACAGTGACCACCAGTATATATATAGCAGTACGGTACGGAAGGCCACTGCTCTACCTACCTCTGTGTCGTCAAGTATACTATCCATCTAGATTATATACCTGTGGTGCATTTTAGTTTTGCAGTTTGCTGACAGTGACCACCAGTATATATAGCAGTACGGTACGGGAGGCCACTGCTCTACCTACCTCTGTGTCGTCAAGTATACTATCCATCTAGATACTATACCTGTGGTGCATTTTAGTTTTGCAGTTTGCTGACAGTGACCACCAGTATATATAGCAGTACGGTACGGAAGGCCACTGCTCTACCTACCTCTGTGTCGTCAAGTATACTATCCATCTAGATTCTATACCTGTGGTGCATTTTAGTTTTGCAGTTAGCTGACAGTGACCACCAGTATATATAGCAGTACGGTACGGAAGGCCACTGCTCTACCTACCTCTGTGTCGTCAAGTATACTATCCATCCATACCTGTGGTGCATTTCAGTTGTGCGCAGTATATATAGTAGTAGGCCATTGCTATTGATACTGGCATATAATTCCACACATTAAAAAATGGAGAACAAAAATGTGGAAGTTAAAATAGGGAAAGATCAAGATCCACTTCCACCTCGTGCAGAAGCTGCTGCCACTAGTCATGGCCGAGACGATGAAATGCCATCAACGTCGTCTGCCAAGGCCGATGCCCAATGTCATAGTAGAGAGCATGTAAAATCCAAAAAACAAAAGTTCAGTAAAATTACCCAAAAATCAAAATTGAAAGCGTCTGATGAGAAGCGTAAACTTGCCAATATGCCATTTACGACACGGAGTGGCAAGGAACGGCTGAGGCCCTGGCCTATGTTCATGGCTAGTGGTTCAGATTCACATGAGGATGGTAGCACTCATCCTCTCGCTAGAAAACTGCAGTGCCACTCCTAGATGGGCCAGGTGTATGTGTCGGCCACTTGGGTCGCTTTGCTTAGTCACACAGCTACCTCATTGCACCTCTTTTTTTCTTTGTATCATGTGCTGTTTGGGGACTATTTTTTAAATCTGCCATCCTGTCTGACACTGCAGTGCCACCCCTAGATGGGCTAGGTGTTTGTGTCGGCCACTTGGGTCGCTTAGCTTAGTCACACAGTGACTTTGGTGCACCTCTTTTTTTCTTTGCATCATGTGCTGTTTGGGGACTATTTTTTTGAAGTGCCATCCTGCCAGACACTGCAGTGCCACTCCTAGATGGGCCAGGTGTTTGTGTCGGCCACTTGTGTCGCTTAGCTTAGTCACACAGCGACCTTGGTGCGCCTCATTTTTTCTTTGCATCATGTGCTGTTTGGGGACTATATTTTTGAAGGGCCATCCTGCCAGACACTGCAGTGCCACTCCTAGATGGGCCAGGTGTTTGTGTCGGCCACTTGTGTCGCTTAGCTTAGCCATCCAGCGACCTCGGTGTAAATTTTAGGACTAAAAATAATATTGTGAGGTGTGAAGTGTTCAGAATAGACTGAAAATGAGTGGAAATTATGGTTATTGAGGTTAATAATACTATGGGATCAAAATGACCCCCAAATTCTATGATTTAAGCTGTTTTTGAGGGTTTTTTAAAAAAAAAACACCCGAATCCAAAACACACCCGAATCCGACAAAAAAATTTCAGGGAGGTTTTGGCAAAACGCGTCCGAATCCAAAACACGGCCGCGGAACCGAATCCAAAACCAAAACACAAAACCCGAAAAATTTCCGGTGCACATCTCTAAACGTAACCAATTAAATGTCCAATTGTTTTCAGGAATAACTCACCAGGCAGACCTCGTTGTTTCTCTGAGCTGCAATTGACAGTGATCCAGCGAGGATGTACTATAAGGTATAAAACAGGAATGACACATATTATTCAGAGTGCTTTATAATGATAGATACAGTATGGAGCTCACACATACTACTGAATTAGGTGTACTGAAAGGTTTAGCTCTATGGATAACCTAATAAACAAATGTAAGACAGGTGGTGAAATCACGATTTTCATACCTGAATATGATGTGAATATACCGGTAAATCTGAGATTGCGATTAGGGGAAAATGTATGAGCCTCCATTATGGGGAGAAGTGGTATCAGCACACATTATGTGCACTGATACTGCTTCTTCCCCATGTACGACTCTGGCAGTGTGTGCTGTATGATAAGATAATATGCAGATATGCAGGGCAATGTATGAACAGTCAGTGGTGCCGGCCGTTCCAACTGCAGTTGTCGTTGCCAATACACCACAGCCAGTGGCGTAACTAGAAGTTGTTCTCCCCCAAGCCAAAACCACCAAGTTGTTCTCCCCCAAGCCAAGCGCGCGGCGCAAAAAGGGTGTGTGGCTTTGTTGGGATGGGCGTGGCTTCGCATGAAGGGGTGTGGCATTGCAGGAAAAGACTTCCTATACCCCAGTTTTGCAACCTGCACGCCCAGACGTTGGCCACTACAGGACAGAAAAATAATCCTGATTCATGCCCCTTACATTATTTGTCATTTTTCCTCCTTATAGTAATGCCCAGTATACATTATGCCACATACTGCAATGGCCCTTAGTCATTATGCCACACACAACAATGCACATGACACAATATGCACACACTGTAATGCCCCCGACACATTATGCCACACACCGTAATGCCTGTGACACATTATGACACACACCGTAATGCCTTTGACACATTATGCCACACACCGTAATGCCTGTGACACATGATGACAGGAATCGCAATGCCCATTGTACATTATGCTACACACTGCAATGCCCCTGATACATTATAGCACATACCACAATGCCCGTGATATAGTATACCACACACAGTAATGCCTGTGACACATGATGACAGGAATCGCAATGCCCATTGTACATTATGCTACACACTGCAATGCCCCTGATACATTATAGCACATACCACAATGCCCGTGATATAGTATACCACACACAGTAATGCCTGTGACTGTGCCTCTGTGGTGGCTGGCCACGCCCCCACTGGAACCTGGCTACACCTTTAATCATGGGCCCCTATAGCCGCATTCCCCCGGTGGGCCCTTCATGCCCCAGTCCGACACCGTACGTCATCGACTTGGAGTCCTAAAGATATCAATTCCTGAGCTATGGACAGCATCTTGTCAATATTCATGTCCCTCCCTGCATTCACTCAATTTAGTACAGTACAGTGAGGGTCATTCCGACTCGATCGCTCGCTGCAGTTTATCGCAGCGCAGCGATCGGGTTGGTACTGCGCATGCGCCGGTGCCGCAGTGCGCCGGCGCATGCCTGCCGTCATTGCCTAGCGATCGCCTCTGAGGTAGAGTCGGTCTCTGGGCGGGAGGGGGATGGACGGCGGCGTTAAGCCGCCGTATAGGGGGCGCGGTCTGGCCAACGTGGGCGTGGCCAGACCATTGTGGGGGTGGGCCGCGGCGGCTGTGTGACGTCACACGCAGCCGCTGCAACCCGGGGCAGCGAAGAGGTTCTCCCGGCCAGCCGCAGGAGCTGCGCTGGCCAGGAGTAACTCCTGAGATGCAAAAGCATCGCCGCTGTGCGATGCTTTTGCATTTCTGCAGGGTGGGTGGGGGGGCAAGACTGACACGCGGGGCGGACTAGCCCTGTGCTGGGCATCCCCCCGCATGTCTGAGTGCTTGATCGTAGCTGTGCTAAATGTAGCACAGCTACGATCAACTCGGAATGACCCCCAGTGGGCCTAGTTCAGGAGCAGTTGTAAAACTGGCAAAATCGCAGATGACTGTTTTTTGTCCGTCCGCGCATGCACGAAGTCCGCAAAGTGCATGCACGGACTTTCTATTTGCGATCACATCCCAGAATGATGAAATTACAAAATGAGTGACAGGCGGTGGGTGGTCAGGGCACCCGGCACAATCCTTTCCAATCTTTATTGGCACTTCTTATTTTTGGTGTACAGTTGACGGGGACACAGCCAAAAAGGGGGACATTTATTAAGCAGTGATAAGTGTGGAGAAGTGAGCCAGTGGAGAAGTTGCCCATGGCAACCAATCAGCACTGAAGTAACATCTATAATTTACATACTATAAAATTATACAGAGCTGCTGATTGGTTGATGGGGCAACTTCTCCACTGGCTCACTTCTCCACTCTTATCACTGCTTAGTAAATGTCCCCCCATGTACAGTAAAATACACTGCCTTTATGAAAAAAATGTATCTTAAATTGAATTATTATGAAAAACTTGAAATTTATTTTAACACCAGAAAAAATATATCCTCTAGCCACATCTTATTTTTGGGGTGCAGCTGATGGGAACACACCTGCAACCACTAAGTGCAATAATATATGCAGCCTCTCTGAAACCCTCACTCTTGGAAAAAAAATAAGATTTTACTTACCGGTAAATCTATTTCTCGTAGTCCGTAGTGGATGCTGGGGACTCCGTAAGGACCATGGGGAATAGACGGGCTCCGCAGGAGACAGGGCACTTTAAGAAAGAATTTGGATTCTGGTGTGTTCTGGCTCCTCCCTCTATGTCCCTCCTCCAGACCTCAGTTAGAGAAACTGTGCCCGGAAGAGCTGACAGTACAAGGAATGGATTTTGGAATCCAGGGTAAGACTCATACCAGTCACACCAATCATACCGTATCACTCGTGATAAATTTACCCAGTTAACAGTATGAACAACAACGGAGCATCAGATCAACCCTGATGCAACCAAACATAACCCTTATTTAAGCAATAACTATATACAAGCATTGCAGAAGAAGTCCGCACTTGGGACGGGCGCCCAGCATCCACTACGGACTACGAGAAATAGATTTACCGGTAAGTAAAATCTTATTTTCTCTAATGTCCTAGTGGATGCTGGGGACTCCGTAAGGACCATGGGGATTATACCAAAGCTCCCAAACGGGCGGGAAAGTGCGGATGACTCTGCAGCAAACACAAGGTCCTCCTCAGCCAGGGTATCAAACTTGTAGAACTTTGCAAAAGTGTTTGAACCTGACCAAGTAGCCGCTCGGCAAAGCTGTAATGCCGAGACCCCTCGGGCAGCCGCCCAAGAAGAGCCCACCTTCCTTGTGGAATGGGCTTTCACTGATTTTGGAAGCGGCAATCCAGCCGCAGAATGAGCCTGCTGAATCGTGTTACAGATCCAGCGAGCAATAGTTTGCTTTGAAGCAGGAGCACCCAGCTTGTTGGATGCATACAGGATAAACAGCGACTCAGTTTTCCTGACTCTAGCCGTTCTGGCTACATAAACCTTCAAAGCCCTGACCACATCTAGTAACTCGGAATCCTCCAAGTCACGAGTAGCCACAGGCACCACAATAGGTTGGTTCATATGAAAAGATGACACCACTTTTGGCAGAAATTGTGGACGAGTCCGCAACTCTGCCCTGTCCATATGGAAAACCAGATAGGGGCTTTTATGTGACAAAGCCGCTAATTCTGACACACGCCTAGCCGAAGCCAAGGCTAATAGCATGACCACCTTCCACGTGAGATATTTTAACTCCACCGTTTTGAGTGGCTCAAACCAGTGTGACTTCAGGAAACTCAACACCACGTTAAGATCCCAAGGTGCCACTGGAGGCACAAAAGGGGGCTGAATATGCAGCACTCCCTTTACAAACGTCTGAACTTCAGGAAGAGAAGCCAGTGCTTTTTGAAAGAAAATGGATAGGGCTGAAATCTGGACCTTAATGGAACCCAATTTCAGGCCCAAAGTCACTCCCGACTGTAGGAAGTGAAGGAAACGGCCCAGATGGAATTCCTCCGTAGGGGCATTCCTGGCCTCACACCAAGCAACATATTTTCGCCATATACGGTGATAATGTTTAGCCAACACGTCCTTCCTAGCCTTTATCAGCGTAGGAATAACCTCATCCGGAATGCCTTTTTCTGCTAGGATCTGGCGTTCAACCGCCATGCCGTCAAACGCAGCCGCGTTTTGTTCTCACTCCTCTTTTTCTTATGATTCTCAGCACCTTGGGTATGAGAGGAAGAGGAGGGAATACATAGACCGACTGGAACACCCACGGTGTCACTAGTGCGTCTACAGCTATCGCCTGAGGGTCTCTTGACCTGGCGCAATACCTCTGTAGCTTTTTGTTGAGGCGGGATGCCATCATGTCCACCTGCGGCAGTTCCCACCGAGTTGCAATCTGCGTGAAGACTTCTTGATGAAGTCCCCACTCTCCGGGTGGAGGTCGTGCCTGCTGAGGATGTCTGCTTCCCAGTTGTCCACTCCCGGAATGAACACTGCTGACAGTGCTCTTACGTGATTCTCCGCCCAGCGAAGAATTCTGGTGGCTTCCGCCATCGCCACCCTGCTCCTTGTGCCGCCTTGGCAGTTCACATGAGCCACTGCGGTGATGTTGTCTGACTGAATCAGAACCGGTTGGTCGCGAAGCAGGGTCTCCGCTTGACGTAGGGCGTTGTATATGGCCCTTAGTTCCAGGATATTGATGTGAAGGCAAGTCTCCTGACTTGACCACAGACCTTGGAAGTTTTTTCCCTGTGTGACTGCCCCCCACCCTCGGAGGCTTGCATCCGTGGTCACCAGGACCCAGTCCTGAATGCCGAATCTGCGGCCCTCGAGAAGGTGAGCACTCTGCAGCCACCACAGGAGAGACACCCTGGCCCTGGGGGATAGGGTGATCAGCCGATGCATCTGTAGATGTGATCCGGACCACTTGTCCAACAGATCCCACTGAAAGGTCCTCGCATGGAACCTGCCGAATGGAATGGCCTCGTATGATGCCACCATCTTTCCCAGGACTCGCGTGCAGTGATGCACCGACACCTGTTTTGGTTTTAATAGGCCTCTGACCAGTGTCATGAGCTCCTGAGCCTTCTCCATCGGGAGATAAACCCTCTTCTGGTCTGTGTCCATAATCATGCCCAGGAAGGGCAGACGAGTCGTAGGAATCAGCTGCGACTTTGGAATATTTAGAATCCAGCCGTGCTGTTGTAACACCTCCCGAGAGCATACTACGCTGATCAGCAACTGCTCTCTGGACCTCGCCTTTATGAGGAGATCGTCCAAGTATGGGATAATTGTGACCCCTTGCTTCCGCAGGAGCACCATCATCTCCGCCATTACCTTGGTAAATATTCTCGGTGCCGTGGAGAGACCAAACAGCAACGTTTGGAATTGGTAATGACAATCCTGTACCACAAATCTGAGGTACGCCTGATGAGGTGGATAAATGGGGACATGAAGGTATGCATCCTTTATGTCCAGAACACCATAAAATCCCCCCCTTACAAGCTTGCGATGACCGCCCTGAGCGATTCCATCTTGAACTTGAACCTTTTCAGGTATATGTTCAGGGATTTTAAATTCAATATGGATCTGACCGAACCGTCCGGTTTCGATACCACAAACATGGTCGAATAGTAACCCCTTCCCTGTTGAAGGAGGGGAACCTTTATCACCACCTGCTGAAGATTCAATTTGTGAATTGCAGCTAACACTATTTCCCTCTCTAAGGAGGAAGCTGGCAGGGCCGACTTGAGGTAACGGTGAGGGGGCATCTCTTCGAATTCCAGCTTGTATCCCTGAGACACAATCTCTATAGCCCAGGGATCCACCTGGGAGTGAACCCACTTGTGGCTGAAATTTCGGAGACGTGCTCCCACCGGGCCTAGCTCCGCCTGTTTAGCCCCAGCGTCATGCGGTGGATTTAGTGGAAGCCGGGGAGGACTTCTGTTCCTGGGAACTAGCTGTATTGTGCAGCTTCTTTCCTCTACCCCTGCCTCTGGCAAGAAAGGACGCACCTCGTACTTTCTTGCCTTTTTGTGATCGAAAGGACTGCATTTGATAATACGGTGCTTTCTTAGGCTGTGAGGGAATATATGGCAAAAAATTTGACTTTCCAGCCGTAGCTGTGGAGACCAGGTCCGAGAGACCGTCCCCAAACAATTCCTCACCCTTGTAAGGTAAAACCTCCATGTGCCTTTTCGAGTCGGCATCGCCTGTCCATTGCCGAGTCCACAGGACCCTTCTGGCCGAAATCGACATTGCATTTATTCTAGGGCCCAGTAGGCAAATGTCTCTTTGAGCATCTCTCATATATAGGACAGCGTCTTTAATATGCCCCAGGGTCAACAATATAGTATCCTTGTCTAAGGTATCAATTTCCTCAGATAAGGTATCCGTCCATGCTGCTACAGCACTACACACCCATGCCGACGCGATCGCCGGCATTAGTAAGGTACCTGAATGTGTATAAATGGACTTCAGGATACCCTCCTGCTTTCTATCCGCAGCATCTTTTAGGGTGGCCGTATCCTGTGACGGCAGGGCTACCCTCTTGGATAAGCGTGTTAAAGCTTTGTCTACCCTAGGGGAGGATTCCCAGCGTAACCTATCCGTTGGCAGGAAAGGATACGCCATAAGCATCCATTTGGAAATCTGCAGTTTTCCATCTGGAGATTCCCAAGCCTTTTCACATAACTCATTTAACTCATGTGAAGGGGGAAAGGTCACCTCTTGCCTTTTTTCCCCATACATATAAACCCTCTTGTCAGGGACAGGAGTTTCCTCTGTGATGTGCAACACATCCTTCATTGCTATAATCATGTAACGGATGGCTTTAGCCATTTTAGGCTGTAACTTTGCATCATCGCCATCGACACTGGAGTCAGAATCCGTGTCGACATCTGTGTCAACAATTTGGGATAGTGGGCGCTTCTGAGACCCTGACGGCCTCTGCGACATAGGATCAGGCATGGGTTGAGACCCCGGCTGTCCCAAGGCTTCAGCTTTATCCAACCTTTTATGCAAGGAAGTAACATTATCATTTAAAACCTTCCACATATCCATCCAATCGGGTGTCGGCGCCGTCGGCGGCGACCCCACATTCATTTGCTCCCGCTCTGCTTCCACATAGCCTTCCTCGTCAAACATGCCGACACAAGCGTACCGACACACCACACAAACAGGGGATGCTCTTTTTGAAGACAGTTCCCCCACAAGGCCTTTTGGAGAGACAGAGACAGAGTATGCCAGCACAAACCCCAGCGCTATATATGTCCCAGGAGTCACACAGTAACTTAGTGTTAACCCAGTAGCTGCTGTATATATTGCTTTTGCGCCAAATTTATGTGCCCCCCCTCTCTTTTTACACTCTTCTACCGTGATTCTGCAGGGGAGAGCCTGGGGAGCTTCCTCTCAGCGGAGCTGTGGAGAGAAAATGGCGCTGGTGAGTGCTGAGCTAGAAGCCCCGCCCCCTCAGTGGCGGGCTTCTGTCCCGCGTTTGTGTGTAAAATAATGGCTGGGGCTCATGCATATATACAGTGCCCAACTGTATATATGCTACTTTTTGCCAAGAGGTACCTAATTGCTGCCCAGGGCGCCCCCCCCCCATTCGCCCTGCACCCTACAGTGACCGGAGT
Organism: Pseudophryne corroboree; assembly: GCF_028390025.1. Classification (NCBI taxonomy): domain Eukaryota; kingdom Metazoa; phylum Chordata; class Amphibia; order Anura; family Myobatrachidae; genus Pseudophryne; species Pseudophryne corroboree. The sequence goes on along the minus strand of NC_086446.1, from coordinate 119,197,932 downwards.
ATGTGGGTTTAGTGTGGGAGCAATGGCGCACAGCTGCAGTGCTGTTCGCTACCTCATATGAAGACTGGAGTCTTCTGCCGCCGATTTGGAAGTCTTCTTGCTTCTGACACCGGCTTCTGTCTTCTGGCTCTGCGAGGGGGACGGCGGCGCGGCTCCGGGATCGGACGACCAAGGGTGCGATCCTGTGTACGATCCCTCTGGAGCTAATGGTGTCCAGTAGCCTAAGAAGCAGGACCTATCTTCAGTGAGTAGGGCTGCTTCTCTCCCCTCAGTCCCACGCTGCAGGGAGTCTGTTGCCAGCAGATCTCTCTGAAAATAAAAAACCTAACAAAATACTTTCTTTTTAGCAAGCTCAGGAGAGCTCACTAAGTAGCACCCAGCTCGTCCGGGCACAGATTCAAACTGAGGTCTGGAGGAGGGACATAGAGGGAGGAGCCAGAGCACACCAGAATCCAAATTCTTTCTTAAAGTGCCCTGTCTCCTGAGGAGCCCGTCTATTCCCCATGGTCCTTACGGAGTCCCCAGCATCCACTAGGACGTTAGAGAAATATGATTTAGATTAAATTATTCTAAAAGACTTATTATTATTTTTTTAACACCAGCAAAATGTTACTTTTTGGGTGTAGCTGGTGTGGACATGTCCATGAACAATAAGTACAGCAATATACGCTGCCTCTCTGAAACACTCTTATAATAAATAAAGTTTAATCATATTATTTCAAAAGACTTGAAATGTGTTTTTAACAAAAAAAAAATCAAAAAAAAATCTGTATTTGTGTGGTGCAGCTCACTCAGATACAGCACAGTAAATTATGGACAAATAATCTTGAAATCACATTGTCTCTGCCCTCATACTATAGATGTCTACCTTGCTGCACCCTCCTCCCGGAGGCTGTAGCGTGGTAAGCTAATGGGGGTGTGTGTGGTGGCAATGTGGGCATTCCATGAATGTGACCGGCGGAGAAAGAGAGAGCAATCCGGGGGCTTGGCATCATGGCCCTCATTCCGAGTTGATCGTTCGCAAGGCGATTTTAGCAGAGTTGCTCACGCTAAGCCGCCGCCTACTGGGAGTGTATCTTAGCATCTTAAAATTGCGAACGATGTATTCGCAATATTGCGATTACAAACTACTTAGCAGTTTCAGAGTAGCTCCACACTTACTCGGCATCTGCGATCAGTTCAGTGCTTGTCGTTCCTGGTTTGACGTCACAAACACACCCAGCGTTCGCCCAGACACTCCCCCGTTTCCCCGGCCACTCCTGCGTTTTTTCCGGAAATGGTAGCGTTTTTCCCCGCACGCCCATAAAACGGCCTGTTTCCGCCCAGTAACACCCATTTCCTGTCAATCACACTACGATCGCCGGAGCGATGAAAAAGCCGTGAGTAAAAATACTATCTCCATTGTAAAATTACTTGGCGCAGTCGCAGTGCGAATATTGTGCATGCGTACTAAGCGGAATTTCACTGCGATGCGATGAAAAATACCAAGCGAACGACTCGGAATGAGGGCCCATATTCGCATCATCGTGGCCCCGCCCCGCTAGAAAGTGCTGAGAAAACTGGGGGGCAGCCGGTAAAAGCGGGACACTTGCTCACCTTTCCGGGAGGCTGGGAGGGCCACTCGATTTTCGGGAGCCTCCCGGCCTTTCTGGGAGGGTAGGCAAGTATGCCTCATACACATTAGTAATACTGCAATGTAAATAGATAGCCTAGTGAAGAACAAGTGCAAGTTCACATCAACAAACATACACAACAGGCTTTTTCCAGCACTGGATTGCAGGTGCTACTAGTGTCTGACAAACAAATACAACATTCATACTTGCAAAGATTTCTGCAGTCAACCATCCCACCCACTTCAACAACCTATTACAGCTCTCTGTCCTCCTAATGGCAGTATGTTAAGACCAGGGACGTGCAGGCAGGGGAGGCCGTGTCTCCCCTGTCATTAATGATTAAAATAATACAAAGAAGATATTTATGACAAATTCTGTGTCATAGGTATCTCTTTTATATTAATCTAATCATTACTACAGTTAAAATGAGTTTGGGAGGCACCAATAGTGGTGCCTCCCGTTATCAATGGGAAAGGAGCTGGAGTGGGGGGCAGGCAGAGGTGGGGCCATGCTACTGGCTGTAAAAGCCCATTGAAAATCAAGTGCAAAGCGGCACCTACTAAAGTGTCGCCTTGATACAGGGACGTGCTTTCAACCCATGAAAGCACGCCCCTGTCAGTGAAGCCAGAGTGATTGGCCAGCAGATCCGTCACTGGATCCACTGTCATCATTGTGTGGGCGCGGCATAGGCGCAGCATAGGCGCGGGCGTCAGTGGCGGCGGGACGTGGCGGAGGTGATTGCAGAATGGCAGGCAGGGATCTGGGATCCCTGCCTGCCGCTAATACTGAGTTTGGCAGTGGAGCGGTACCGGTTTAAAAAATGGCACCTCAGCGTCATTTTTGAAATGCAAGATGGCTGCCTTGAGCCAATCACGGCTCGCCGCGTCATCACCCCGCCCCCTCCGGCTGACTTATTTAAGTCAGTGCGAGGAAGCGGCGTCAGTCCGACGGTGGAGGAGGAGCAGTGAAGAGCTCCTGAAGATAGAAGACGCCGTGGAAGTCCTGGATGGGCGGCGGCTATGCAAAAGTGCTTATCCGCTGCCCACCAGGTGAAGACGCCAGAAGCCCTGGGAGGGTGACGGCCATGCAAAAGAGCTTATAGGCCGCCGCCTCCCAGGTGAAGACCCTGACTAATAAAACTTTTTTTTTTTTAAACGTGTGTTTTATTTTAATATTTCTCTGACGTCCTAGTGGATGCTGGGAACTCCGTAAGGACCATGGGGAACAGCGGCTCCGCAGGAGTCTGGGCACAACTAAAAGAAAGCTTTTAGACTACCTGGTGTGCACTGACTCCTCCCACTATGACCCTCCTCCAAGCCTCAGTTAGATTTTTGTGCCCGGACGAGCTGGATGCACACTAGGGGCTCTCCTGAGCTCTTAGAAAGAAAGTATATTTTAGTTTTTTTATTTTACAGTGAGACCTGCTGGCAACAGGCTCACTGCAACGAGGGACTAAGGGGAGAAGAAGATAACCTACCTGCTTGCAGCTAGCTTGGGCTTCTTAGGCTACTGGACACCATTAGCTCCAGAGGGATCGACCGCATGGAACTGGCCTTGGTGTTCGGTCCCGGAGCCGCGCCGCCGTCCCCCTTACAGAGCCAGAAGCAAGAAGAAGTCCGGAAAATCGGCGGCATGAAGACTTCTGTCTTCACCAAGGTAGCGCACAGCACTGCAGCTGTGCGCTATTGCTCCTCATACACACTTCACACTCCGGTCACTGAGGGTGCAGGGCGCTGGGGGGGGGGGGGGGGGCGCCCTGAGCAGCAATAAAAACACCTTGGCTGGCAAAACAATCACAATATATAGCCCCAGAGGCTATATATGTGATAATTACCCCTGCCAGAATCCTTAAAAAAGCGGAAGAAAAGTCAGCGAAAAAGGGACGGAGCTATCTCCTTCAGCACACTGGCGCCATTTCTCCCTCACAGCTCCGCTGGAAGGAAGCTCCCTGGCTCTCCCCTGCAGTCTACACTACAGAAAAGGGTAAAAAAGAGAGGGGGGGCACTAAATTTAGGCGCAGTAAATATTATAGCAGCTATAGGGGACATAATTCAGTTAGTCCCTGCATTATATAGCGCTCTGGTGTGTGCTGGCATACTCTCTCTCTGTCTCCCCAAAGGGCTTCTGTGGGGTCCTGTCCTCTGTTAGAGCATTCCCGGTGTGTGTGCGGTGTGTCAGTACGGCTGTGTCGACATGTTTGATGAGGAAAATTATGTGGAGGCGGAGCAGATGCCTATAGAAGTGATGTCACCCCCTGCGGGGCAGACACCTGAGTGGATGGTTTTATGGAAGGAATTACGTGCAAGTGTCGACTCCTTACACAAAAAATTTGACGACATGCCAAATGCGGGACAGCCGGCTTCTCAGCTCGTGCCTGCCCAGGTGTCTCAAAGGCCATCAGGGGCTCTAAAACGCCCGCTACCTCAGATGGCAGACGCAGATGTCGACACGGATACTGATACCAGTGTCGACGACGATGAGTCTAATCTAATGTCCACTAGGGCCATTCGTTGCATGATTGAGGCAATGAAAGAGGTTTTACACATTTCGGATATAAACCCAGGTACCACTAAAAAGGGTATTATGTTTGGGGAGAAAAAACTACCCGTAGTTTTTCCCCCATCTGAAGAATTAAATGAAGTGTGTGAAGAAGCGTGGGCTTTCCCCGATAAAAGATTGGTAATCTCTAAAAAATTACTAATGGCGTTCCCTTTCCCGCCAGAGGATAGGGCACGTTGGGAAACACCTCCTAGGGTGGATAAAGCGCTCACACGTTTGTCTAAAAAGGTGGCACTTCCGTCTCCGGATACGGCCGCCCTAAAAGAGCCTGCGAATAGAAAGCAGGAGGCGATCCTGAAGTCTGTATATACACACTCAGGCATTATACTTAGACCAGCTATTGCGTCAGCATGGATGTGCAGTGCTGCCGCTGCATGGTCAGATTCCCTGTCAGAAAATATTGACACCCTAGACAGGGACACTATTCTCCTAACCATAGAGCATATAAAAGACTCAGTCTTATACATGAGAGATGCACAGAGGGAGATCTGCCGGCTGGCATCTAAAATAAGTGCATTGTCCATTTCTGCTAGGAGAGGCTTATGGACTCGGCAGTGGACAGGGGATGCAGATTCCAAAAGGCACATGGAAGTTTTGCCTTATAAGGGTGAGGAGTTATTCGGGGATGGTCTCTCGGACCTAGTTTCCACAGCGACAGCTGGGAAGTCAGCATTTTTACCCCATGTTCCCTCACAGCCTAAAAAAGCGCCGTTTTATCAGGTACAGTCCTTTCGGACCCAGAGAAACAGGCGAGGAAAAGGCGGGTCCTTTCTGTCCAGAGGCAGAGGTAGGGGAAAAAGGCTGCAACAAACAGCAGGTTCCCAGGAGCAAAAGTCCTCCCCCGCTTCTTCCAAGTCCACCGCATGACGGTGGGGCTCCACAGGCGGAGCCAGGTACGGTGGGGGGGCCGCCTCAAACATTTCAGCCATCAGTGGGCTCGCTCACTGGTGGATCCCTGGATCTTGCAAGTAGTGTCTCAGGGGTACAAGCTGGAATTCGAGGCGTCTCCCCCCCCCCCCCCCCCCGCCGTTTCCTCAAATCTGCCTTGCCAACAACTCCCTCAGGCAGGGAGGCTGTGCTAGAGGCAATTCACAAGCTGTATTCCCAGCAGGTGATAGTCAAGGTGCCCCTACTTCAACAAGGACGGGGTTACTATTCCACACTGTTTGTGGTACCGAAACCGGACGGTTCGGTGAGACCCATTTTAAATTTGAAATCCTTGAACACATACATAAAAAAATTCAAGTTCAAGATGGAATCGCTCAGGGCGGTTATTGCAAGGCTGGACGAGGGGGATTACATGGTATCCCTGGACATCAAGGATGCTTACCTGCATGTCCCCATTTATCATCCTCACCAGGAGAACCTCAGATTTGCGGTACAAAATTGCCATTACCAATTCCAGACGCTGCCGTTTGGACTGTCCACGGCACCGAGGGTGTTTACCAAGGTAATGGCGGAAATGATGATACTCCTTCGAAAAAAAGGAGTTTTAATTATCCCGTACTTGGACGATCTCCTAATAAAGGCGAGATCCAGGGAGCAGTTGTTGGTAGGAGTAGCACTATCGCAGGAGGTGCTACACCAGCACGGTTGGATTCTAAATATTCCAAAGTCACAGCTGGTTCCGACAACTCGTCTACTGTTCCTGGGAATGATTCTGGACACAGTCCAGAAAAAAGTGTTTCTCCCGGAGGAGAAAGCCAAGGAGCTGTCATCTCTAGTCAGAGACCTCCTGAAACCAAAACAGGTGTCGGTGCATCACTGCACGCGAGTCCTGGGAAAGATGGTGGCTTCTTACGAAGCAATTCCTTTCGGCAGGTTCCATGCCAGAATCTTTCAAGTGGGACCTGTTGGACCAATGGTCCGGATCGCATCTTCAGATGCATTGGCTAATAACGCTGTCTCCAAGAACCAGGGTGTCTCTGCTGTGGTGGCTGCAGAGTGCTCATCTCCTAGAGGGCCGCAGATTCGGCATACAGGACTGGGTCCTGGTGACCACGGATGCCAGCCTTCGAGGCTGGGGGGCAGTCACACAGGGAAGAAACTTCCAAGGACTATGGTCGAGTCAGGAGACTTCCCTACACATAAATATTCTAGAACTAAGGGCCATTTACAATGCCCTAAGTCAGGCAAAACCCCTGCTTCTACACCAGCCGGTACTGATCCAGTCAGACAACATCACGGCGGTCGCCCATGTAAACCGACAGGGCGGCACAAGAAGCAGGACGGCAATGGCAGAAGCCACAAGGATTCTCCGATGGGCGGAAAATCACGTAAGAGCACTGTCAGCAGTGTTCATTCCGGGAGTGGACAACTGGGAAGCAGACTTCCTCAGCAGGCACGACCTCCACCCGGGAGAGTGGGGACTTCATCCAGAAGTCTTCACGCTGATTGTAAATCGTTGGGAACGGCCACAGGTGGACATGATGGTGTCCCGCCTAAACAAAAAACTGGAGAGATATTGCGCCAGGTCAAGGGACCCTTAGGCGATAGCGGTGGACGCTCTAGTGACACCGTGGGTGTACCAGTCAGTTTATGTGTTCCCTCCTCTGCCTCTCATACCAAAGGTACTGAGAATAATAAGAAAACGAGGAGTAAGGACAATACTCGTGGTTCCGGATTGGCCAAGAAGAGCTTGGTACCCGGAACTTCAAGAGATGATCTCAGAGGACCCATGGCCTCTGCCGCTCAGACAGGACCTGCTGCAGCAGGGGCCCTGTCTGTTCCAAGACTTACCGCGGCTGCGTTTTACGGCATGGCGGTTGAACGCCGGATCCTAAAGGAAAAGGGCATTCCGGAGGATGTCATTCCTACGCTGATTAAAGCCAGGAAAGATGTAACGGTAAAACATTATCACCGCATATGGCGGAAATATGTTGCTTGGTGTGAGGCCAATAAGGCCCCAACAGAGGAATTTCAGCTGGGTCGATTTCTGCACTTCCTACAGGCAGGAGTGACTATGGGCCTAAAATTAGGCTCCATTAAAGTACAGATATCGGCTCTGTCGATTTTCTTCCAAAAAGAACTAGCTTCACTACCTGAAGTTCAGACATTTGTAAAAGGAGTGCTGCATATTCAGCCCCCTTTTGTGCCTCCAGTGGCACCCTGGGATCTCAACGTGGTGTTGAATTTCCTAAAATCACATTGGTTTGAGCCACTAAAGACCGTGGATTTAAAATATCTCACGTGGAAAGTGCTCATGTTATTGGCCTTGGCTTCGGCCAGGCGTGTATCAGAATTGGCGGCTTTGTCATTTAAAAGCCCTTATCTGATTTTCCATATGGATAGGGCAGAATTGAGGACTCGTCCCCAGTTTCTCCCTAAGGTGGTATCTGCTTTTCACTTGAATCAACCTATTGTAGTGCCTGCGGCTACTAGCGACTTGGAGGATTCCAAGTTACTGGACGTAGTCAGGGCCTTGAAAATTTATGTTTCCAGGACGGCTGGAGTCAGGAAAACTGACTCGCTATTTATCCTGTATGCACCCAACAAACTGGGTGCTCCTGCTTCTAAGCAGACTATTGCTCGCTGGATTTGTAGCACAATTCAGCTGGCGCATTCTGCGGCTGGACTGCCGCATCCTAAATCAGTTAAAGCCCATTCTACAAGGAAGGTGGGCTCATCTTGGGCGGCTGCCCGAGGGGACTCGGCTTTACAACTTTGCCGAGCTGCTACTTGGTCAGGGGCAAACACGTTTGCAAAATTCTACAAATTTGATACCCTGGCTGAGGAGGACCTTGAGTTCTCTCATTCGGTGCTGCAGAGTCATCCGCACTCTCCCGCCCGTTTGGGAGCTTTGGTATAATAATCCCCATGGTCCTTACGGAGTTCCCAGCATCCACTAGGACGTCAGAGAAAATAAGAATTTACTCACCGGTAATTCTATTTCTCGTAGTCCGTAGTGGATGCTGGGCGCCCGTCCCAAGTGCGGATTGTCTGCAATACTTGTACATAGTTATTGTTCACTAAAGGGTTACTGTTATGAGCCATCTGTTGAGAGGCTCAGTTATGTTTCATACTGTTAACTGGATATGGTATCACGAGTTATACGGTGTGATTGGTGTGGCTGGTATGAGTCTTACCCGGGATTCAAAATCCTTCCTTATTGTGTCAGCTCTTCCGGGCACAGTATCCTAACTGAGGCTTGGAGGAGGGTCATAGTGGGAGGAGCCAGTGCACACCAGGTAGTCTAAAAGCTTTCTTTTAGTTGTGCCCAGACTCCTGCGGAGCCGCTGTTCCCCATGGTCCTTACGGAGTTCCCAGCATCCACTACGGACTACGAGAAATAGAATTACCGGTGAGTAAATTCTTATTTATTTTTTACAGACGGAGTACAGGTGCCAGCGGGCCCTTTATATCCGGGCATGCTGGCACTTGTGGTTCTCCAAGTGCCGGCATGCTGGGGCAGGAATGCTGGGAACTGTAGGCCGCCTGTAAAGAACAATAGTATCATAGCATGAACCCCGTACAAACCGCCACCAGGGGTGTGGGGCATAGCACTGGGCTGTCAGCCCAGGGCTGGTTGTTTCTTGGTTGCTTGGTTGTTGCTTTTTATTTTTTGGGGGCCCCACTTTCCAAGAATTCCAGCCCTTGGCTGACTGGCTTAGTGGGCTGATTAATGTTATGGCAGGGGGACCCCACACTGAGTGTCTCCCCTGCTATGGCATTACTCCCCCCTGGCTGGTTCTGCCTGGTGCTGGTTTTAGTGGAGTATGGGGGAACTACATTTTTTTTTCTTCCCCTTTATGTGGGGGCGAGGATTTGGTTAGCTGCCAGTGCCTCTCCAGCCCTGAGCTCACCGCATGTCACTGGTTAAGACCAACTACCAGCCCTTACCCAGCGGCACATCAAGAGAGGGGAGGGCCCCTGTGCAGCCTTCATTCCCCACCCCCCACACTCGCTTTTTCTGCAGTACAATGTTGTGGGGTGCAGGATGTGTAGTGCGAGCGCCCTTGGGACCCAAGTACACTACATTCCCATCACTGGTTATAGATATGCCCATGCCCACACCCTCTCCAAATACTCTCCTGTGTGAAATGGCACCTGATCACCTGAAATGATCATGAGGGAAGGACTCTTCTGTGTGCGGGTTGGGTATGGTATGCTGGCTGCCGGGATCCCGGTTGTCAGCATACCGACACCAGGATCCCGGCAGCAGAATGCTGGTGGTGGGGGGGAGCAAAATGAATCCCCTTACTGCGCTCGTCACAGGTTCTGTTCCCACTCCATGGGTGTTGTAGTCATGTGACCGGCGCTCAGGATCCCATCTCCTGTAAGGCCTGTATGCAATCCAAAACAAGTGAGGTATCAGGGAAAGTTAAGGTTTGACTCATTTTGAGATCTGAACATGGTGGGACTCGGTCCCACTTGTAACCCCCAAATGCGGGTATGTTTGGATTTCCCTGAACCGAATGCACAAATCTCTGATTTAAACCTGTACACAAAATAAAAAGATGCAACAGACAGGTAAAATATGTTACTGAATGCTTATTTCAATACTTACAAAGACTGGTCCCCAGAATGGTACACCACCGATTAACGTATAAGTGAATGTAATAAAAGGCAGCGAAATGGCACATAAAAACTGCAATATGGCCGTAACAATCAGCACTATCTAGAAACAAAAAATAAAACAAATACATTTCAGCAACCGGAAAACTAACATATATCACCCATCACTTTTCTGCTTTCTACAGCTCCTGTAATATGTGCACGGAATGTACTCACAAAAAAACACTTCTCTTTCTTTTCTGACCCTGTGGGGGTGTGGTATGGCTGACCGGTCAGCATACCGACGCCGGGATCCCAGCGTGGAGGGGCAAGTGCAGCAAGCCCCTTGCGGGCTCGGTGGCGACCTGCAGTTGCCACGTGTTCTGTTCCCACTCTATGGGTGTCATGCACACCCACGAGTGAAAATAGTCCCTGTTGGTCGGCATGCCAACCATCAGGATAGTGAGGGGGTGGGATGTTGGTGGAGGTCATGTGACCGTGGGTCTCCTGACCGCCGGTCACATGAATACCACCCCCCTGTGGAATAGTTTTGTGTCATTGCGCTTCATATTGTTATGGAAAGTTTTCATGGTAAGATGATAGTTTTTGGGATCAGTATGGAAGGTCGACACCATATCAATATGGACCATGTTGATATGACAATGGGGGTAATTCCAAGTTGATCGCAGCAGGATTTTTGATAGCAACTGGGCAAAACCATGTGCACTGCAGGGGAGGCAGATATAACATGTGCAGAGAGAGTTAGATTTGGGTGTGGTGTGTTCAATCTGCAATCTAATTTGCAGTGTAAAAATAAAGCAGCCAGTATTTACCCTGCACAGAAACAATATAACCCACCCAAATCTAACTCTTTCTGCACTTGTTATATCTGCCTCCCCTGCAGTGCACATGGTTTTGCCCAGTTGCTATCAAAAATCCTGCTGCGATCAACTTGGAATTACCCCCAATGTTATTGCCAGGATCCTCACACGGTTGTACTGCTACTGAGAGCATTTTAACTGTACAGGTGTTCTAACTTTATGTAGCATGCTTAACATTATAGCACTTGCTTGAATAAAATGGGCTAAGCAGCATTACATCCGTGTTGGCGTCTCGGCACTGACAACAGCTATAACGCAACTCCTCCAGTTTATCTGAAATAAAGCAACCTATTTAATATTTCAATCTCTTCACATTAGAGTCATTAGAAAGAGACCTTTGTCCCCGTACTTTCCTGGATAAATAATGTTTTTAGCCGTTAACCTTTTGTTTTATAATGAGCTATCAAATAATAAACCTTTATCATGAGATAGAGGCAGTAAGGACATACAGGCACAATATTAAATCTAAAAATATATAAATAATTATTTCAGAAAATGCAGCATGATTACCAGTCACCCACATGTCGGCCAAAAATGATAAGTATTAAAACTTTATTTTGATCTTTTTACAAAATTCTGCAATTTTTCTATCTATTTAGGGAGACAACGGGTCTGATAGTGTTGGGTGTACACATCCAAATGGTGCTGGCCACACCCAGACAGCACTGGTCACAGCTCCTCCCCTTCTCAGTATAAGCCCAGGCCCATGCGGCCCTTTATCTGGCCCTGAATGATGACCCTCCAACATGACCCCTTCACTCAGGTACAACATTCTCTGCTCCTGCACTTCCAACTGATATGCTAATACCCGTAGCTTTGATTACTTAGGGTGATCCCACTATCATGGGTAATAATAAATGCAGCACTCACCCCCAGAGATTTTGGTTTTCCCTGTAGAAAAATCTGTTGGCATTGTGATGATCCTGTGACTTGCGGCATGATGGAAGCTGGGACATTGTACCCAGGTACACCAGGCTGGACGCTTGGGTAAATCACCTGTGGTTGTCCAGGTGACACATTCCACATTGGAGGAGCCGGATACACATTTGGTTGTGCTGGAGCAGGATGGACGTTCCATTGCATATTAATAGGATTAGTATTTGGCTGTGGAGCACCAGGGATGGTGTATGGTACAGAGCTAATATGTGTGTAGACCCTTTCCTGTGGTGCGGACATCATGGAAATTGCTGTGGAAAATAAAAAAAGCAGAAACACAGCTGACTGACAGAAGCTAAATGTAAATGCCTACCATTAGTAATACAAATCATACAAAACAGCTATAAAATATGGGCGAGCTACAGCCAGAAAAGTACCAGAGGATGTAAATAATGCCCAGTGGGAATGCAGTCACCATGTCACCGTTCAAACTGTTGGCAATCATAATGTTGATTGATACCATGATGGAACAGGTAGACATATGAAATGATGACATGCTGCAGAATGCTGACATTAGGGTTTGGGTGATGAAAAGGAGAGGATTAGTGTTAGGCACTAGGGGAGGGATAATGATTAGGTTGCAGAAGGGGAGTTAGGATTAGGCTAAAGGATGGGAAGGTTAGGGTCAGGCACTACGGGGAGGCTTAACATTAAGTACTAGAGGAGTGATTTTCAACCTTTTTCAATTTGCAGCACACCGAAAACAAGATTTTAAAATCCCCAAGGCACACCATCAGTACCCCATGGAAAAAAAAACTCACACATTGGCCCTCAAAGGGAAAAACACTCAGATTGGCCCCCACAGTTATTAAAAAATGCACTCCCCCCCAAAGTAATTCTACACACTGCCTCCCTACAATAATTCCACCACAAACTGCCCACCCATAGAAATTCTACACATTGTCTTCCCCCACAGTAATTCCACCACACATTGCCCCCTTAGTAATTCAGCCAAACAGCAATCCCATAAATAAAAAGAGCACTGGACCCAACCTGTGTAAATGAGTAAAAAGTTATCGTCAGCGGCGTGAGCACTGTGAGGTGGCAGGGAGCAGTACGGAAACGGAGCAGCACTGGGCGGGAAGACAATGTGGTGTGCATGACCTATGGTTCATGCCATGTCTGAGGTCATGGGTCATCCTTGGAAGAGCACTGTACTGCCCGACAGTGATGATGCTGGCAGTCAGCAGCCGGGCAAGTGGCATCCCCTGGGCGGGGGAACATCTGACAACTGCTTGAGGCACACTAGGGTGCCGCGGCACAGCAGTTGAAAACCGCTGCACTGGAGGGAGTGTTAGATTTAGGGATAGTGAGCCTTATTCAGGGATGTACACTATTGGATTTGCAGCTACAAATTAATCCTTACTGCGAGCATCTTTGCTAAGGTACCTTGGTGTGCACAGAGTGTGACCACTGACCTCTGAACCCAGAAGACACAGCGGCATTACTGGAGCTGCCGAAATTGCGGGAGCTGGTACCAAGTATGTGAAACCATTGCACCATCCGTACACAGTTTTGTTGACATTTTAATCATTTCAACATTTCATTGGTGTTGACATGGTAAACGTCAACATAGTAAGCTTAATACCAAATAAAAACAGTACCCATTGTGGTAAATGTGTTCAATACAATTGACAAGGCTGACAAAGATGAGGTAATAAAGTACAACCCTAGAAGCAATGGTTACTTTGTTGAAAGTGTAGTGTGCTACTGTGTACACTTCATTTTGCTGCTCTTCCAGGGAAGCTTCAATCCCTGTGCCAAGATGGACAGCAAGGCTACTGCTGGGCATGTGCAGTGCCATCTGAAGAATGTCTTCCACTTAGCTCAGTGAGACTTGCGATTACCTGCTGTTTTAGATGCTGTCCCAGCATCTTATACCACTATGACACCTTGCGACACTGCCATCTACCAGTGTGTATGTAACAGGTAAGTACGGTGGATGTGTTGTGCAGGTGAAGGTGGACGTACCTGGAATGTTCTCCCAGAATCACCTCTTGGACCGGAACTCACTGCTGGAACCGTTGGCAGAAGAACGAGGAACCCCAACCCCAGAGGACCCAATACAATAGTCACCACACGTTAGGACGGTAACATATGAGATTTATTATTCAGGAACAGTTGATCACAGCTGGAAGATTAATTGATCAAAGGCAAATAACATCTCAAATATAAGGAAAGTAACACATATAAAGAGATACGATACTGTTGCGAACAGTATTTCAATGTCACATAGTACAATCAGACAAATCAGTATACCTTGTATATAAGCAGTACTATATTAGTAGCTTGCAATATTCTATTATGCTCACATGGGGCGGTATAACTCTAGTGGTAACTATACTCTGCTTTACCTAAACATACACTTACTGTAGTTTAAAGTAAGTCTGTAGTCAGCTGATAAATCACAGTCTATAGCACAGTTCAGAGATGCTGAAGGTCAGCAGTTCAGTGAAAGATAGCATGCAGATTTCTAACAGTACTCAGTCAATAAAGGGAAGCATGCATAAGCTGATAGTTTTAGTAATAGCAGTTTCCAGTCAAAGCAGTAAGGTTATAAGCAAAGCTGGCAGTTGCAGGCTATAGTAGTAACTGAGGCTCTGAATAGCTAGAGTGTGTTCACAATACAGTTTAGTGTCACATGAAAAGTGTGACAGGCAAGGTATAATAAAGCTACAAGCTGTGGAGTGTCTAAAATACACAAGTGGTCTGCTCTTTCCTGTCACACTGTTCACTGAGGCAGTTTAGAGTATCTTTTGCTATCTGGCGCCTGCCTTTCCTGAGGTAAATTATATCCATAAAGGGTCGTGCTGGTCATTAAATGGACTCACCTGTTGAAAGGTACAATATTCAATACTGTCCAGTACTCTTAATAGCTGTGTCTGCCAAGTAAAAGGAAAATCGTCTCTCTCTCTCTCTCTCTCTCTCTCTCTCATCTGACCCCTATTCAGCTGTGAGGGCATTAGCTGGAGTGCCTGTGTGGCAGAGGTAGGTACCTGCTATCAACGGCCTCACCCACTCCCCTCTATCAACTGAGACCTTTCCCGGCAGCTTTTCTCATTACTGGGCAGACTGGTATCACTGCAATAATACAATTATATAGACTCACAGGTGCACAGGACCAACCTTGATTGTAGGCCCACCTGCGTCTGTGTGTGGATATAAATTCAGGCGCAGATATCAATTTACATGTAATATCCAATAAATTTTGCTCTTAACCACCACTTAAAATCTACATGCAGCTCCCACTTAGTATCCTGAAGTGTATACCAAATTCTAGACCAAAAAGAAAATCACTTATGTGAGAGAGCGCAAAAAGATTTTAAACATTTTTATTCCATATTAAAAACTATAAAACTATTATAGTATCAACATATGCAAATATAGCTGTAGGCTTTTGAAACATATAATTGATATAGCTACACAATAAAAACTACCATAAATTAGAAGCACATATCAGTCCATGATAAAATGTTTACCACCAGCTGCCACTAATTTGCAGAAGTATCCTCACAATTCCTTTTATTTCAACTTTGTGGCTAGAATACAGTTCAATGTCCCGCATCAACAGATTCTAGATTCTTTCTCCACAGGATTGATATATGGATACTACTTGAACTTCATAAATTATGTCTGATATTCAGGAGATAGTGTAGCAAAAAGTTCCCCCTTGCTCTAATACTTTGTCAGACTGTGGTGCTTTAAATATCTTCGTAGATGGACAGACTTAATTTGCCATATAGGGAATGTACCTCTTATCCCCTGCCACTCAGGTGATATTGTGTCTAGCAACACAGGGATGATTATCAGTTAGGGAGTATGTCTCACCTCACCGCAGCCTGGGTGTTGAAGTTATCCCTCTACGGACAGCCGTGACCGATCACCCATAAAGCTTCCCTGCCACTGTTGAGTACATGGAGCGTATTGTGTCCGTCTGTGAGGTGCCCAGCTGCGGCGGTATGTCACGGAGGTGCTCCCTGTTGCAGCCGCCCGGCTTCCCCCTGCCGGAACCTGTGGATCCTATTGCGTGGTGTGATAATGTCATGCGGCACTCAGCTTACGGCAGCAAGCCGCTGGATTTCCCCTGCTGGAGCCGTCCGACTTCTCCTCACCCGAGCCGAGTTCTGACAATTGAGGCTTTGTAGTATATAGCTGATCCTCCAGGTGCACGGCCGGGATGTCTGTCACACAATTCAAATAGGGGATGTTTCAAAAGCACTTAGCAGAGTGCCCTTACGCGTTTCTCCGTTATAAAGTTGTAACGGTTTCATCAAAAGGTGACCTTCTGATGAAACCGTTACAAGTTTATAACGGAGAAACGCGTTAAGGGCACTCTGCTAAGTGCTTTTGAAACATCCCCTATTTGAATTGTGTGACAGACATCCCGGCCGTGCACCTGGAGGATCAGCTATATACTACAAAGCCTCAATTGTCAGAACTAGGCTCGGGTGAGGAGAAGTCGGACGGCTCCAGCAGGGGAAATCCAGCGGCTTGCTGCCGTAAGCTGAGTGCCGCATGACATTATCACACCACGCAATAGGATCCACAGGTTCCGGCAGGGGGAAGCCGGGCGGCTGCAACAGGGAGCACCTCCGTGACATACCGCCGCAGCTGGGCACCTCACAGACGGACACAATACGCTCCATGTACTCAACAGTGGCAGGGAAGCTTTATGGGTGATCGGTCACGGCTGTCCGCAGAGGGATAACTTCAACACCCAGGCTGCGGTGAGGTGAGACATACTCCCTAACTGATAATTATCCCTGTGTTGCTAGACACAATATCACCTGAGTGGCAGGGGATAAGAGGTACATTCCCTATATGGCAAATTAAGTCTGTCCATCTACGAATATATTTAAAGCACCACAGTCTGAACAAAGTATTGGAGCAAGGGGGAACTTTTTGCTACACTATCTCCTGAATATCAGACATAATTTATGAAGTTCAAGTAGTATCCATATATCAATCCTGTGGAGAAAGAATCTAGAATCTGTTGATGCGGGACATTGAACTGTATTCTAGCCACAAAGTTGAAATAAAAGGAATTGTGAGGATACTTCTGCAAATTAGTGGCAGCTGGTGGTAAACATTTTTTCATGGACTGATATGTGCTTCTAATTTATGGTAGTTTTTATTGTGTAGCTATATCAATTATATGTTTCAAAAGCCTACAGCTATATATGCATATGTTGATACTATAATAGTTTTATAGTTTTTAATATGGAATAAAAATGTTTAAAATCTTTTTGCGCTCTCTCACATAAGTGATTTTCTTTTTGGTGTCACTGCAGCAGCTGGCGGCTCTCACAGCGGTCTGCTCAGCAGCGGCTCCGCTCTCCACAGCGTGTCCCCTCACACCGGCCTCCTCAGCGGCAGCTCCACTCTCCACAGCATGTCTCCTCTCACACCACTGGTGCGAATCCCATCTCCTCTTGTTCCCGCTCTCCCGCAGCCAATCAAAACTCCATCAGCCTTCTCACTCCCTCCTCCATTATAAGTAAGTCCAAGGGTCCTAGTGCCTGTCTGCTCACTGGTCCTGCTGGCATCTTCCAGGCAACAGCAGAAGGGAGTGTTAACCCCTTCAGCATTAATGGGATGGGTAGTAATCGAAGCTCAGCAAGGGGAAAATTAGGGGACCTTACTCTTGTCTTATCCAGTCTGACAGTTGCCTGCAATGCATACCCTTTGTAGTACAAATTAAGGGGGTCCAGTTCAGAGTGTCACATGTATAACATTGAGTATGGCTGTAATGTGTGTTTCTTCAATAGAAACAATCCTCAAGCCTGTTGACACGGCATACAGATGATATCCCAGCTGATGGGATGACAGTGGTCATATGAACGACACCAGCATCCCAAAGCAGAGAATCCCATCAGGGGTCGGGTAAGTATGGTTACCTTCTCCCCTTACCAGCCTAACCCTAACTCTATCTTCCCACAGCCTAAACCTAACCATCCCTTCCCCACAGCCTAACCTTAACTCTCCCTTTGGGTGCCTAACCCTAACCCCCCCCCCCCCCCTTCCTCCCTTCCCCCCAGCTTAAACCTAAACACCACCCTGCATTTTACTAATATGGAGTCCCGGCAGAAATCATTCGGGATTCCGGAATTCGGAATCCCGGTACTGGCATTTCTATCCATGTCGAGATGCCAGCGTCAGCATTCCATGCAGTATCGGTATTCCTGCATCAGCATTCCGACAACCAGGATGCCGAATGCCAGTATTCTGAACAGATGCCTTAGACAAAAATTCCCAATGAACTTTAGTCTCTCTCTTAATGATTATATACCCCAATATATTATTTGTGTGTTTTTTCTATTAAGGTTAGATTTTTCAGTCCTCTGCAATGTGATTTGCGCTAGTTTGAGGTATCACTAGACCAAAAAGTTGATTCCCCACAAATAATATGCCATAATATAATAATAATAATAATAATACTACTACATGCCATAATAATATAATAATACATGTAATAATAATAATAATAATAATGGGGGGGCGTGGCCTGGCTGGCAATGGGAGAGGAGGCATTTTCTATGGGCTCCTGTTAATGGGCCGAAATAAGCTCTAAAATCACCCCTTTTGGTACCCTGGTGCCCCCTGCACTTACCCCACTGCCTCTGTTCATATCAAACCGGCCAGGGGAAACGTGCTGCGGAGTCGGAGGGTGGCCTTGGCTGCCCTTGCGGATTGCGGCCTTCCCCCTCCCGTGAAGCCGGGGCCTCAATTTCTGCACGTCGCGGGGCCGGGCTCCGGGGCCGTCCGCGGGACCCGGGATTCACATCTCCCCCCTTCCGGAACGTTGGTAACGGCCTACAGTGGCCTTATCACCTCTGTGGATCCTTCCAGCGGAGCTGTGTGACTGTTGAAACGGGCCTGCGGCCCCCCCCGCTACCTCCGGCCGCCGCGGCCTATCACGCACCCTGCAGCCGGGGCCTAGAGTTCGGGGACCACCCGGCCGTGGGCTCCGGGAGCGAAACGCGGCCGCGACGGGCTCCCAGTGACCTCGGATCTTCCCCATAAGCGTGGCTGGACACCCCACAACACCCTCAGGGAGCTTCTGTGCCACAGGCAGCCCCATAAGGGGTGAAAGTGAGGAGGGAAGCTGCTCCATAAATGCTGCGGCAGCCATCTTGGAATCCTGGAGCTTTAACTGGGAAAAGCTGTGCACACCTGCAACCATAGAAGTCTCTACAGCACAGCCAAAAAAGGCTGCATTGCCTTCAACACCCAGCCAACCTGGAATACTGTGAGTACCTGCTGTCACCACAGCACCTATTTTTTATCTGCACTCCTGCTCCATAAAAAACCCACGACAGGAACCCAGAGTCACCATTTTACTTTCTGGCACCCAGTCAGAGTAAAGAAAAGCCGCACTATACCACACACTCCTCACCTCGACAGGAGTCCAGATTCTGTTTACACCCCCGCCGGCGACGGCTATGGAAATGCTTTAATACCAACCATGAGTGACCGGGCCACTGAATAGGACTGCGATCTGCCCCGACAGCGGAGCTGGCGCCTGGAAAAGACGCGGTCTCAGCGTTATGACATTCGGATCCATACATCCCAGTCCTATCCTTAAGACGACTCGCAAGATGATTTAACGCAAAAATAATAATATACTACATGTGCCATAGCTAAATGGTCGGATTCCATATATAACACTCTGGCACCCCAGCCCCGCGGTTGGAGGATCGGACCTGACCAGATTACTTGCTCATTAAACGGGCTCTCGCCTGTGTCCTCCCATCAATAACTTTTATTCCCCTTTTCTTTTTTACCCCCACTCCTATCCTCCTTGTTTGATACATACCACTATGTCCAAAAACAAAAAAGCAACACAAGCTCCGACCAACTTCTTTGGCTCAAAGACCAAGGGCCCACAGAACCCCGCCATGGCCGCAAGCTCCCCCCCCTCCCCGTGTTTCTCGGAAGCGGGTATCGATCCCCAGATACAGGCGGTCATGTCGAGCCTACTGGAGGGAGTGCAGTCCGCGTTCAAGCAGGAACTCTCGAACGCTATAGCTGAATTTAAATCGGACCTTACAGATCTCGGTAACCGGACGGACGCATTGGAAACAAAGACAGACGATCTCTGCCGCTCCCAACATCGCATTGACAGTGAACTCGCTAGATTGCACGAGGAAATGGAGACCCTCAAGGAGCGACAAGAGGACCAAGAAAATCGCTCGCGTAGAAATAATCTGCGCATACGCGGCGTTCCAGAATCGGTCCTCGGCCCATCGCTACCAACATTCTTGAGAGAATTCTTCACGCACTTGGTACCGGACCTTACGGTCGAAGAATGCCTCTGCGACAGGGCACATAGAGCACTCCGGGCAAAACCATCTCCCGCCCAACCGCCCAGGGATGTTATCGTCCGTTTCCATTACTTCCGCTCAAAGGAGAAAATTTTGTCCTCCGTTCGAGACTCACCGGAGATCCTGTTCAAAGGCACGCAGTTGCAGATCTTTCAGGACCTGGCACCCTCCACCATCCAAAAACGGCGAGACCTCCAGCCGGTCACTCGGATCCTGCGACAACACCAGATCAGATACAGATGGGGATTCCCCTTCCATTTACACGTCTCGATTAATAACACTATCCACTCGGTCAAGACCCTAACCCAAGGACAGGAACTGTTGGCAAAGCTAGATCTCCTCCCAACATCAGCTGAAGACGACATGGCGGCCTCATCATCTAAACCGCCACACCCTCAGCCCCCTCTTCCTGATTGGACGCGGGTGACCCGACAGCGCAATGTGGACAAGGATCCCCCCTGAACTGGGGAAATCCCCCCGACGTGTATAGTGCATGAACTGACGATGCCGCGCCTCCACAACTCGAAACGATTGAGAGCAGTGGAGAATTCGGCCTCAGCTCAAAGACCAGTATCGTAACTATCCTCGGTTAATGCTGTTATAATCAAGTTATGACTGTTTACACCCCTGTGGTATTCCCCCCCCCCCTCCTCCCTCTCCGTAACCCCCCCCTTTTTTTCTTTTTTTCCTCTTCTTTTTTCCTCTCTCTCTCTCTTCCCTCTTCCCTCTTTCCAAATTCCCTCCCCCCCTGCCCTCCCCTCCCCCTCCCTATTTTTGTTTTTACGTTAGCGTTTTTGTTGTCTGGACACAGTTCTCAGAGTCCTATATTCTATTATGTCTGCCATAAATGTAAAATGGTTATAGCCATCCTCAGCCCTTGTGGCCCGGGAGACTCATACCCTCTCACATGGTAGCTCAGTTACCCCCCCATAATCCCTTAATGTTGTTAATAATGTTACTTATTCGATGCTTTCCCCATGCGGCCCCTGAATGGGACCCACAAACACAGGGATGTTTCCCCATTTGGGGTATTTCTTCTTCTTCTTCTCTATGTTCTTCCTTCTCTCTCTTTTCTGGTGGCCTCTATTCGACCTCCCCGCTCCCTCTCTCGCTTGGCCTGGAGGGGTGGCCTTTGCCTGGTACAAATTGTACCTTGCTGGACCATACCCGGCAACGCGCCATACCCCCCCACGTAAATAATCATGTCTCTTAAAATATTCTCGGTCAATGTAAATGGCCTGAACTCCCCTAGGAAGCGTACCGTGTTCCTGAGTGCTTGCAGACGTGAGAAAGTCGACATAGCATTCCTACAGGAAACACACCTCACCGGTCCCCACACCCGGCTGATGGGCAAATGGTTCTCCCAGTCCTATTTTGCCTCAGCAGACTGTAAAAAACGGGGTGTGGCCATCTTAGTTCATCGTAATATCCCGTTTATCCATTCCAGGACAGTGATAGACCCAGATGGACGGTTCCTTATGGTAATGGGTACCCTCCGTTCTAAGGCTCTCACTTTGGTCTCCGTCTACGCCCCCAATCAAGACCAATCTCTGTTCTTTGATTCTCTCTCCAAACGCCTATCACGAGAAGCACAGGGAAGCATTATCATGGGTGGCGACTTTAATACCATAATTGACCCCTTGCTAGATAGATCCAGCCCTCCGCCCCACGCTTCTATGACGACTCTCCCCCGGGCTTCCCGCACACTTACCGCCACCATGAAACTTCACGGCCTCTGTGACACTTGGCGTTCCCAACACCCCCACATCAAAGATTTTACGCACTTCTCAGCTCCACATCAACACTACTCCAGGATTGACATGATCCACATCTCCTCTGCCCTAGTGCCACTGATCTCTGATACGGGCATTACACCACTGACTTGGACGGACCACGCTGGGGTCTACCTCCTCATAGATATACACCGAGCGCCTCATAGGAAATACAAATGGCGTCTTAACGACTCGCTTCTACAACACCCCTCTGCACTAGAGGAAACTAGATTAGCGATCACACACTATTTCACCGAAAATATGTCTCCTGACATCCCACTTAATACCCTTTGGGAAGCCCACAAAGCTACGATCCGCGGCACCCTGTTAGCAAAATCGTCGGCAATTAAGAAAAAAGCCGCACAGGAGATAGCCTCCCTTGAATCAGAAATAGCCACCTTACTATCCAAACACAAAGTATCCCCCGATCCCTCTTTACTCACTCAGATAGACTCCCTCCGGGGACAACTAAACACCCTCCTATCCAACCGTGCGGCACTAATTCTTCGGAAACTGCAACAACGGTTTTACGACAAAATGGATAAAATAGATACCCTATTAGCCAACAAACTTCGTCGTAAGCAGGCACTGGGCGCAATAGATAAATTGTACTCGTCACAAAGGGGAACCTATACATATGACCCTGAACTGATGGCCGAAGATTTTCGCCTGTTTTATAGCTCCCTTTATAACCTACCTGACCCGCCCCTGCTATCTTCTGACGGAACTGGGGGAGTGCGCTCATACTTATCTGACACCCCCCTCCCAACCCTATCTGACAATCAAATGGAAGCCCTTGGTGGTCGAATCTCGGAGGAGGAGACAATAGCCGCCATACGATCTATGCGCTCGTCGGCTGCTCCAGGGCCAGACGGTTTCACAGCCCAATATTATAAACTCTTCGCGAAGGAACTGGCACCACACCTGACCTCCCTATTTAACGGTATTCTCGAGGGAGCCTCCTTCCTACCGGAGACGACCCGGGCAGACATAGTGGTAATCCCAAAGCCTGACAAAGACCCGACTAGTTGCTTAAACTACAGACCAATCTCATTACTGAATGTTGATTTGAAGATATACGCGAAAATACTAGCTAACCGTCTGGGTCCCTT
Organism: Pseudophryne corroboree; assembly: GCF_028390025.1. Classification (NCBI taxonomy): domain Eukaryota; kingdom Metazoa; phylum Chordata; class Amphibia; order Anura; family Myobatrachidae; genus Pseudophryne; species Pseudophryne corroboree. The sequence goes on along the minus strand of NC_086446.1, from coordinate 119,175,242 downwards.
GATGCCCGGCCTGGTCCACCCGGACCAGGTTGGCTTCATCCCTGGACGCCAGGCGTCTGACAACACCAGAAGGGCAATAGATCTAATATATTCAATCCAAAAACGGAAACTTCCCTCTCTCATTTTGGCTCTCGACGCGGAGAAGGCCTTCGACCGCATATCGTGGTCTTTTGCCTTTGCAGTCCTTGACAAAATGGGATTCTCCGGAAACTTTCTAGAGGGAATCAAAGCACTCTACCGTTCCCCGTCAGCCCAGGTGATGGTTAACGGTGTCTCCTCCTCCAGTTTTGGAATCACTAATGGTACCAGGCAGGGATGCCCCCTTTCCCCTTTAATCTTTGCACTAGTCATGGAGCCCCTAGCAGCAAGGATCCGTAATAACAGTGCTATCCATGGAATATCCACAGGCCTTTCCGAACACAAGATAGCGTTATATGCCGATGACGTCCTGATTTCCCTCACTGACCCAGCCCAATCTCTCCCCGCTCTTCTTTCCGAGACCAATTTATACTCACAGCTCTCTGGCTATAAAATAAACGTGAACAAAACAGAGGTCCTCAACTTTTATATCCCGGCAGCTCTTAAACAGGACCTTCAAGCTACCCTCCCCTGTAACTGGCATACCAAGAAAATTAAATACCTTGGTGTATTCTTGACCCACCATCACCACCAACTTTTCCAAGCAAATTATCCCCGTTTATTACAGACAATCAAGGAGGACTTGGTGGATTGGTCCAGTTATTTTATATCATGGATAGGCAGAATTAACTCCGTTAAGATGAGCGTGCTCCCCCGACTCCTGTACTTATTTCAGACCCTCCCGATTTACGTCCCTACCTACGTCTTCAAGACCCTACAACGCCAATCCTCCCTTTTTATTTGGAACCATAAACATCCCCGAGTCAGACTTAAACTGCTCCAACGCCCCTCCAGAGGAGGCGGACTGGGTATCCCGGACTTTAAGAAATACTATTATGCCGCGCAACTCGCTCAATGTGCACAATGGTGCAACGAGGGCGGGACACGGAAGGTCTGGGTGGGGATAGAGGCGGAGGAGACAGGCCTAGCCACGCTATCCTCTCTATTGTGGCTACACCGGAACCGGCGTCCCCGTGCGGCCTTATCGCACCCTGTAGTAAGTCGCTCCTTAGCGACCTGGGACCTGACAAACAGACGGTTCAGCTTGGCCCCATACCCATCCCCGCTAATTCCGTTATTTCACAACCCAGCCTTTCCGCCAGGCATGAGTGGAGCCGCGCATACATCTTGGCGCTCGAGTGGTATACTATATGTTAATGATATCACCTCCACAGCTACTTTCCCACAATTCACAGATATCCATGAAGGAACAGTAATCCCCTCATCAGACTTCTTTCGCTATCTCCAAATTAGACATTTCCACTCCACCATTACCACTACCCTTCTCCACAGACACCTATCCCCCTTCGAATACATTAGCTGGAAACGCACCAACACTAAAGGCCTCATACCAGATATATACAACCTCCTGGACGACCTCCCCACAACATCCCGGGCCCCTCACGAGTCAGCATGGGAAAAGGAACTGGGATTTACTATAGACAATGAGGAATGGGTAGATATATGGGACAATGCGGCTTCCAGCTCCATATGTGTAAGAATTAAAGAAAATATCTATAAATTACTCTACCGATGGTACTATGTCCCTGCCCGTCTACATACTATGTTCCCCGGCACCCCAGATGGATGCTGGAGGGGTTGTACAGACACTGGTTCATTCTTACACATTTGGTGGGCTTGCCCCAAAATTCATAAAATATGGGGTGAACTCATCACTTTGCTTTCGCGCCTATTTGACACCTCCATCTCCTCCGATCCCCAATACTTCTTGCTCCCCATGACTCTTCCCACCCTCAATAGACACCAAAACAAACTATTCCGACATATAGTTTCGGCAATGACTTGCCAAATTGCCACAGACTGGAAGAACCCGACCCCTTCACCAATGCCGGTGATAATTTCCCGGATATGGTATATCCACAAAATGGAATACATGACTGCAGTCATTCGTAACACGTCGAAGCGATTTGATAAAGTATGGTCCCCGTGGCTAACTTTACAACAGGCCCCCTCCCCATTTATAACCTGACACAGCATGCCAAAGCCGCACCCACCCCCTGCCCCCGAGGGCCACCCCTCCACCCCACCACCCTCTCTCTACTCCCCCCTCTCTTCTCTCCAACCGGAGGTGCCCAGCCTCCTTTGCTCTCCGGTTCCCTCCTGCTCGCTATCTGAGCACTCTCTTCCTCTCATTTCCTCTGCTGACTCTCTATGACGGAAGGCCACCCCGTTGCCGAGAGTTTCCCATCTCTTATGCTTTGACTTGAATCTCTAAACATGGGAAAACACAAAAACAAAAATCGGATCTACTCTGTTGTTGTAACAATTCACTGTAATTATATCTGCTCTTTAAGCACCCAAGATGTTCGGGTGTTCTGTTACGTTATCATTGTACTTATTTCATGATCCATCCAATAAAATGTGTTTTAAAAAAAAAAATAATAATAATAATAATAATAATAATAATAATAATAATAATATAATATGGTTAGCATGTTACATGTATTACAGATATGTCCTCATATATCATTGCTACAGTTGGGCCAAACAGCCCCTCCTGCATCAGGCATCTTTTTGTGTCTTTTTTGCCAAACTTGTGTCTTAGTCGCAATGCGATGGGAATAGGACACACCAGGAAGATTAATTTGATAGGTAACACTTGTATATCTGTGTGTGATTCAGTCTCTGAGTCTGTACACAAAGTGCTACAATGTACTGTAGCAGCAGCTGTTTTCCAATACAAGTTCTGTTGTGCTCCATATACAGAGTCAGGAGGATGATTAATAAACATAATTATCTCATAAAAGCTGGAAAATGTGATTTTATGTTTTCTGGAGATGGAGATAAGTGATAAATATCCAGGGCTGGATTAAGGGTCTCATGGGCCTGGAACTGAAAATGTTCAAGGTCCTATTATGAGAAGCAGAAGGGGTGTGACCAGTGCTGTGTGGCCGTGGCCAGTGCCATGTAGACCCCGTACACTATCAGCCCCAATGTCTCCCTAAGGGGCAGATGTGCTAAGCCTGGAGACGTGATAAAGCAGTGATAAGTGGAAGGTGATAATGCACCAGCCAATCAGCTCTTAACTGTCAATGTACATATTGGAGCTGATTGGCTGGTGCGGTATCACCTTGCACTTATTACTTCTTTATCATTTCTCCAGGCTTAATACGTCTGCCCATATGTAAAAGTATAAAAATTGCTTCATTTTGTGTTGAAATTGAAAATAGAAATACAATTTAATGCTTATGATTTACGGCCAACTGCGTGGACAGCTGGTGGATGGTCATTATCACGCTGCCATGATGATGGGCCTATTTTTATGTGGAGGCCTGGAGCTTGAGCTCCATCTGCCCCGTTGTTAATCTGGCCCTGTGAATAACTCTTGTCTAGTGGCAACTGCAGCACAGCCCAAAATTCAAATAGCTTTTATGAGATAATTCTGTTTATTAAACATCCCCCTCAGTCACACACAATATATAGGTGTCATATATCAAATTAATCAGCACAGTCTCCTGGTGTGTCCTAGTGACACTGTGAGCATTATCGGCAAAAAAGACGCTCAACACTTGCACAGGACCTTGCTGCTCACTTGCCCCAGGCACCTCACGCTCACTTGCCCCAGGCATCTCACACTCACTTGCCCCAGGCACCTCACGCTCACTTGCCACGGGCATCTCACTCTGCATGGCGTATTGAGGCTAGATGTATGAGGACACATCTGTATATATCTCGTTTGCAAATCTTTTACAGTTTTGAGCTTTCAGTGTTGTAACTTATGTGTATGTTTTACAGGTAAAGTCTGCCAAAGACAGGTACATTCAACGGGTTCCGGTCTGAAGATCGACAGTGTCTAGGTCGACAATGTTTAGGTCGACCATTATAGGTCGATAGTCACTAGGTCGACATGTTTCAAGGTCGACAGTGTTTCTGGGTCGACATGTTCTAGGTCGACAGGTCAAAAGGTCGACATGAGTTTTTCTAAAAAATTTCCCTTTATTTGAACTTGTTCATACTTAACGATCCACACGGACTATGATTGGGAATAGTAACCTGTGCCGAGCGCAGCGAGGCACCTTGCCCGAAGCATGGCGAGCGAAGCGAGCCATGCGAGGGGACACGGTGCACTAATTGGGGTTCACGGTCACTGTACAAAGAAAATGACACCAAAAACACATGAAAAACTCATGTCGACCTTTTAACCTGTCGACCTAGAACATGTCGACCTAGAAACCTTGTCGACATTGAAAACATGTCAACCTAGTGACTGTTGACCTATAGTGGTCGACCTAAACATTGTTGACCTAGACACTGTCGATCTGATTATCCACACCCACATTCAACTGTGGGGAGAACATTAGCAAATGACTGAAACTATTCATATACAGTACACGGTCAGTTTTGTTTCTTGGATTCAAGCTATTGAAGAATCTTTGTATATTGTAGCATCTGTCTGAAATTTGCAGCCCAGCCCCTTGTTAGTAACAGTCATTCTCAGTCAATAAGACCATGGGGCCAGATGTAATGACGCCCAAATTCAGTGGCCGTGCGGGATGCCGGACGAACTTGGACTTTTTCTTAAAGGAGCAATCATGTACATGGTTTAGCCTTGTACATAATTTCCCCTTTAAAAAAAAGTCTGAGACATTACATCCGGCCACATATGTGCACTAGTGTTTTACAGAACAAAAGTGATCATAAACAGTGGATGTCAGAGGAGAGTCACTAGATGTGTGTGCTCAGCATTAGATCTGGGGTACAGCTGTGTTACACTCCAATGTTTCCTTGTATGTCTTGGCCAGTAAATGGGCACGGTGCCTCACTGCGCTCAGCACACTATTATATTTCCCCTCCAGGTCCACTGGGATGGTAAAGTATGAACAAGTCTGTTTTTGGGCAAAAATTCCTTAAAAACGCATGTCGACATTTTGACATGGCATTTCAAACGTTGGTTTGAACATGTTGATATAATGAATTGAATGTTGGTATTTTGACTGTCGGTCAATGGGTGTCAGGATTATGACCGCTGTTATTGTGTCCATTGGTAAAACAACTGCTGCCCCAGTAAATGTTATGTCCTCCTATTATATCAGTGCTCTGTACTGTGTATACATATTGTAATACGTTACAGATTGTATTAATGCATGTTTGTATTGATGTACATTGTACAGTATGTTTGTTTACTTACTAAAGGGAAGTTTTTTTATGTTTTTAAAACATATGTGTCTGAAGTGCATGCTTGTTTTGCCATAGCTTATTTCTTTTTCTTTATTATCACTATAAAATCTTTATCTTATACTAATGGAATCCAACCACAGTTTATAACTAGAGTTGGAAGAATATGGCTCTTCGAGATCAGTGGTTTTTCTCTTAATACTGTAGGAAATGTGTTGCCTAAATATACTGTATTTGGAGAGCAATAGGTATCTGGCTATAGGATTGCTACCCAGCATTAAGATAAATAGCGGCTACTAGACTCAATTTTAATATATACGTCTAATTTAATATATAACTGTAAAGTTACCTGTGTTTACAAACTTAGTAAATGAGAAGTGTCCCCCAGATTCCACAGCGGCTTCTATGGCAGAAACAAAGCTCACTACTCTACCAAACCGTTATAACTTCATATAAACTACTTTGACAGTCAGCACATTAGAACTCACAATTGATTTAACGGTAAATAACCAAAATGTACTGTAAAATACAAAAAACAATTGGCCATCTAAGAATACTGAAATAAAACAAAGCTCACTACTGTATTATATAACTTCATACTACATAAACTACTTTCACAGGTAACATATTAGAACTCATACAGTACATGTGGTTTTTCACTGTAACATATTTAAATTTAAACATCTGTTTGATAAATAGACTCTCATTTAATTTATTGGTAAATAACAAAGGTATACTGTAATATACCAAAAACAATTGGGCTTTTAAGAATATTGCAAATCCTACATTAACATATTTTTACAGATTGGGTATATGCTACCAGGAGATCCCGGCAGTCAGGATCCAGCAACCAGAATACTGACACAGGGATCCTGGTGGTCAGAGTCCTGATGGATCCTAAAGGTACTGTAAGTACTGGGGTTAATCTGTGTGTGTGTGGGGGGGCATATGGTTAAGGATAGGCTGCAGAAAGTGTGGGTTAGGTATATATATACAGTTAGAAAATACTTACCTGGATCCGTCGGGATTTTGACTGTCGGTTGCTGGGATTTTGTACCCAATCAGTTACCAGTAGCTGTTTTCAGGCAGTTGTACTTTAGATTACATTGTGTTAAAGATCATGAAGTAGTCATAGCATACTGTACCTGTGAAGGGTTCCCTGATTAATCATGTAATCTGAAGCTTTTCTCTTCACTAATAATATCCAGCTCCTCCCACATTTTACAACTTGCACAAATTATAAATTAACAAAAGAAACTGCAATACTTGATCATAGAAAAAAAAGACCCAACCTTCCCAATGACATGGATGAGGTCTAGAGGTCACTGTTACTGTTTATGTGCAAACCAGTTTTGATGAGGTAGCACACACTCACACACACACACACACACACACACACACACACACACACACACACACACACACACACACACACACTGTATACTGTATCTCTCTCTGTAAATATATATATATATTTTTATATATGTATATATATATATATATATATACAGAGAGATAAATCTATGTTTCTTAAATAGTGGAAGAGGCATTACTCACACAGGCCTTTCGTCAGGTAATATAATGAAGCATCAGTTTGGCAGTCCAGTAGAGAAGTGATTCTGTATATATATATATATATATATGTATAGTATATATACACACGCATACAGTATACACACAGATATTACCTAAAGGTGGCCGTGCACTGTGAATTCGTTCTTCCAGTCAGTCAATTATTGGTTTGTCGGGCATAAAAAAATCTTCCAGCATGATCGCCAGATGTGATCATTTTGCTCCAATACATTGTTAAATAATTAGTCTTTCTATCTGATAATAATGTATGGATATGATGTTGTATGTTTGTGCAGACTTTTTCTTTAAATGTGCAGCTTATTCACACCACAGATGCAGCACTGCATTACGCCACTCAATCTATACCAGAGATGTTGGGCTGCCACTTTAATCGCATATGAATTGTTTTAAATACAGAATGTACAAAGTAGAGATGTGCGCCGGACCATTTTTGCTGGATTTAGATTTGGCTCCGATTCGTCATCCAACTTTGGATTTACCAAACTGTCATAACTAGTTTTGGATTTGGATTTGCATTTTTTTCAAAACTTGACAACAACTTTACTAGAGTGTTATTAGCCCCAATAACATTATTTTCCAGTCATTTCCAGTCAATTTTGACCCCCTCACAGTTTACAATATTATTCACCAACATAGGCCAAAGCCTGGCTGGCTAAACTAAGCAACAGTGCAGCGGCACAAACACACGGCAGTTATTTCTGTTTAAAAATGTTTTGCAAATTAGTAATGTGTTAACAATAACCAATCAAACCAACTCACAAGTACTTTCAATACAATAAAATTCCACACATGGGCCCTCATTCCGAGTTGTTCGCTCGGTAAAAATCTTCGCATCGCAGCGATTTTCCGCTTAATGCGCAATGTCCGCACTGCGACTGCGCCAAGTAAATTTGTTATCTAGTTTGGAATTTTACTCACGGCTTTTTCATCGTTCTGGCGATCGTAATGTGATTGACAGGAAATGGGTGTTACTGGGCGGAAACAGGCCGTTTTATGGGCGTGTGGGAAAAAACGCTACCGTTTCCGGAAAAAACGCAGGAGTGGCCGGAGGAACGGAGGAGTGTCTGGGCGAACGCTGGGTGTGTTTGTGACGTCAAACCAGGAACGACAAGCACTGAACTGATCGCAGATGCCGAGTAAGTCTGGAGCTACTCAGAAACTGCTACGAGGTGTGAAATCGCAATATTGCGAATACATCGTTCGCAATTTTAAGATGCTAAGATTCACTCCCAGTAGGCGACGGCTTAGCATGAGCAAATCTGCTAAAATCCGCTTGCGAGCGAACAACTCGGAATGAGGGCCATGATTCTTAGCATATTTCTGTGTTATATTGTTTTGTTCAAAGGTAGCACATTCCTATTCTCAGTGCCCTGTGCCACTGATGACTGGCCCTCTGTGCCCATGTAAAGCCCTGATCAATCAGCCTTTTGTTTGCTCAGTTCACCAAAATCTCCTGAATCATAAAAACAGTGTTCTGTACCTGTGGGTCGGATACAGTGAGTGCAGGTTGGATACAGTGCGGGTTGGATACAGTGAAGAGCAGATAGAGTGTAGGCTACAGTACAGGTTGGATACAGTACAGGTCGGATACAGTGCAGGATACAGTGTGGGTCAGATACAGTGCAAGTTACAATGTGGATCGGATACAGTGCGGGTTGGATACAGTGTGGGTCAAATACAGTGCAGGTTGGATACAGTGCGGTATACGGTGTGGAACAGATATAGGGCCTAAATCAGACCTGATCGCAGCAACAAAATTGTTCTCTAATGGGCAAAACCATGTGCAGTGCAGGGGATGGCGGTCATTAGGTTGACTTGAGTTAGGTCAACATACGTTTGGTCGGCCACGTTTGGTCGACATGTATTAGGTCAACATGATCACTAGGTCGACATGGTCATTAGGTTGACATGTACTAGGTCGAAATGGAAAAAGGTCGACATGAGTTTTTAAAAAAATTTTTAAATTTTTTGACCTTTTCTATGCTTAACGATCCACGTGGACTACATTTGGGAACGGTAACCTTGCCCGAAGCTTGGTACGTGAAGACAGTCATGCCAAGGGACACGGTGTACTAATTGGGGTTCGCCGTCACTTTTCGAAGAAAACTACACCAAAAAAGTTTTAAAAAAACCTCATGTCGACCTTTTTCGATGTTGCCCTAGCACATGTCGACCTAGTGATCATGTCGACCAAACGTGGTCGACCCAATGTATGTCGACCAAATGAACCACACCCATAACATGTGCAGAGAGAGTTAGATTTGGGGTGGGTGTGTTCAAACTGAAATCTAAATTGCACTGTAAAAATAAAGCAGCCAGTATTTACCCTACACAGAAACAAAATAACCCACTCAAATCTAACTCTCTCTGCACATGTTATATCTGCCTCCCCTGCAGTGCACATGGTTTTGCCCATTAAAGAACAATTTTGCTGCTGCGATGAGGTCTGAATTAAGCCAATAGTGCAGGTTACAGTGTGGGTCGGATATAGTGCAGGTCAGATAAAGTGCGGGTTGGATACAGTTCGTGTTGGATACAGTGCAGGTTACAGTGTAGGTCGGATACAGTGCAGGCTACAGTGCAGGCTACAGTGCAGGTCAGATATATGGCTAGTTGGATACAGTGCAGATTACAGTATGAGTCAAATACAGTATGGGATATACTGTGGGTTACACACAGTGTGGGTTGTATACAGTACGGGATACAGTGTGGGTTGGATGCAGTGTGGGTTGGATAGAGCACGTGATACAGTGTGGGTTGGATGCAGTGTGGGTTGGATACAGTATGGGATTCAGTGTGGGTTGGATACAGTGCAGTATACAGTGTGGTTGGATACAGTGCGGGTCATATACACCAATTGTGCACTTACTTTGAGCAAGGGTGCTGGCGGTGTCATCAGTGAGGGGGTGCTGGCAGTGTCAGCAGTGTGGTAGTGCCAACGGTTTCCTTAGTGTGGTGATGTTGGCAGTGTCATCAGTGTGGGGGTGCCAGCTGAGTCAGCAGTGCAGTGGTGCCAGCTGTGTCGGCAGTCTTGGACAGCCTGCAGTGTCCTCAGTGTAGGGGTGACGACGGTGTCCCCAGTGTGTGGGTGCTGGTGGTGTCAGCAGTGCGGGAGTACCAATGGTGTCCTCAGTGTGGGGTGCCATTGGTGTCGGCAGTGTGGGAGTGTTAACTGTGTCCTCATTGTGGGGGTGCTGGCTGAGTCAGCTGTGCGGGGGTCCCAGCTGTGTTGGCATTGCAGGAGTGCCGGCAGTGTACTCAGTGCGCATGTGTGGCAGTGTCTACAGTGCGGGAGTGCAAGTGGTATCCTAAGTGTGGCGTTGACGGTGATGCAGGGGTGCCAGCAGTGTGGGGGTGTCAGCAATGCGGGCAGTGGTGTTGACAGTGCAGACTGCAGTGTCATTGGTGCAGTAACTGGCTCCCCACGTGTTGAAGGCACCAGGTGCCACCATATTGGTTCTTGTCACATGTCTGTGGGGCACTACAGGAGTAAAGCAGGAAAATGCATCAGCAGGGAGCAGTACTGACAATACAGATCAGCTGTCCGGTCAGGATCCAATCATGTTTCAGTCAGCGGTCAGATGACACCTCTGTCCAATCATCAAAGACTCTGGGGTATAAAGATCCTGCAAAGGCACTTCCTGGTTGTCAGTGCTTTGTTGTCTACAGACCTACTGAGTCCTCTGCTGAGTATCTCCTTGTCTTGCAGCTTGTACATTGACTTCTGTGCCATAGCACCGTAGCACCCATTTACTCTATTCAGCTATCTTGAGTAGCTGCCTGTGCTCCAGCAATCCTGTATTGCTGGTACTGCTCTGGAACCAAAGCATTTAAGCCTGAGTAGTTGGTTATAACCCAGCAATCCCCAATAGCTGGTACTGCTCCACATTGCAGCACCTGAGCCTAAGCAGTTGGCCGCAATCCAGCAATCCTGTATAGCTGAGAATGTTCCACATCTCAGCATTTAAACCTTTGTGTTATAGCAATCCACCATAGCTGGTTTAGTTCAACACTCCAAAACCAAGTAATCACTAGAACACCTTATCTCTCTTCGCTCTCCAATCCTGCATGAAGAAGAGTTATATTAGGCCACCTAGTTGCCAACCCAGCCTTCCACACTCCACTCCCATGGCAATTTCTAGTCCGAACCCACAAAATAATCCAAGCCTGACAATAAATATGTATATGCAAATATACCATATTTTCAAATCTGCTTCATTAGAAGAAAATGTAGTTGTTTTGGAACAAACAAAGAACAATTTAATACCTATACTAATAGGTTCAAAGAGAGAGATTATTCAATAGAACTTATTGAACAAGCATTAGATAAACCAGAAGTACTAGTGTGACAATGAGTCAAGGTAAGTGATAGAATGTTGGTGTAGATGTCGGTGGTTGTACCTGTTCCTTCGAGCTGGAGTCACCTGTCTCACCCGGATCTCACCACTGGACAGAGAATCCCCAAAAGACAACCCCCACAAAGTCACCACACATGAGGACGGTGACTGTAATTTTTATTTAGCAGGAAAAGACAGGGTGGTCACCGCTGCTGATTTACTTGGTTAAAGGTAAGGTGCAGTTCTCCATAAAGATTAACAATGCATTAGCAACACGTAGTAGTATTTCAAGTAACACTGTAAGCTTTCATGAGAAATAATAGAACACTTCGGTATACGCTTTACATTGGAAGGATGCACTTACATTGAGTACTAACATCAAATAAGATACAACGATAGCATTTGTATGAATAATTCTGGTAATGCCCTCACTAATCCACTAGATGGCACTAAAGTATCTTATGGTCCAGTCCTGAACCTATGGGACCTTTATATGTGAGGTACAGTACATCTCCCAACTAAAGTCTGAGAACTAGGAGTAATAAGAGTAACTATTCCTCTTGAAACAAGTTCTGTACGTAGATGAGGGAAATTATCTGTATTAGGCAGTTCAAACAGCAAGCAGAGTTGATCATGCATAGCGGCTGCGAATAGCGGTACAGTTCACTCCACATAAATTATGCAACTCATACCCCTTTTACACCTACGAGCACGGGTCGCAGCCGGGAGCCTGACACGGGAGCTGCCCCCTGCTGCGACCCGTGCTCGGTCCCTTTCCCATTAGCAGTCACAACCCGGCATATGCCGGGTTGGTGACGCTTCTAGCTACACGGCATGGGCGGCGCAGGGAGATCACATGATCTCCCAGCGCCGCCCATCCATACAGTGTAAACGGGAGCCGTGTCGCATCGACACGGCTCCCGTTTACACTACACCCTACCCGGATCATTCCCGTGTCCTACCCAGGTAAATAGCCGGGTAGGATTCACGGGTCACTTGATCCGGGTTTACCCTTTTCCACTTGCCAAAAACACGGGTAAATGCGCGCCCCCGTGCATTTACCCGTGTTTTTTGAGCTAGTGGAAAAGGGGTATTAAGTCAAGACAGCTGTTAACAGAAGTGCGCGGCGAGGCATACAGTTTCATCACTTATCAGAAACTGACAGTGGCAGTCAATATCCTGTAAGCGTGGCAGAAGAGCAGTCTCATTACTATGAAAGACAGGAAGCAAGTCCTTTAGATTTGATTAACCGCTAGTCAGAGCAAGTCTCTGTGAGCTAGGCTGGCTGTGACACACTGGCGTTAGGCGGATTCCTTTTATCTAGGTACACCCCTGCGGTTAACTGTGGTCAACTGTCTTTCAGAATTAGAGGGCCAGATGCATCATCGCTTGGAAAGTGATAAAATGGAGAGTGAAGAAGTACCAGCCAATCAGCTCCTAACTGCCATTTTTCAAACACAGCCTGTGACATGGCAGTTACGACCTGATTGGCTGGCACTTTTTCATCTGTATTTTATCACTCTCCAAGCGATGATGCATCTAGCCCAGAGGCTCTTAATGGGATCCTGCCTTAGCAAGTATCTCGCTTTCTCAGCTGCGGGCTGTACTGTATTGTCACATGCAGGTAATGTTCCTGCAGCCACTGACATCATAGTGTAAACATTAGGGAGGGGTGTTAACCCCTGCAGTGGTGTTGGGCCAGCTATGCAGCTCTGAATTCAATCACTGGGATGTAAGGCTTCATCCAGGTTACGTACAGTCAGTGGGTGGTGGCAGTGGCGTCACAAGGCGGGTGCGGGGGGTGCGGCCCGCACCCGGGTGTGACACCAAATGTCAGCTCCTCCGCACTGACAGGAAACAGGTGCTGCAGTGAGAAAGTCTCCTACAGCACCCGGCTCCTGTCACAGAAGAGGAGCCGACAGCGGACGGAGACTGGCTCTGGGGGAAGCCCAGCATCTCCGGAGATGCTGGGCACGCCCCCAGAGTGACGATTCTGGGATCCCGCAAAGCCACGCCCCCTAAATACAAGGCAACACCCCCTTTTTGCCGCGATCGCGGCAGGAGATCAGGGGCGCGCACCGGGTGTCACCACACCCGGTGACGCCTCTGGGTGGTGGTACCTACATCTCAGTCCCGCAGAGTCCAGATAACAGGGTGCCACACTGGCATAAGTGACCTCTTAAGAAATCAAAGGAGGATACGCTACTGTAACTTTATTACCACTTTTATTTAGAGATGTGTGGGTTCAGTTTTCTAAAAACCAAACCCACCCAATCTTCCCATTTCCGAGTGAATCCGCGCTCCGGCTCGGGTTTTCCGCCAGGCTCAGATTCCAAAACAAGGCAAGTCAGTGATGGAATCAGGTGTGCAAGTACAACTGTGGCACTACTGCTGTGGCTGTGTCAGACTAAAGAGCTGTGGGCTGTAGCACTAAGACTGTGTCAGTGAAGGAATGCAGGTTGCAAACACTAATGTGGCACTACTGCTGTGTCTGTTTCAGACTTTGTAGGGCTGTGGGGTGCAGCACTAAGGATTGTGTCAGTGTAGGGCTGTGGGGTGCAGCACTAAGGATTGTGTCAGTGTAGGGCTGTGGGGTGCAGCACTAAGGATTGTGTCAGTGTAGGGCTGTGGGGTGCAGCACTAAGGATTGTGTCAGTGTAGGGCTGTGGGGTGCAGCACTAAGGATTGTGTCAGTGTAGGGCTGTGGGGTGCAGCACTAAGGATTGTGTCAGTGTAGGGCTGTGGGGTGCAGCACTAAGGATTGTGTCAGTGTAGGGCTGTGGGGTGCAGCACTAAGGATTGTGTCAGTGTAGGGCTGTGGAGTGCAAGCACTACTGTGGCACTGCTGCTGAGGATGTTTCAGCCTATGAAGGGCTGTGGTGTGCAGCGCTAAGGATTGTGTCAGTGTAGGGCTGTGGGGTTCAGCACTAAGGATTGTGTCAGTGTAGGGCTGTGGGGTGCAGCACTAAGGATTGTATCAGTGTAGGGCTGTGGAGTGCAAGCACTACTGTGGCACTGCTGCTGAGGATGTTTCAGCCTATGAAGGGCTGTGGTGTGCAGCGCTAAGGATTGTGTCAGTGTAGGGCTGTGGGGTGCAGCACTAAGGATTGTGTCAGTGTAGGGCTGTGGGGTGCAGCACTAAGGATTGTGTCAGTGTAGGGCTGTGGAGTGCAAGCACTACTGTGGCACTGCTGCTGAGGATGTTTCAGCCTATGAAGGGCTGTGGTGTGCAGCGCTAAGGATTGTGTCAGTGTAGGGCTGTGGGGTGCAACACTAAGGATTGTGTCAGTGTAGGGCTGTGGGGTGCAGCACTAAGGATTGTGTCAGTGTAGGGCTGTGGAGTGCAAGCACTACTGTGGCACTGCTGCTGAGGATGTTTCAGCCTATGAAGGGCTGTGGTGTGCAGCACTGTAAAGCACTATGTTGTTCAGTACTGACAAAGGGCTGGGAGCACATTTACAATCAAATTCCAACTCACATCTTCTCGCACATTAAGAAGGTTCCAGTTGATACCACACCTCGCAAATGTAATGTGGTGCAAGACTGAAGTAAAAATGTTACTCGAAAGCAGGGGATTGGAGACTATGGGGGACATTTACTAAACAGTGATAAGAGTGGAGAAGTGAGCCAGTGTAGAAGTTGCCCCATCAACCAATCAGCAGCTCTGTATAATTTTATAGTATGCAAATTATAGATGTTACTTCAGTGCTGATTGGTTGCTATGGGCAACTTCTCCACTGGCTCACCTCTCTGCTCTTATCACTGCTTAGTAAATGTCCCCCTAAGGGGTCTATTTACAGTACTACAGTAAGTCTTGGATGGAGATAAAGTCGCTGGATATAAAGTACCAGCCAATCGGCTCCTAACTGCCATGCCACAGGCTGTGTTTGAAAAATGACAGGTAGGAGCCGATTGGCTGGTACTTTATCTCCAGCGACTTTATCTCCATCCAAGGCTTAGTAAATAGACCCCTAAAATGATTGAATGGATAAGATCTTGGTTGCAGGATAGAAAACAGAGCGTTGTAGTAAATGGAGTGCATTCACAGGAGGGAAATGTTACCAGTAGAGTACACCAGGGATCTGTACTTGGACCAGTGCTTTTTAATATCTTTATTGGTGGCATTGCAAATCGTATTAAAGGGAAAGAATGCCTTTTTGCAGATGACACAACAGTATTGAACAGAGTAGACATGGCAGGAGGGATAAAACAAATGATTGAGGATCCATGTAGACTAGAGGAATGGTCAAAAGCGTGGCAAATCAAAAATCCAAAGGCTAAATATAGTATACTCGATACACATATGGTCGACACAAGTTTTGCTGTTGTTTTGTTTTAATTTTTTTAACTTTTTCATCCATTACCATCCATGTGAATAGTAACCTATGCAGAGTGCAGCGGCAGCAGAGCGAGGCACCTTGCCCGAAGCATGGAGAGCGAAGCAAGCCATGTGAGGGACATGGTACACTAATGGGCTTGTTCGTGGCAGAAATGTGACAACCCCCCCCCCAAAAAAAAAAAAATGTGTATACCTTTTCTGTGTCTACCATTTCCATGTTGACCTTTTGACCCTGTCGACCTAATGCATGTCTACCATTAGTGGTAGACCTATTGACTGTAGATCTAATAAAGCACCAGGGGCTGGCTGGGCAGGGGGGCAGAGTGCCATCTGCCCCCTGGGCCAGTGCAATTTAAGTGTTCCAGGGCCATTTTTGCATTGCATTCCCTGTGAAAAGCCAGTGGCGCACGCAGGAAGGGTTTCCGAGTACCTAGAAACTCCCCCTGATGAGCAGAATTTTCTATTTATGAGACAGAGACACAGCTGTCTCTGTCTCAGCTAAAAGTCGTGACCACGAAGCTGCTGTACTGCTGAGCTACTATATGTACAGTAGCTCTCTTCTTACAGTTGTTTTGGGGGAACTGCTGGCTGCGCATGTTCAGCCACAGCAGCTCCCTCCGTTCTTACACTGATGCCCCTCTGCTCCCAGCCCCTATGCATACAGCTATAATTATGTAAGTATATTAAGTATTTATCATTATGTATTTAAGTGTGTATGTGTATGTGTGTGTTTGTGCATATATGTATGAATGTATATTAGAGATGAGCGGGTTCGGTTTCTCTGAATCCGAACCCGCACGAACTTCATGTTTTTTTCACGGGTCCGAGCAGACTCGGATCCTCCCGCCTTGCTCGGTTAACCCGAGCGCGCCCGAACGTCATCATGACGCTGTCGGATTCTCGCGAGACTCGGATTCTATATAAGGAGCCGCGCGTCGCCGCCATTTTCACACGTGCATTGAGATTGATAGGGAGAGGACGTGGCTGGCGTCCTCTCCATTTAGATTAGGGTTGAGAGAGAGAGAGAGAGATTGACCTGAGGCTGTGATACTGTAGAAGAGAGTGCAGAGTTTAGTGACTGACGACCACACTGACCACCAGACAGTGCAGTTGTTTGTTTTATTTAATATATCCGTTCTCTGCCTGAAAAAAACGATACACACAGTGACTCAGTCACATACCATATCTGTGTGCACTGCTCAGCCCAGTGTGCTGCATCAATGTATATATATATCTGACTGTGCTCAGCTCACACAGCTTATAATTGTGGGGGAGACTGGGGAGCACTGCAGTGCCAGTTATAGGTTATAGCAGGAGCCAGGAGTACATAATATTATATTAAAATTAAACAGTGCACACTTTTGCTGCAGGAGTGCCACTGCCAGTGTGACTAGTGACCAGTGACCTGACCACCAGTATATATAATATTAGTAGTATACTATCTCTTTATCAACCAGTCTATATTAGCAGCAGACACAGTACAGTGCGGTAGTTCACGGCTGTGGCTACCTCTGTGTCGGCACTCGGCAGCCCGTCCATAATTGTATATACCACCTAACCGTGGTTTTTTTTTCTTTCTTTATAGTCATACTAGTTACGAGTATACTATCTCTTTATCAACCAGTCTATATTAGCAGCAGACACAGTACAGTGCGGTAGTTCACGGCTGTGGCTACCTCTGTGTCGGCACTCGGCAGCCCGTCCATAATTGTATATACCACCTAACCGTGGTTTTTTTTTCTTTCTTTATACATACATACTGTTAGGGTCTCCTGCCCTGTGCTGCCACGTCGTCATGGCAACCGGGAGACAAGTGCTAGTGGAGTAACCTGAGCGCAGCTGATACTCCGGTTCGGGTCTTTTGCTGTGCAGTGGTTATAGGCTCTGTGCACGGCAGGGGATCCGGTGCTGGTTTTTGTGCTCACAGTCTGTGAGGTCTGAGTGGGGCGTGGACAGCACCTGCTTTATAAGGCCTCTTTTCAGGGTAAGCAGATGCTGCTGAATCTCTGTTGGTTAGTCAGTTCATGAAAGTTAGCCAGTACTGTGTAGCTTTGTATTTGTTTGTTGCTTACTGCAAATAGGCCTGGGGATTTGGTATTACACTCTGCCAATCCAGACCTAGCAGTAAGACTGGAGTCAGTCGTTTAGCTTGCTGGGGTTCTGTTATTACTCTGTGAACTTAGCAAGTTTGCGGCTGTATTCTAACACTTGCCTGTCTAATCCTGTCTCACTGTGCTAGGTGTCAGGGGTCAGTTTAGTGGCAGTAAGCTTAAACCTGTGCACTGCAAGTGAGAATCAGGATTGTGGAGGCTCTCCTTGTGTCTATCATTCCATCTCTGACCAAGGAGTTTACTGCCACACCCATTGGTAACCCTTTAGGGTTTTGCTGTTGCCCTTAGCAACAGCATTTCGGGTTCTCTACGTATTAAAACACAACATCTTGCTTTTTACATCTGAGCAGTTCTAATACAAGGGAGATACCCAGTTCCTTAGCCTCTGGGCTTCTCTGTTCACTGTGTGTGTATTTTGTTACCCTATCACCTTCTGTGTACGTTATGTCATATTCCCCAGTTTGTCTGTGAGTCCATTTGTTTTGCATAACAGTTCAAACACCAGTACATTCCTGCAGACACTGGAGTGCATAACAGTTCTGACACTAGTACTTTCCTGCAGGCACTGGTGTGCATAACATATTCAGCAGCCTAATACTCCTGTTGAAATTTTGTGGGAATATGGAGCATACCCCTCAAAATACGTTGCAACAGGTGGTCGATCAGGTGCAGGTCCTGACTCGGCAATTTAATGATTTGTCCATTAAAATGCACACCTCCCAGGCTGCTGGCAGAGCTCCCGCAGCAGCAGCACCTGCAGGGGTTAAGGAGCCGAAAGTAAATCTCCCGGATCGTTTTTCTGGAGATCGCTCGCAGTTCTTTTGTTTCAAGGAGAGCTGCAAGCTATACTTCCGGCTTAGGCCTCAGTCTTCTGGGTCGGAGATTCAGCGGGTGGGCATAGTGATTTCCTTGCTACAAGGAGACCCACAGGTCTGGGCATATGGGTTGCAGCCTGACTGTCCGTCGCTTAAAAGTGTTGATGCTTTTTTTACGGCACTGGGCATGTTGTATGATGACCCTGACAAGACGGCCTCAGCCGAGGCTCAGATTTCGATCCTTAAGCAAGGGCGAAGGCCAGTTGAGGTTTACTGTACGGAGTTTCGGAGGTTGGCCCATGATACCCAGTGGAATGACCCAGCCCTGAGACACCAGTACCGAAGAGGTCTTTCTAACCAGATAAAGGACCAACTGGTACAATATCCCTTGCCTGATAGCTTGGATCAGCTCATGCAGTTATCCATCCGGGTGGATAGACGGCTGAGAGAGCGTAGGCTTGAAAGGGAGACTGAGATTTCCTTCCTTCCCAAGGGAACCTCAGACTCTGAGGAATTTTCTGAGGAGCCTATGCAGATTGGGGCTACCCGCCTCTCCTCGCGTGAGAAGACGCGGAGGAGACAGCAGGGGTTGTGTTTGTACTGTGGGAATAAAGGTCATGTGGTAGTATCATGCCCAGAAAAGCCGGAAAACTTCAGGGCCTGAGGGTGATGGGAAATATCCTGTCAGGCCAGAAGTCAGAATTTCCCAAGAAGACTTTTATCATTCCGGTGACCTTGAAGATCCTCGGTCAAACTGTCAAGACTGAGGCCTTTGTGGACAGTGGGGCCGACGGGGTTTTTATGGACCGCCAATTCGCCCTAAAACACTCTGTTCCCTTAGTACCCTTGGCATCGGAAATTGAGATTTGTGGGTTAAACGGGGAACCATTATCCCAAGGTAAAATTACCTCTTGCACTAGCCAGATTTCTTTGTTTATTGGAGCCACACACTCTGAAAAATTGTCCTTTTATGTGACTGTCTGTACTTTTGCCCCATTGGTGTTGGGGTTACCCTGGTTAAGGGCCCACAATCCTCAATTTGACTGGGTCTCTGGGGAGATTCTTAGTTGGGGTACTGATTGTTTCAGGAGTTGCTTGAGCCTTCCAGTCAGGCTCTCGCAGCTAAGTTTGCCAGGATTGCCAGGGTGTTATGCAGATTTTGCGGATGTGTTCTCCAAAAAAGTTGCAGAGGTACTACCTCCCCATCGCCCCTATGACTGTGCCATTGATTTGTTGCCAAATGCTAAGCTTCCCAAGAGCAGGTTGTACTCCCTGTCACGTCCTGAGACTCAGGCTATGGCAGAGTACATTCAGGAGAACTTGGCTAAGGGATTTATCAGACCTTCACAGTCTCCAGTTGGGTCGGGGTTCTTCTTCGTGGGTAAAAAGGACGGTTCGTTGCGACCCTGCATCGACTTCAGGGAATTGAACCGTATCACGATTAAAAACTCATACCCACTGCCTCTCATTTCGGTCTTGTTTGACCAGCTTCGTACTGCCACCATTTTTTCTAAGATTGACCTACGCGGTGCGTACAATCTAATCCGAATAAGAGAGGGGGATGAATGGAAAACTGCCTTTAATACCCACTCAGGGCATTATGAATATTTGGTGATGCCTTTTGGGCTCTGTAATGCCCCGGCAGTCTTCCAGGATTTCATGAATGATGTGCTCAGGGAATATTTGGATAGATTCTTAGTTGTATACTTAGATGACATCCTAATCTTCTCCCATTCCCTGGAGGAACATCGGAAGCATGTACGCTTAGTCCTCCAGAAACTCAGAGACCACCGGCTTGGGGCGAAGCTGGAGAAGTGCGAATTTGAAGTTCAGCAAATCGCATTTCTAGGATATATTATCTCCCCAGAAGGTTTCCAAATGGAGGGTTCCAAGGTACAGGCAGTCCTGGATTGGGTGCAGCCCACTAGTTTGAAGGCGCTTCAGCGTTTCCTGGGCTTTGCGAATTTTTATAGACGATTTATCGCTGGATTTTCGTCTATAGTGGCGCCCTTGGTGGCACTCACTAAGAAAGGGGCGGATGTTGCTCACTGGTCTTGTGAGGCTAAAGCGGCTTTTGCCCGTCTCAAAAGGGCATTTGTTTCGGCCAAGGTGCTGCGACACCCAGATCCAGAGCGTCCTTTTGTGGTGGAGGTGGATGCCTCTGAGATGGGTATTGGGGCAGTGCTTTCTCAGATGGGAGTGTCTGATAATCGCCTTCATCCCTGTGCTTACTTTTCCCGTAAATTTTCGCCTGCCGAGATGAATTATGACGTGGGTAACCGGGAACTGTTGGCTATTAAGGATGCACTCGAGGAGTGGAGACACTGGCTTGAGGGGGCTAAGTTTGTGGTCTCAATTCTCACTGACCATAAGAATCTGGCATATTTAGAGTCAGCGAAGCGTCTCAATGCCAGGCAGGCACGATGGGCTTTGTTTTTTGCTCGCTTTAATTTTTTGATAACATATCGCCCTGGGTCAAAAAACATCAAGGCTGATGCGCTCTCGCGGAGTTTTGCTCCAATCCAGGAGACCACCGAGGAGCCGTTGCCCATTGTTTCCCCATCATGTATTAAAGTGGGCATTACCCAGGACCTCTTATCATTAGTCCTTAGAGCACAGGAGCAGGCTCCTCCAGACCTTCCGGTAGGTCTTTTGTTTGTGCCTCCTAGGTTAAGACAGCGAGTGTTCCTGGAATTCCATGCCAAGAAGTCGGCAGGTCACCCGGGTATTGCCAGAACTCGGGAGTTGCTATCTAGGGCGGTGTGGTGGCCCTCGGTGGCTAAGGATGTGGATCAGTGGGTTCGGGCATGTGACATCTGTGCCCGAAATACGACTCCTAGAGGGGTTCCTGTTGGCCCATTACATCCACTCTCTATCCCATCTAAGCCATGGACCCACATTTCAATGGATTTTGTGGTGGACTTGCCCAAATCCTCGGGGATGACAGCCATCTGGGTTGTCGTTGACAGGTTTTCGAAGATGGCGCACTTCGTTCCAC
This sequence comes from Pseudophryne corroboree, assembly GCF_028390025.1. NCBI lineage: Eukaryota > Metazoa > Chordata > Amphibia > Anura > Myobatrachidae > Pseudophryne > Pseudophryne corroboree. The sequence continues at coordinate 119,153,775 of NC_086446.1, read as the reverse complement.
TGGTTGGGCTGCCATCAGCCAGACGCCTGTCTGAATTATTTATGCTGCATGTTGTGCGTCTCCACGGGTTGCCACTTGATGTGGTCTCTGACCGCGGATCCCAGTTTGTGGCCAAATTCTGGAGGGCATTTCGTTCCGATCTCCAGATTTCTGTCAGCTTGTCGTCAGGCTACCATCCGCAGTCTAATGGGCAGACTGAAAGGGTGAACCAGTCCTTGGAGCAGTTCCTCAGGTGTTATGTCTCCAAGTGTCAGACTGACTGGGTTGCTCATCTGTCCATGGCGGAGTTTGCCTATAACAACGCGGCTCACTCTGCTACAGGGATCTCTCCCTTCCTTTGTGTGTATGGGCATCATCCTAAGGCCAATTCTTTTGACCCCCTGGACTCCACGCCTGGTGGTTCCTCTGTGGTTTCGGTCCTTAGAGGTATTTGGCGGAAAGTGAAGAAAGCCCTTGTGTCTGTGTCATTAGTGACCAAAAGGGTTTTTGATAAGCGGAAAAGACCCTGCAGCTTCAAATTAGGAGACTTCGTCTGGTTGTCTACCAAGAATTTGAAGTTGAGACAGCCATCTCATAAGTTAGGGCCCCGGTTCATCGGCCCTTATAAGATCACCAGGGTTATCAATCCGGTGGCATTTCAGTTAGATCTGCCCCGTTCTTTGGGTATCAATAAAACATTTCATTGTTCCCTTTTAAAACGGGCGATTAGTAATCCTTCTTCCAGTGGAAGACCTTCCCCTCTTCTGATACGTGGCCAGAGGGAGTTTGTTGTTGAAAGGATTCTTGACTCCAAGGTGGTTCGGGGTCGGCTGTCATTTTTGGTGCACTGGAAGGGGTATGGCCCGGAGGAGCGGTCGTGGGTGCGCAGTTGTGATCTTCATGCCCCCAGACTGATACGCTCTTTCTTCTCGCAGTTCCCCGATAAACCCGGTGGTAGGGGTTCTTTGACCCCTCGTCAGAGGGGGGGTACTGTTAGGGTCTCCTGCCCTGTGCTGCCACGTCGTCATGGCAACCGGGAGACAAGTGCTAGTGGAGTAACCTGAGCGCAGCTGATACTCCGGTTCGGGTCTTTTGCTGTGCAGTGGTTATAGGCTCTGTGCACGGCAGGGGATCCGGTGCTGGTTTTTGTGCTCACAGTCTGTGAGGTCTGAGTGGGGCGTGGACAGCACCTGCTTTATAAGGCCTCTTTTCAGGGTAAGCAGATGCTGCTGAATCTCTGTTGGTTAGTCAATTCATGAAAGTTAGCCAGTACTGTGTAGCTTTGTATTTGTTTGTTGCTTACTGCAAATAGGCCTGGGGATTTGGTATTACACTCTGCCAATCCAGACCTAGCAGTAAGACTGGAGTCAGTCGTTTAGCTTGCTGGGGTTCTGTTATTACTCTGTGAACTTAGCAAGTTTGCGGCTGTATTCTAACACTTGCCTGTCTAATCCTGTCTCACTGTGCTAGGTGTCAGGGGTCAGTTTAGTGGCAGTAAGCTTAAACCTGTGCACTGCAAGTGAGAATCAGGATTGTGGAGGCTCTCCTTGTGTCTATCATTCCATCTCTGACCAAGGAGTTTACTGCCACACCCGTTGGTAACCCTTTAGGGTTTTGCTGTTGCCCTTAGCAACAGCATTTCGGGTTCTCTACGTATTAAAACACAACATCTTGCTTTTTACATCTGAGCAGTTCTAATACAAGGGAGATACCCAGTTCCTTAGCCTCTGGGCTTCTCTGTTCACTGTGTGTGTATTTTGTTACCCTATCACCTTCTGTGTACGTTATGTCATATTCCCCAGTTTGTCTGTGAGTCCATTTGTTTTGCATAACAGTTCAAACACCAGTACATTCCTGCAGACACTGGAGTGCATAACAGTTCTGACACTAGTACTTTCCTGCAGGCACTGGTGTGCATAACACATACTAGTTACGAGTATACTATCTCTTTATCAACCAGTCTATATTAGCAGCAGACACAGTACAGTGCGGTAGTTCACGGCTGTGGCTACCTCTGTGTCGGCACTCGGCAGCCCGTCCATAATTGTATATACCACCTAACCGTGGTTTTTTTTTCTTTCTTTATACATACATACTAGTTACGAGTATACTATCTCTTTATCAACCAGTCTATATATTAGCAGCAGACACAGTACAGTGCGGTAGTTCACGGCTGTGGCTACCTCTGTGTCGGCACTCGGCAGCCCGTCCATAATTGTATATACCACCTAACCGTGGTTTTTTTTTCTTTCTTTATACATACATACTAGTTACGAGTATACTATCTCTTTATCAACCAGTCTATATATTAGCAGCAGACACAGTACAGTGCGGTAGTTCACGGCTGTGGCTACCTCTGTGTCGGCACTCGGCAGCCCGTCCATAATTGTATATACCACCTAACCGTGGTTTTTTTTTCTTTCTTTATACATACATACTAGTTACGAGTATACTATCTCTTTATCAACCAGTCTATATTAGCAGCAGACACAGTACAGTGCGGTAGTTCACGGCTGTGGCTACCTCTGTGTCGGCACTCGGCAGCCCGTCCATAATTGTATATACCACCTAACCGTGGGTTTTTTTTCTTTCTTTATACATACATACTAGTTACGAGTATACTATCTCTTTATCAACCAGTCTATATATTAGCAGCAGACACAGTACAGTGCGGTAGTTCACGGCTGTGGCTACCTCTGTGTCGGCACTCGGCAGCCCGTCCATAATTGTATATACCACCTAACCGTGGTTTTTTTTTCTTTCTTTATAGTCATACTAGTTACGAGTATACTATCTCTTTATCAACCAGTCTATATTAGCAGCAGACACAGTACAGTGCGGTAGTTCACGGCTGTGGCTACCTCTGTGTCGGCACTCGGCAGCCCGTCCATAATTGTATATACCACCTAACCGTGGGTTTTTTTTCTTTCTTTATACATACATACTAGTTACGAGTATACTATCTCTTTATCAACCAGTCTATATTAGCAGCAGACACAGTACAGTGCGGTAGTTCACGGCTGTGGCTACCTCTGTGTCGGCACTCGGCAGCCCGTCCATAATTGTATATACCACCTAACCGTGGTTTTATTTTCTTTCTTTATACATACATACTAGTTACGAGTATACTATCTCTTTATCAACCAGTCTATATATTAGCAGCAGACACAGTACAGTGCGGTAGTTCACGGCTGTGGCTACCTCTGTGTCGGCACTCGGCAGCCCGTCCATAATTGTATATATCACCTAACCGTGGTTTTTTTTTCTTTCTTTATACATACATACTAGTTACGAGTATACTATCTCTTTATCAACCAGTCTATATATTAGCAGCAGACACAGTACAGTGCGGTAGTTCACGGCTGTGGCTACCTCTGTGTCGGCACTCGGCAGCCCGTCCATAATTGTATATACCACCTAACCGTGGTTTTTTTTTCTTTCTTTATACATACATACTAGTTACGAGTATACTATCTCTTTATCAACCAGTCTATATTAGCAGCAGACACAGTACAGTGCGGTAGTTCACGGCTGTGGCTACCTCTGTGTCGGCACTCGGCAGCCCGTCCATAATTGTATATACCACCTAACCGTGGTTTTTTTTTTCTTTCTTTATACATACATACTAGTTACGAGTATACTATCTCTTTATCAACCAGTCTATATATTAGCAGCAGACACAGTACAGTGCGGTAGTTCACGGCTGTGGCTACCTCTGTGTCGGCACTCGGCAGCCCGTCCATAATTGTATACTAGTATCCAATCCATCCATCTCCATTGTTTACCTGAGGTGCCTTTTAGTTGTGCCTATTAAAATATGGAGAACAAAAATGTTGAGGTTCCAAAATTAGGGAAAGATCAAGATCCACTTCCACCTCGTGCTGAAGCTGCTGCCACTAGTCATGGCCGAGACGATGAAATGCCAGCAACGTCGTCTGCCAAGGCCGATGCCCAATGTCATAGTACAGAGCATGTCAAATCCAAAACACCAAATATCAGTAAAAAAAGGACTCCAAAACCTAAAATAAAATTGTCGGAGGAGAAGCGTAAACTTGCCAATATGCCATTAACCACACGGAGTGGCAAGGAACGGCTGAGGCCCTGGCCTATGTTCATGGCTAGTGGTTCAGCTTCACATGAGGATGGAAGCACTCAGCCTCTCGCTAGAAAAATGAAAAGACTAAAGCTGGCAAAAGCAGTAGCACCGCAAAGAACTGTGCGTTCTTCGAAATCCCAAATCCACAAGGAGAGTCCGACTCCAATTGTGTCGGTTGCGATGCCTGACCTTCCCAACACTGGACGTGAAGAGCATGCGCCTTCCACCATTTGCACGCCCCCTGCAAGTGATGAAAGGAGCACCCGCAGTCCAGTTCCTGATAGTCAGATTGAAGATGTCAGTGTTGAAGTACACCAGGATGAGGAGGATATGGGTGTTGCTGGCGCTGGGGAGGAAATTGACCAGGAGGATTCTGATGGTGAGGTGGTTTGTTTAAGTCAGGCACCCGGGGAGACACCTGTTGTCCGTGGTAGGAATATGGCCGTTGACATGCCTGGTGAAAATACCAAAAAAATCAGCTCTTCGGTGTGGAAGTATTTCACCAGAAATGCGGACAACAGGTGTCAAGCCGTGTGTTCCCTTTGTCAAGCTGTAATAAGTAGGGGTAAGGACGTTAACCACCTCGGAACATCCTCCCTTATACGTCACCTGCAGCGCATTCATAATAAGTCAGTGACAAGTTCAAAAACTTGGGCCGACAGCGGACGCAGTCCACTGACCAGTAAATCCCTTCCTCTTGTAACCAAGCTCACGCAAACCACCCCACCAACTCCCTCAGTGTCAATTTCCTCCTTCCCCAGGAATGCCAATAGTCCTGCAGGCCATGTCACTGGCAATTCTGACGAGTCCTCTCCTGCCTGGGATTCCTCCGATGCATCCTTGCGTGTAACGCCTACTGCTGCTGGCGCTGCTGTTGTTGCTGCTGGGAGTCGATGGTCATCCCAGAGGGGAAGTCGTAAGACCACTTTTACTACTTCCACCAAGCAATTGACTGTCCAACAGTCCTTTGCGAGGAAGATGAAATATCACAGCAGTCATCCTACTGCAAAGCGGATAACTGAGGCCTTGACATCCTGGGTGGTGAGAAACGTGGTTCCGGTATCCATCATTACTGCAGAGCCAACTAGAGACTTGTTGGAGGTACTGTGTCCCCGGTACCAAATACCATCTAGTTTCCATTTCTCTAGGCAGGCGATACCGAAAATGTACACAGACCTCAGAAAAAGAGTCACCAGTGTCCTAAAAAATGCAGCTGTACCCAATGTCCACTTAACCACGGACATGTGGACAAGTGGAGCAGGGCAGGGTCAGGACTATATGACTGTGACAGCCCACTGGGTAGATGTATGGACTCCCGCCGCAAGAACAGCAGCGGCGGCACCAGTAGCAGCATCTCGCAAACGCCAACTCTTTCCTAGGCAGGCTACGCTTTGTATCACCGGTTTCCAGAATACGCACACAGCTGAAAACCTCTTACGGCAACTGAGGAAGATCATCGCGGAATGGCTTACCCCAATTGGACTCTCCTGTGGATTTGTGGCATCGGACAACGCCAGCAATATTGTGTGTGCATTAAATCTGGGCCAATTCCAGCACGTCCCATGTTTTGCACATACCTTGAATTTGGTGGTGCAGAATTTTTAAAAAAACGACAGGGGTGTGCAAGAGATGCTGTCGGTGGCCAGAAGAATTGCGGGACACTTTCGGCGTACAGGCACCACGTACAGAAAACTGGAGCACCACCAAAAACTACTGAACCTGCCCTGCCATCATCTGAAGCAAGAAGTGGTAACGAGGTGGAATTCAACCCTGTATATGCTTCAGAGGTTGGAGGAGCAGCAAAAGGCCATTCAAGCCTATACAATTGAGCACGATATAGGAGGTGGGATGCACCTGTCTCAAGCGCAGTGGAGAATGATTTCAACGTTGTGCAAGGTTCTGATGCCCTTTGAACTTGCCACACGTGAAGTCAGTTCAGACACTGCCAGCCTGAGTCAGGTCATTCCCCTCATCAGGCTTTTGCAGAAGAAGCTGGAGACATTGAAGGAGGAGCTAACACGGAGCGATTCCGCTAGGCATGTGGGACTTGTGGATGGAGCCCTTAATTCGCTTAGCAAGGATTCACGGGTGGTCAATCTGTTGAAATCAGAGCACTACATTTTGGCCACCGTGCTCGATCCTAGATTTTAAGCCTACCTTGGATCTCTCTTTCCGGCAGACACAAGTCTGCTGGGGTTCAAACACCTGCTGGTGAGTAAATTGTCAAGTCAAGCGGAACGCGACCTGTCAACAACATCTCCTCCTTCACATTCTCCCGCAACTGGGGGTGCGAGGAAAAGGCTCAGAATTCCGAGCCCACCCGCTGGCGGTGATGCAGGGCAGTCTGGAGCGACTGCTGATGCTGACATCTGGTCCGGACTGAAGGACCTGACAACGATTACGGACATGTCGTCTACTGTCACTGCATATGATTCTCTCCCCATTGAAAGAATGGTGGAGGATTATATGAGTGACCGCATCCAAGTAGGCACGTCACACAGTCCGTACTTATACTGGCAGGAAAAAGAGGCAATTTGGAGGCCCTTGCACAAACTGGCTTTATTCTACCTAAGTTGCCCTCCCACAAGTGTGTACTCCGAAAGAGTGTTTAGTGCCGCCGCTCACCTTGTCAGCAATCGGCGTACGAGGTTACATCCAGAAAATGTGGAGAAGATGATGTTCATTAAAATGAATTATAATCAATTCCTCCGTGGAGACATTGACCAGCAGCAATTGCCTCCACAAAGTACACAGGGAGCTGAGATGGTGGATTCCAGTGGGGACGAATTGATAATCTGTGAGGAGGGGGATGTACACGGTGATATATCGGAGGATGATGATGAGGTGGACATCTTGCCTCTGTAGAGCCAGTTTGTGCAAGGAGAGATTAATTGCTTCTTTTTTGGTGGGGGTCCAAACCAACCCGTCATATCAGTCACAGTCGTGTGGCAGACCCTGTCACTGAAATGATGGGTTGGTTAAAGTGTGCATGTCCTGTTTATACAACATAAGGGTGGGTGGGAGGGCCCAAGGACAATTCCATCTTGCACCTCTTTTTTCTTTTCTTTTTCTTTGCGTCATGTGCTGTTTGGGGAGGGTTTTTTGGAAGGGCCATCCTGCGTGACACTGCAGTGCCACTCCTAGATGGGCCCGGTGTTTGTGTCGGCCACTAGGGTCGCTTATCTTACTCACACAGCTACCTCATTGCGCCTCTTTTTTTCTTTGCGTCATGTGCTGTTTGGGGAGGGTTTTTTGGAAGGGACATCCTGCGTGACACTGCAGTGACACTCCTAGATGGGCCCGGTGTTTGTGTCGGCCACTAGGGTCGCTTATCTTACTCACACAGCTACCTCATTGCGCCTCTTTTTTTCTTTGCGTCATGTGCTGTTTGGGGAGGGTTTTTTGGAAGGGACATCCTGCGTGACACTGCAGTGCCACTCCTAGATGGGCCCGGTGTTTGTGTCGGCCACTAGGGTCGCTAATCTTACTCACACAGCTACCTCATTGCGCCTCTTTTTTTCTTTGCGTCATGTGCTGTTTGGGGAGGGTTTTTTGGAAGGGCCATCCTGCGTGACACTGCAGTGCCACTCCTAGATGGGCCCGGTGTTTGTGTCGGCCACTAGGGTCGCTTATCTTACTCACACAGCGACCTCGGTGCAAATTTTAGGACTAAAAATAATATTGTGAGGTGTGAGGTATTCAGAATAGACTGAAAATGAGTGGAAATTATGGTTTTTGAGGTTAATAATACTTTGGGATCAAAATGACCGCCAAATTCTATGATTTAAGCTGTTTTTTAGGTTTTTTGGAAAAAAACACCCGAATCCAAAACACACCCGAATCCGACAAAAAAAATTCGGTGAGGTTTTGCCAAAACGCGGTCGAACCCAAAACACGGCCGCGGAACCGAACCCAAAACCAAAACACAAAACCCGAAAAATTTCCGGCGCTCATCTCTATATATACACTGCTCAAAAAAATAAAGGGAACACTAAAATAACACATCCTAGATCTGAATGAATGAAATATTCTTATTAAATACTTTGTTCTTTACATAGTTGAATGTGCTGACAACAAAATCACACAAAAATGATCAATGGAAATCAAATTTATTAACCCATGGAGGTCTGGATTTGGAGTCACACTCAAAATTAAAGTGGAAAAACACACTACAGGCTGATCCAACTTTGATATAATGTCCTTAAAACAAGTCAAAATGAGGCTCAGTAGTGTGTGTGGCCTCCACGTGCCTGTATGACCTCCCTACAATGCCTGGGCATGCTCCTGATGAGGTGGTGGATGGTCTCCTGAGGGATCTCCTCCCTGACCTGGACTAAAGCATCCGCCAACTCCTGGACAGTCTGTGGTGCAACGTGGCGTTGGTGGATGGAGCGAGACATGATGTCCCAGATGTGCTCAATTGGATTCAGGTCTGGGGAACGGGCGGGCCAGTCCATAGCATCAATGCCTTCGTCTTGCAGGAACTGCTGACACACTCCAGCCACATGAGGTCTAGAATTGTCTTGCATTAGGAGGAACCCAGGGCCAACCGCACCAGCATATGGTCTCACAAGGGGTCTGAGGATCTTATCTCGGTACCTAATGGCAGCCAGGCTACCTCTGGCGAGCACATGGAGGGCTGTGCGGCCCCCCCAAAGAAATGCCACCCAACACCATTACTGACACACTGCCAAACCGGTCATGCTGGAGGATGTTGCAGGCAGCAGAACATTCTCCTTGGCGTCTCCAGACTCTGTCACGTCTGTCACATGTGCTCAGTGAGAACTTGCTTTCATCTGTGAAGAGCAAAGGGCGCCAGTGGTGAATTTGCCAATCTTGGTGTTCTCTGGCAAATGCCAAACATCCTGCACGGTGTTGGGCTGTAAGCACAACCCACACCTGTGGACGTCGGGCCCTCATACCACCCTCATGGAGTCTGTTTCTGATCGTTTGAGTAGACACATGCACATTTGTGGCTTGCTGGAGGTCATTTTGCAGGGCTCTGGCAGTGCTCCTCCTGTTCCTCCTTGCACAATGGCGGAGATAGCAGTCCTGCTGCTGGGTTGTTGCCCTCCTATGGCCTCCTCCACGTCTCCTGATGTACTGGCCTATCTCCTGGTAGCGCCTCCATGCTCTGGACACTACGCTGACAGACACAACAAACCTTCTTACCACAGCTCGCATTGATGTGCCATCCTGGATGAGCTGCACTACCTGAGCCACTTGTGTGGGTTGTAGACTCCATCTGATGCTACCACTAGAGTGAAAGTACCGCCAGCTTTCAAAAGTGACCAAAACATCAGCCAGAAAGCATAGGAGCTGAGAAGTGGTCTGTGGTCACCACCTGCAGAACAACTCCTTTATTGGGGGTGTCTTGCTAATTGCCTATAATTTCACCTGTTGTCTATTCCATTTGCACAACAGCGTGTGAAATTGATTGTCAATCAGTGTTGCTTCCTAAGTGGACTTTTTAAAAGAAGTAGTAGACCTTTACTTATCTTTAAAGGCCGGTAATCTCTCTCACGTCCCACTTCCTTCTCAATAGTTTTCAATGTGAGTGATAATGGGCAGTATGTATCCAATGGTCCAATGTCAAACCATGTAAAAAAAGTATATAAAACACAATCTAGTGTATTACCATAGATTCATTAATCTTAATCTCTAATAAGTGTAATCCACACATGTATATAAAACACAATTTCTTTAATACTAAAAGCAGTTCCAGTCATGGAATACAATTCAGTCACATGGGGATATGGCATATATCCACTTTTACATCCAATAATTTGTGAGGGTGGCTTCCTACCAGATTTAGAAATTTTGAAGCGCTTATAAAATAGCTGTGCAGATGTTTCAGCAATCCCGGGAAGACCAGCTCCAATGGTCAGCACCCCGTCCTCTCCTCGTCTGGTACATCCGCCACGAATCCTCACCGTCAACCAACGCGTTTCGATCAAAGTCGTTGATCTTTGTCAAGGCATAATTTAGTGGCCTCCTTTTCCAGCCCTTTATACCCTTACGAGTTAGTATTCCTAATTGCTGGGAGGAGCCACTCTCACTTACAATTAACACTTATTTTATATACAATACATTCTTAAATCCTAACTTTACATCTATGGGCTATTTCATAAAGCAGTCTGTTATCTCATTATTCGATTATACATAATGTTAATCAATTAAAAAGCGATTAAAACCATCAAAAACACAAAATAACGTGGACCGGAAGTATAATGTGCAACCAGAATTAACCTCCGTCTATCCTACTTCAATGGTTCCACATAATAGAGAAAGAAAATAAAGTTCCGTCCACCTGACCGCAACTTCCGGTTACGTGGTCATCCGGTCACGTGGTCATAGCCGTCCGCGATAATATAATCTGTATTATATCCAATGGGCCATCCGGTCACATGATGTGTTGTAGACGGAAGTGTGATCGCGGCCGTCCGCGATGATGTAGCCTGTACTACACCCGGTGAGTCATCCGATCACATGATGTGTTATGGGCGGAAGTTCATCGGCGGCCATATCTTAAATGTCAAGAGGAAACTTAGCAGCACAGTTCTTATCTACTACAATAGATCAAAGTGTAAGGGCGGAAGTGTGAACACTGCCATGTTGTTTCCTGGAAAGAGAAAATTTCTTTTACTTTTCCTTAGCAGATACTTCTATACAGAGAGTTTATTGTTCTTATCACAAAAAAAATACTATTCTCAGTCCAAATTCCCTCAAACCATATAATGAAAGTAAAAAATAATAAATGCACAGAATGGATCCCTTGACATATATCAATTTGCTCTGAGTCAATCCTAATTAAGGAACCATTTAACTTCAAAATCCTTGTTTAGGCCACCCGGGACTAGAGTTTTCAAGGAATATATATATATTGCATTTCAGTTTTTGCTAGGGTTGCAGCTATATTATTACATCTCCAGCCTCCCTTTACTTGTTTTAATGCTCCAAATATTTTTAACTGTTTAGTGTCTTTATTGTGGGTATTCTTGAAATGGAATGAGAGTGCATGTGTCTCGACCCCATTCCTTATATTTCGCAGATGTTCTGCAAATCTTGTCTTTAGGTTCCTACTGGTCCTACCAATATAAAATAGACCACAGCTGCACCCCAAATAATAGATCACGTTCCTTGAGGTGCAGGTTATGAACTCATTGATCTTGTTATTCCGTCCATTTATTTAAATCTCCGTACATTTGGTTACACCTTTAACTTCCTTGCACATACAGCAAACCCCACATCTAAAAAAACCTTTTGACAAGGTGCGAACATTAGCTTTCGGGGGTGACATAGCACTCTTAACTAATTTATCCTTAATATTTTTAGCTTTTCGGTATATGAAGTGTGGTCTATCCGGCAGAAATTTTTCTAATATTGGGTCACCCTTCAAAATTGTCCAGTGATTCCTGAATATTTTTTCTATTTGTTTGTACTGGGTATTATACCCCGTAATAAATGCCAAGGAATGGTTCTTATCTCCATCCTCCAATGTATGTACCTTCCTAGATGGGGTTAATAAGTCCTTTCTATCTATATTCTCACACTTATTGATAGCCTTCTCGATACTTCTATCATTATAGCCACTCTCCTTAAATTTCTTTATCATTGTATCGGCTTGTTTCTTATAAACCTCATTATCCGTACAATTCCTCTTCAGTCTCTGTAGTTGACTGTTCGGTATGGATTCTAGCCAATTGGCATGGTGACAGCTGGTAGTGTGGATATATGCTCCCGAATCAGTCAATTTTGTATAGTTTCGGGTTTTTAGTTGTCCATTCTCCACATAGATACTTATATCAAGGAAATTAACATTGGTATTGCTAATCTCAAATGTCAATGAAATATTGTATTCATTTTCATTTAGATAATCACAAAAAGTGGACAAAACCTCTCTGTCTCCCCTCCAAACGAAAATTATATCATCTATATACCTTGACCAGGATACCAGGCTCGCCCCAAATTGATGGTTTTGCCACACATGCTGGGTCTCCCACATACCCATGAACATGTTGGCATAGCTTGGGGCGAACCTGGTACCCATGGCCGTACCCACCTTTTGCAGGTAGAAACTATCCTTAAAGTGGAAGTAGTTATTACGCAAAATATAATCAACACCTTTTACCAAAAAGTCACATAATTCCGATTCATAATCACTATCCGCTAGATATGTAACCACTGCCTCTATTCCTAGATCGTGGTTAATGATTGTGTATAGCGAGCTCACATCCGCTGTAACAATATAGCAGTTCTCATCCCATTGTATGTTCCTAATGGCATTCAATGCATCCCTCGTATCCTTCAAGTGAGAGCGATTTTTCAACACTAAGGGTTGTAAATGAGAGTCTATAAACTCCGACATATTTGCAGTCACCGAATTAATTCCAGACACTATCGGTCTACCGGGCGGATTCTGGACATCCTTATGAACCTTCAGTAGGATGTAGATGACAGGTATACTTGGCTCTGTAGGTATTAAAAATTGACCCTCTTTTACACTAATAGTGCCATTATCCCCATAAGTTTTAACCAGTGCTGTAAAACCGGCTAAAATCCTTTTAGTGGGATCTCCTCTTAATTTTTTATAGGTACACCCGTCACTGAGTTGTCTTAACACCTCATTCTCGTATTTGTCCACATCCATTATTACGACCCCCCCACCCTTATCTGTGGGTTTTATTATAATATCCTTATTAGATTTTAATTCTTTCAGGGCCTCATTCTCCTTCCTTGTTAAATTATAGCAAACTTTTGGTGGTGTAAGGGCTTCAATATCCTTATTCACTAATGAAAAGAAAGTCTCTACATAATTTCCCCTCATATAGGTGGGATTGAAAATGGACTTCGGTCTGAACACTTTATTGGATGGGTTGACTTCCATCATTTCTTCCTCTGGTTGTTGTTTACAAGCGAAGAACCTCTTTAATGATAATTTTCTAGCATATTTTTGGAGGTCCACATAAACCTCAAATTTATTGAGCTTTGCTACCGGGGCAAATTTCAGTCCTTTTTCAAGTAGTGAAATTTCCGATTCCCCTAATATATGTTTGCTCAAATTAAAGATTTTAACCTTGTTCTCTATTTTAGAGGATTCTTCTTTGTGGGGTGCCCCACTCCCAACCTCAACATCCTTTCTCTTTTTTCTCCTCCTTTTGTCTTTCCTTATTTTTGTCTTCTTCCCTTTCTTTCCCCCCCTTTTTCCTCTCGGTTTCCCACCTACTATGTGTATCGACGTGCCTTCATCCCATCTTCTAAAAAAGTGTCATTATTTTGAAACCGACTGTATCTATTCTGACGATATGGGGAATTATTTAGATCTTTCCATTCCTTTCTCCGATAGGGCAATACTTCTTCCCTCCTCCAATTCTTTGACCTATATCTACTATTCTCCCTTCTAGTGGGATAACTGTGTTGTTGGTCCCATGGGGCATCATTATACACATTCCTAGAAAGAATCCTTCCTCTACTCTGCCTCCTTCTTTGTGGTAGTTCTTGTCTATTGTGAAGTCTCCTTCTATCTTCAAAATAATTATTACGGTGACTTCTCTGTTCTCCCCTATATTTGCTTCTCTCCCTCACTGGGGGAGCTGGCTGAGTAGGTTCTTTAGAAACGTCTTCCATTCCCTTCTTATCCCTAATGAATTTCCTAGATTTTTTTGTCATCAATTCCTTCTCACTCCTCTGTAACCTGGATGTAATATTTCTTTCTAACTCCTTATACTCAGGCTGTTTAGAGAAAGGTGCGAAGAGTGTTTTTAATAGCCCAATCTCTTCCTCTACAGCCCTCAAATCTCCTTTTCTCTCCTGTATTATTAGTTCCATCAAACGAAATGAGCAACCATCAATTATTTGTTCCCATTTTTTCTTAAACTCCTCAGTGGAGTCAGAGAAACTGGAAATTTTGGTTATTTTTAAGCCTTTGGGGATCAGTTTATTCGATATATATTTTTCCAGGGAGGTAATCTCCCACCATAATCTCCCCTCTTTCAACAACAGTTTCTCCATTTTCTTCATACTACTCTCAAGGTCATCATCCTCTATGGAGACAATATCCTCATCCCCCTCAAATAATTTGGTGTACAGATTAAGTCTATTCTCTCTTACTGAGAACATAACTATAAGCAGCAAAATCTACTGGTGTCAAAGATAAAAACAGAACAGTAAAATAGTAAAAAGATTACACCTGCATGAAAATGCGCTCACAAGCAGCAGAGGAATGGATATCCAAAAAGGGGTGTTACCCTCACCCCAATAAAGCTATCGAGTTACTAGTAGAATTTGGATATCTTATCTCCTGCGCTCTCCCAGTTCACTTTTTAAAAGAAGGAATATACCTTTACTTATATTTAAAGGCCGGTAATCTCTCTCACGTCCCACTTCCTTCTCAATAGTTTTCAATGTGAGTGATAATGGGCAGTATGTATCCAATGGTCCAATGTCAAACCATGTAAAAAAAAGTATATAAAACACAATCTAGTGTATTACTATCATAAAGAACCTTTCAATTAGGATAATGCACCATAGATTCATTAATCTTAATCTCTAATAAGTGTAATCCACACATGTATATAAAACACAATTTCTTTAATACTAAAAGCAGTTCCAGTCATGGAATACAATTCAGTCACATGGGGATATGGCATATATCCACTTTTACATCCAATAATTTGTGAGGGTGGCTTCCTACCAGATTTGGAAATTTTGAAGTGCTTATAAAAAAGCTGTGCAGATGTTTCAGCAATCCCGGGAAGACCAGCTCCAATGGTCAGCACCCCGTCCTCTCCTCGTCTGGTACGTCCGCCACGAATCCTCACCGTCAGCCAACGCGTTTCGATCAAAGTCGTTGATCTTTGTCAAGGCATAATTTAGATGGCCTCCTTTTCCAGCCCTTTATACCCTTATGAGTTAGTATTCCTAATTGCTGGGAGGAGCCACTCTCACTTACAATTAACACTTATTTTATATACAATACATTCTTAAATCCTAATTTTACATCTATGGGCTATTTCATAAAGCAGTCTGTTATCTCTTTATTCGATTATACATAATGTTAATCAATTAAAAAGCGATTAAAACATCAAAAACACAAAATAACGTGGACCGGAAGTATAATGTGCAACCAGAATTAACCTCCGTCTATCCTACTTCAATGGTTCCACATAATAGAGAAAGAAAATAAAGTTCCGTCCACCTGACCGCAACTTCAGGTCACGTGGTCATCCGGTCACGTGGTCATAGCCGTCCGTGATAATATAATCTGTATTATATCAAATGGGCCATCCGGTCACATGATGTGTTGTAGACGGAAGTGTGATCGCGGCCGTCCGCGATGATGTAGCCTGTACTACACCCAGTGAGTCATCCGATCACATGATGTGTTATGGACGGAAGTTCATCGGCGGCCATATCTCAAATGTCAAGAGGAAATTTAGCAGCACAGTTCTTATCTACTACAATAGATCAAAGTGTAAGGGCGGAAGTGTGAACACTGCCATGTTGTTTCCTGGAAAGAGAAAATTTATTTTACTTTTCCTTAGCAGATACTTCTATACAGAGAGTTTATTGTTCTTATCACAAAAAAAAATACTATTCTCAGTCCAAATTCCCTCAAACCATATAATGAAGGTAAAAAATAATAAATGCACAGAATGGATCCCTTGACATATATCAATTTGCTCTGAGTCAATCCTAATTAAGAAACCATTTAACTTCAAAATCCTTGTTTAGGCCACCCGGGACTAGAGTTTTCAAGGAATATATATATTGCATTTCAGTTTTTGCTAGGGTTGCAGCTATATTATTACATCTCCAGCCTCCCTTTACTTGTTTTAATGCTCCAAATATTTTTAACTGTTTAGTGTCTTTATTGTGGGTATCCTTGAAATGGAATGAGAGTGCATGTGTCTCGACCCCATTCCTTATATTTCGCAGATGTTCTGCAAATCTTGTCTTTAGGTTCCTACTGGTCCTACCAATATAAAATAGACCACAGCTGCACCCCAAATAATAGATCACGTTCCTTGAGGTGCAGGTTATGAACTCATTGATCTTGTTATTCCGTCCATTTATTTAAATCTCCGTACATTTGGTTACACCTTTAACTTCCTTGCACATACAGCAAACCCCACATCTAAAAAAACCTTTTGACAAGGTGCGAACATTAGCTTTCGGGGGTGACATAGCACTCTTAACTAATTTATCCTTAATATTTTTAGCTTTTCGGTATATGAAGTGTGGTCTATCCGGCAGAAATTTTTCTAATATTGGGTCACCCTTCAAAATTGACCAGTGATTCCTGAATATTTTTTCTATTTGTTTGTACTGGGTATTATACCCCGTAATAAATGCCAAGTAATGGTTCTTATCTCCATCCTCCAATGTATGTACCTTCCTAGATGGGGTTAATAAGTCCTTTCTATCTATATTCTCACACTTATTGATAGCCTTCTCGATACTTCTATCATTATAGCCACTCTCCTTAAATTTCTTTATCATTGTATCGGCTTGTTTCTTATAAACCTCATTATCCGTACAATTCCTCTTCAGTCTCTGTAGTTGACTGTTCGGTATGGATTCTAGCCAATTGGCATGGTGACAGCTGGTAGTGTGGATATATGCTCCCGAATCAGTCAATTTTGTATAGTTTCGGGTTTTTAGTTGTCCATTCTCCACATAGATACTTATATCAAGGAAATTAACATTGGTATTGCTAATCTCAAATGTCAATGAAATATTGTATTCATTTTCATTTAGATAATCACAAAAAGTGGACAAAACCTATCTGTCTCCCCTCCAAATGAAAATTATATCATCTATATACCTTGACCAGGATACCAGGCTCGCCCTAAATTGATGGTTTTGCCACACATGCTGGGTCTCCCACATACCAATGAACATGTTGGCATAGCTTGGGGCGAACCTGGTACCCATGGCCGTACCCACCTTTTGCAGGTAGAAACTATCCTTAAAGTGGAAGTAGTTATTACGCAAAATATAATCAACACCTTTTACCAAAAAGTCACATAATTCCGATTCATAATCACTATCCGCTAGATATGTAACCACTGCCTCTATTCCTAGATCGTGGTTAATGATTGTGTATAGCGAGCTCACGTCCGCTGTAACAATATAGCAGTTCTCATCCCATTGTATGTTCCTAATGACATTCAATGCATCCCTCGTATCCTTCAAGTGAGAGCGATTTTTCAACACTAAGGGTTGTAAATGAGAGTCTATAAACTCCGACATATTTGCAGCCACCGAATTAATTCCAGACACTATCGGTCTACCGGGCGGATTCTGGACATCCTTATGAACCTTCAGTAGGATGTAGATGACAGGTATACTTGGCTCTGTAGGTATTAAAAATTGACCCTCTGTTACACTAATAGTGCCATTATCCACATACGTTTTAACCAGTGCTGTAAAACCGGCTAAAATCCTTTTAGTGGGATCTCCTCTTAATTTTTTATAGGTACACCCGTCACTGAGTTGTCTTAACACCTCATTCTCGTATTTGTCCACATCCATTATTACGACCCCCCCCACCCCTTATCTGTGGGTTTTATTATAATATCCTTATTAGATTTTAATTCTTTCAGGGCCTCATTCTCCTTCTTTTTTTAAATTATAGCGAACTTTTGGTGGTGTAAGGGCTTCAATATCCTTATTCACTAATGAAAAGAAAGTCTCTACATAATTTCCCCTCATATAGGTGGGATTGAAAATGGACTTCGGTCTGAACACTTTATTGGATGGGTTGACTTCCATCATTTCTTCCTCTGGTTGTTGTTTACAAGCGAAGAACCTCTTTAATGATAATTTTCTAGCATATTTTTGGAGGTCCACATAAACCTCAAATTTATTGAGCTTTGCTACCGGGGCAAATTTCAGTCCTTTTTCAAGTAGTGAAATTTCCGATTCCCCTAATATATGTTTGCTCAAATTAAAGATTTTAACCTTGTTCTCTATTTTAGAGGATTCTTCTTTTCGGGGTGCCCCATTCCCAACCTCAACATCCTTTCTCTTTTTTCTCCTCCTTTTGTCATTCCTTATTTTTGTCTTCTTCCCTTTCTTTCCCCCCCTTTTTCCTCTCGGTTTCCCACCTACTATGTGTATCGATGTGCCTTCATCCCATCTTCTAAAAAAGTGTCATTATTTTGAAACCGACTGTATCTATTCTGACGATATGGGGAATTATTTAGATCTTTCCATTCCTTTCTCCGATAGGGCAATACTTCTTCCCTCCTCCAATTCTTTGACCTATATCTACTATTCTCCATTCTAGTGGGATAACTGTGTTGTTGGTCCCATGGGGCATCATTATACACATTCCTAGAAAGAATCCTTCCTCTACTCTGCCTCCTTCTTTGTGGTAGTTCTTGTCTATTGTGAAGTCTCCTTCTATCTTCAAAATAATTATTACGGTGACTTCTCGGTTCTCCCCTATATTTGCTTCTCTCCCTCACTGGGGGAGCTGGCTGAGTAGGTTCTTTAGAAACGTCTTCCATTCCCTTCTTATCCCTAATGAATTTCCTAGATTTTTTTGTCATCAATTCCTTCTCACTCATCTGTAACCTGGATGTAATATTTCTTTCTAACTCCTTATACTCAGGCTGTTTAGAGAAAGGTGCGATGAGTGTTTTTAATAGCCCAATCTCTTCCTCTACAGCCCTCAAATCTCCTTTTCTCTCCTGTATTATTAGTTCCATCAAACGAAATGAGCAACCATCAATTATTTGTTCCCATTTTTTCTTAAACTCCTCAGTGGAGTCAGAGAAACTGAAAATTTTGGTTATTTTTAAGCCTTTGGGGATCAGTTTATTCGATATATATTTTTCCAGGGAGGTAATCTCCCACCATAATCTCCCCTCTTTCAACAACAGTTTCTCCATTTTCTTCATACTACTCTCAAGGTCATCATCCTCTATGGAGACAATATCCTCATCCCCCTCAAATAATTTGGTGTACAGATTAAGTCTATTCTCTCTTACTGAGAACATAACTATAAGCAGCAAAATCTACTGGTGTCAAAGATAAAAACAGAACAGTAAAATAGTAAAAAGATTACACCTGCATGAAAGTGCGCTCACAAGCAGCAGAGGAATGGATATCCAAAAAGGGGTGGATATAGGTCAAAGAATTGGAGGAGGGAAGAAGTATTGCCCTATCGGAGAAAGGAATGGAAAGATCTAAATAGTTCCCCATATCGTCAGAATAGATACAGTCGGTTTTAAAATAATGACACTTTTTTAGCAGATGGGATGAAGGCACGTCGATACACATAGTAGGTGGGAAACCGAGAGGAAAAAGGGGGGGAAAGAAAGGGAAGAAGACAAAAATAAGGAATGACAAAAGGAGGTGAAAAAAGAGAAAGGATGTTGAGGTTGGGAGTGGGGCACCCCAAAAAGAAGAATCCTCTAAAATAGAGAACAAGGTTAAAATCTTTAATTTGAGCAAACATATATTAGGGGAATCGGAAATTTCACTACTTGAAAAAGGACTGAAATTTGCCCCGGTAGCAAAGCTCAATAAATTTGAGGTTTATGTGGACCTCCAAAAATATGCTAGAAAATTATTATTAAAGAGGTTCTTCGCTTGTAAACAACAACCAGAGGAAGAAATGATGGAAGTCAACCCATCCAATAAAGTGTTCAGACCGAAGTCCATTTTCAATCCCACCTATATGAGGGGAAATTATGTAGAGACTTTCTTTTCATTAGTGAATAAGGATATTGAAGCCCTCACACCACCAAAAGTTCGCTGTAATTTAACAAGGAAGGAGAATGAGGCCCTGAAAGAATTAAAATCTAATAGGGATATTATAATAAAACCCACAGATAAGGGTGGGGGGGGTCGTAATAATGGATGTGGACAAATACGAGAATGAGGTGTTAAGACAACTCAGTGACGGGTGTACCTATAAAAAATTAAGAGGAGATCCCACTAAAAGGATTTTAGCCGGTTTTAAAGCACTGGTTAAAACTTATGTGGATAATGGTACTATTAGTGTAACAGAGGGTCAATTTTTAATACCTACAGAGCCAAGTATACCTGTCATCTACATCCTACCGAAGGTTCATAAGGATGTCCAGAATCCGCCCGGTAGACCGATAGTGTCTGGAATTAATTCGGTGACTGCAAATATGTCGGAGTTTATAGACTCTCATTTACAACCCTTAGTGTTGAAAAATCGCTCTCACTTGAAGGATACGAGGGATGCATTGAATGTCATTAGGAACATAAAATGGGATGAGAACTGCTATATTGTTACAGCGGACGTGAGCTCTCTATACACAATCATTAACCACGATCTAGGAATAGAGGCAGTGGTTACATATCTAGCGGATAGTGATTATGAATCGGAATTATGTGACTTTTTGGTAAAAGGTGTTGATTATATTTTGCGTAATAACTACTTCCACTTTAAGGATAGTTTCTACCTGCAAAAGGTGGGTACGGCCATGGGTACCAGGTTCGCCCCAAACTATGGCAACATGTTCATGGGTATGTGGGAGACCCAGCATGTGTGGCAAAACCATCAGTTTGGGGCAAGCCTGGTATCCTGGTCAAGGTATATAGACGATATAATTTTCGTTTGGAGGGGAGACTGAGAGGTTTTGTCCACTTTTTGTGATTATCTAAATGAAAATGAATACAATATTTCATTGACATTTGAGATTAGCAATACCAATGTTAATTTCCTTGATATAAGTATCTATGTGGAGAATGGACAACTAAAAACCCGAAACTATACAAAATTGACTGATTCAAGAGCATATATCCACACTACCAGCTGTCACCATGCCAATTGGCTAGAATCCATACCGAACAGTCAACTACAGAGACTGAAGAGGAATTGTACGGATAATGAGGTTTATAAGAAACAAGCCGATACAATGATAAAGAAATTTAAGGAGAGTGGCTATAATGATAGAAGTATCGAGAAGGCTATCAATAAGTGTGAGAATATAGATAGAAAGGACTTATTAACCCCATCTAGGAAGGTACATACATTGGAGGATGGAGATAAGAACCATTCCTTGGCATTTATTACGGGGTATAATACCCAGTACAAACAAATAGAAAAAATATTCAGGAATCACTGGACAATTTTGAAGGGTCACCCAATATTAGAAAAATTTCTGCCGGATAGACCACACTTCATATACCGAAAAGCTAAAAATATTAAGGATAAATTAGTTAAGAGTGCTATGTCACCCCCGAAAGCTAATGTTCGCACCTTGTCAAAAGGTTTTTTTAGATGTGGGGTTTGCTGTATGTGCAAGGAAGTTAAAGGTGTAACCAAATGGACGGAGATTGAAATAAATGGACGGAATAACAAGATCAATGAGTTCATAACCTGCACCTCAAGGAACGTGATCTATTATTTGGGGTGCAGCTGTGGTCTATTTTATATTGGTAGGACCAGTAGGAACCTAAAGACAAGATTTGCAGAACATCTGCGAAATATAAGGAATGGGGTCGAGACACATGCACTCTCATTCCATTTCAAGAATACCCGCAATAAAGACACTAAACAGTTAAAAATATTTGGCGCATTAAAACAAGTAAAGGGAGGCTGGAGATGTAATAATATAGCTGCAACCCTAGCAAAAACTGAAATGCAATATATATATTCCTTGAAAACTCTAGTCCCGGGTGGCCTAAACAAGGATTTTGAAGTTAAATGGTTCCTTAATTAGGATTGACTCAGAGCAAATTGATATATGTCAAGGGATCCATTCTGTGCATTTATTATTTTTTAACTTTCATTATATGGTTTGAGGGAATTTGGACTGAGAATAGTATTTTTTTTGTGATAAGAACAATAAACTCTCTGTATAGAAGTATCTGCTAAGGAAAAGTAAAATAAATTTTCTCTTTCCAGGAAACAACATGGCAGTGTTCACACTTCCGCCCTTACACTTTGATCTATTGTAGTAGATAAGAACTGTGCTGCTAAGTTTCCTCTTGACATTTGAGATATGGTCGCCGATGAACTTCCGCCCATAACACATCATGTGATCGGATGACTCACTGGGTGTAGTACAGGGCACATCATCGCGGACGGCCGCGATCACACTTCCGTCTACAACACATCATGTGACCGGATGGCCCATTGGATATAATACAGATTATATTATCGCGGACGGCTATAACCACGTGACCGGATGACCACGTGACCGAAAGTTGCGGTAAGGTGGACGGAACTTTATTTTCTTTCTCTATTATGTGGAACCATTGAAGTAGGATAGACGGAGGTTAATTCTGGTTGCACATTATACTTCCGGTCCACGTTATTTTGTGTTTTTGATGTTTTTAATTGCTTTTTAATTGATTAACATTATGTATAATCGAATAAAGAGATAACAGACTGCTTTATGAAACAGCCCATAGATGTAAAATTAGGATTTAAGAATGTATTGTACAGGTTGAGTATCCCATATCCAAATATCCGAAATACGGAATATTCCGAAATACGGACTTTTTTGAGTGAGAGTGAGATAGTGAAACCTTTGTTTTCTGATGCCTCAATGTACACAAACTTTGTTTAATACACAAAGTTATTAAAAATATTGTATTAAATGACCTTTAGGCTGTGTGTATAAGGTTTATATGAAACATAAATGAATTGTGTGAATGTACACGCACTTTGTTTAATGTACAAAGTTATAAAAAATATTGGCTAAAATGACCTTCAGGCTGTGTGTATAAGGTGTATATGAAACATAAATGCATTCTGTGCTTAGATTTAGGTCCCATCACCATGATATCTCATTATGGTATGCAATTATTCCAAAATACGGAAAAATCCGATATCCAAAATACCTCTGGTCCCAAGCATTTTGGATAAGGGATACTCAACCTGTATATAAAATAAGTGTTAATTGTAAGTGAGAGTGGCTCCTCCCAGCAATTAGGAATACTAACTCATAAGGTTATAAAGGGCTGGAAAAGGAGGCCACTAAATTATGCCTTGACAAAGATCAACGACTTTGATCGAAACGCGTTGGCTGACGGTGAGGATTCGTGGCGAACGTACCAGACGAGGAGAGGACGGGGTGCTGACCATTGGAGCTGGTCTTCCCGGGATTGCTGAAACATCTGCACAGCTTTTTTATAGCGCTTCAAAATTTCCAAACCTGGTAGGAAGCCACCCTCACAAATTATTGGATGTAAAAGTGGATATATGCAATATCCCCATGTGACTGAATTGTATTTCATGACTGGAACTGCTTTTAGTATTAAAGAAATTGTGTTTTATATACATGTGTGGATTACACTTATTAGAGATTAAGATTAATGAATCTATGGTGCATTATCCCTAATTAAAAGGTTCTTTATGATGGTAATACACTAGATTGTGTTTTATATACTTTTTTTACATGGTTTGACATTGGACCATTGGATACATACTGCCCATTATCACTCACATTGAAAACTATTGAGAAGGAAGTGAGACGTGAGAGAGATTACCGGCCTTTAAAGATAAGTAAAGGTATACTCCTTCTTTTAAAAAGTGAACTGGGAGAGCGCAGGAGATAAGATATCAAAATTCTACTAGTAACTCGATAGCTTTATTGGGGTGAGGGTAACACCCCTTTTTGGATATCCATTCCTCTGCTGCTTGTGAGCGCATTTTCATGCAGGTGTAATCTTTTTACTATTTTCCTAAGTGGACAGTTTGATTTCACAGAAGTGGGATTGACTTGGAGTTACATTGTGTTGTTTAAGTGTTCCCTTTAATTTTTTGAGCAGTGTATATACATGTATATACGTGTGTGTGTGTGTGTGTGTGTGTGTGTGTGTGTGTGTATATATATAGGGTGTACTATGGTATGCCGGCGGCCGGGCTCCCGGCGACCAGCATACTGGCGTCGGGATCCTGACCGCCGGCATATCGACAGCGTGGCGAGCGCAAATGAGCCCCTTGCGGGCACGGTGGCACGCTATTTGTTCTCCCTCCAGGGGTGTCGTGGACCCCAAGAGGGAGAAAAAGTGTCGGTATGCTGGCTGTCGGGATTCCGATGCCGGTATACTGTGCGCCGGGATCCCGATAGCCGGCAAACTGAAGACCACCCGTATATATACATATATATACATATCTGTATATATATATAAATAAAAAATCATACAAATTCAGCACTCACCTAATATTAACACTTCAAACTGTAATTCATCTGAATTCAGGGAATGTTAGTTCCAAAATATTGCAATAGTTTGTTAAGCTGACCAGCCCCTTCACGGCCTTCCCGTCAGCTTAACAAACTATTGCAATATTTTGGAACTAACATTCCCTGAATTCAGATGAATTACAGTTTGAAGTGTTAATATTAGGTGAGTGCTGAATTTGTATGATTTTTTATTTAAATAGTGTGGTCACAATACCACTGGCACCGCGGATGTATGAGTGCTGTGGGTTCTTGCCTATTGTTTATATAAAATTTTTGTGGTCACACTCTTTCTTGCACCCCTATTGTCCATATGTAAATTAAATGTTAAGAAATTCCCCAGGTGTTTTTACTGATATGCTTGGGTGTGGTTCCTGTCTCTTTAAAAGAGTGGGACAGGGCCTAAACACATGATATAAGCATGCAGTGCATTTAAAATCCAAAAGATGCCTGTGAGCATTGCTCAGATTTGTGTAAGTCAGTGTAGGGACTGACCAAATGGGAAGGCCGTGAAGTGGCTGGTCAGCTTAACAAACTATTGCAATATTTTGGAACTAATATTCCCTGAATTCAGATGAATTACAGTTTGAAGTGTTAATATTAGGTGAGTGCTGAATTTGTATGATTTTGTATATATATATATATATATATATATATATATATGTGTGTGTATGTATGTGTATATATATATATATATATTTATACATATATATGTGTGCATATATATATATATATATATATATATATACACACACACACCACACATGCACACATACATATGCATACATACACACACACACACACTGAAACACCCTTCACTAAATCCTGCGTTTGCCCCTGAAAGCTAGTTCATTTGCTTGAGTCTGCCCCCCAAGCTTCAGCTGTGCTTTTGTAGATATTTAAAAGTAAATCCTGTGAGCCTAAAGTTGCAGCCCAGCCTTTGTAGTACGTGCTTTGGGGTGTAGTGGTGTTTTGCTGTAACTGCGATGCGAATAAGATGCAAAATGTAAAGTAAAGGAAGTTATGCTGTACTGCTCGGATAGGCTCATTCGTGCCATATGGGGTATTAAGGTCAGATGTATGAGGGGAAGCAGTTACAATACCGCCAGTCGGGATCCCAGCGATCTCAATACAGATGCAGGGATCCCGACAAGCAGTGAAATGTCACCCATAGAGGGAGAACATTACCTGTGGCAAGAGCAGCGAGCCACCGTGCCCGCAATGGGCTTTCTAGCGCTCGCCCCGCTGCCAGCATACTGGTGGCCGGGATGCCGCTGTCGGTATACTGATTGCCGGCATCCCGGCCGCCAGTAACTCTTACCGAGCCCTCTATAAGGATAAATATATAGGTTTATATAATAAAATATTAAAACTGGAATTAACAGGGGTTCTTGCTTTTTTATTTTGAAAAATAATTAACAAGGTAATTATATACCAGGGAACACAAAATAAAACAAAATAAATGCATTTTGTTTTAAATAAATGTTAACAAACTATGTTGCATGATGTTTTCTGATTATGTAGAATATGATCAAATAATTTTTAATTGAATGACTGCAAGTAACATTGTTATTCTGCAATAAGCAAATAGTATGCTAGATGGGGCATGTGCTAATTAGACAAAAACAAATAGAGTACCTGATTCCTTTAGATTAAACTGTCATCCAGGACAGTTTCTAGCCAATTTGGCTCCCAGTGCAAGATTTCAAAATGCGCCCCCCCCCCCCCCTCCCCTCCCATTTACATAAAAATAAAAAATAAAAAAAAATATATATATATATATATATATATGCGCCCCCCCATAGATAGAAAAAGAAAAAGCAAGCACGCGCCGAAGGTGTGCACGCTCCCGGGAAGGGTGTGTGGCCTCATTAAAATGGGCGTGGCCTCATCTGATCTCATCATCACGGCCACCACAGGAAAAAAAAGTATCCATTTTACACAGTGCGGCAGGCAAGAGTCCCCATTTTACACATTGCGGCAGGCACGTGTCCCCATTTTACACATTGCGGCAGGCACATGTCCCCATTTTACACAGTATTGCAGGCAAGAGTCCCCATTTTACACAGTATGCAGGCATGAGTCCCCATTTTACACATTGCGGCAGGCACATGTCCCCATTTTACACAGTATTGCAGGCAAGTGTCCCCATTTTACACAGTATGGCAGGCAAGAGTCCCCATTTTACACAGTACGGCAGGCACATGTCCCCATTTTACACAGTACGGCAGGCAAGTGTCCCCATTTTACACAGTACGGCAGGCAAGTGTCCCCATTTTTACACAGTACGGCAGGCAAGAGTCCCCATTTTACACAGTACGGCAGGCAAGAGTCCCCATTTTACACAGTACGGCAGGCAAGAGTCCCCATTTTACACAGTACGGCAGGCAAGAGTCCCCATTTTACACAGTATGCAGGCATGAGTCCCCATTTTACACATTGCGGCAGGCACGTGTCCCCATTTTACACAGTACAGCAGGCAAGAGTCCCCATTTTACACAGTACGGCAGGCAATAGTCCCCATTTTACACAGTACAGCAGGCAATAGTCCCCATTTTACACAGTATTGCAGGCAAGTGTCCCCATTTTACACAGTATTGCAGGCAAGAGTCCCAATTTTACACAGTATTGCAGGCAAGTGTCCCCATTTTACACAGTATTGCAGGCAAGTGTTCCCATTTTACACAGTATTGCAGGCAAGTGTCCCATTTTACACAGTATTGCAGGCAAGTGTCCCATTTTACACAGTATTGCAGGCAAGTGTCCCATTTTACACAGTATTGCAGACAAGTGTCCCCATTTTACACAGTATTGCAGGCAAGTGTCCCCATTTTACACAGTACGGCAGGCAAGTGTCAAGTGGGGGGAGAGGAAGGGAGAGGGAGGGGGGGGAGAGAGAGAGAGAATACTTACATACAGTATGAAGCGGCTCTTCCCGCTCTTCGGCCTGCGCCGGCTGCCTCCTCCTTCCAGCTGGCTCCCCCTCCTCTTGTCATCGGTACTCCTGTTCGGGGGGTGGAGTTTCGCGGAATGACGCAATTGCGTCGTGACGTCACGACGCAACCGCGTCATTCCGCGAAACTCCGCCCCCCGAACAGGAGTACTCGGGAAGGGGGAGGAGGGGGAAAAGGACCTGCAAAGTGCCACGGCGGGCGCCCTGTGCGGTTGCACGGCTCGCCCGCCGCTAGAAACGGCACTGCTGTTATCAAGGGCGTAGCTACCTTAGGTGCGGGCAGTGCAGCTGCTATGGGGCCCAGAGCTGAGAGAGGCCCACCTTCCCTTTCACCATTACCATTGGGTGATACATAGGGGCCTTTACAAACTTTTGCCATGGGGACTACAATATATCTAGTTATGCCGCTGGACCTGCTCATTATAATGTGGTATAAAATACACTGGAGGGTATTATAATGTTACATAATATGCACTGGGGCACTGTAATGCAGTACAATATAAAATGGAGGTACTGTACTATAGGGTGGCATAATAAGAACTGTGGCACTGTAATGTGGCACAATATAAAGCTGAGTTACTATAGTGTGACACAATATGACCTGGGGCACAGTAATGTGGCACAGTAAGAAGTGGGGGCACTGCTGCAGAGAGGTGTCTCTCTAGAAGCATTGGGATGGGGGCCCCTTCAAAATGTTGCTATGGGGCCCACAAAGTTATGGCTACGCCCCTGACTGTTATATTTCTGTTATGTAATTGTTATGTAAAGTGACACCCATTATCTTTATACTGTAACTGTTGATTGCCATGACTCTTGGTGTTTGCCTGTAGAAATCCCATTATTGTGCTGGCTTTTCATCTGAATGTACCATATAAGGGGGTGGTGCTTGGGGGACTGAAGGCATCAACGTTGCAAACTCCCTCTGTATCACAAATACCTGAAATGGTAACAGATATAATACTGTAAATCATTAAATGGTTTGGATTAATAATTCTAAAACTGCCATCCTGATTTACAGCCAAGAATGAAAAAATGTTTGTGTATATATATATATATATATATATATATATTGTCCCAAGCGTCCGGCACTCTCAGTGGGTTATGGCATAACTTGCTGCGGTGCCATCCGTGAGCTAGCACGCTCAATGTAAACAGATTGGATATCGGCGTCACTCAGCAGACTTGTAGTATAGTTCAAAAGATGCCTTTAATCACACCTACGTTTCGGGCATACACCCATCGTCAGGGCAGGGCAGGGTGAGTCCTGCCCTGACGATGGGTGTATGCCCGAAACGTAGGTGTAATTAAAGGCATCTTTTGAACTATACTACAAGTCTGCTGAGTGACGCCGATATCCAATCTGTTTATATATATATATATATATATATATACAAACATACACTGTGTGTATGTGTATATATTACAGCAGACATGAGGCGGCACTCAGAAATCAGGTACACGACACCGGCAGTAAGATGCTCAATGTTTCGAGACTTTATTGTCTCTTTTTCAAGATACAATAACAATTTAATCTATGTACACACACATACACACACACACACACACACACTCACACACATATATATATGGGTGGTCTTCTGTATGCCGAATGTCGGGATCCCGGCGCACAGTATACCGGCGCCGGAATCCCGACACCTGGCATACCGACAACTGTTCTCCCTCGTGGGGGTCCACGACCCCCCTGGAGGGAGAATAAAATAGTGTGGCACGCGTAGCGCGCCACCGTGCCCGCAGCGAGCCTGCAAGGGGCTCCTTTGCGCTCGCCACGCTGTCGGTATGCCGGCGGTCGGGCTCCCGGCGCCGGTATGCTGGTCGCCGGGAGCCCGAGCACCGGCATACCATACTACACCCATATATATATATATACACTAGGTGATTCATCGCGCCCTATGGGCGCTTTTCACACCATCGTAAGGGGCTCGCCTCTTTAACCCTTGCACGCCCTTGTGGCATGCAATATTTTTATTATATGGAGTATTACCTCTAATCATAAATGTGTGAGTGGTTAAATATTGCACGGACAAAGGGCGTGCAATGGTTAAGAGGTCGAAGCCCCTTGCAATGGCGTGAACAGCGCACGCAGGGCCTGATGAATCACCTAGTAGGTGCTGTGTTTGGGAGAGTGGTTGGTGCGGGGGAGACGCGGATGGTGTCCGGGGGTGCCGCGAGTGGAGGGTGCGGTTGCAGGGGTGCTGCATGTGGGGGAGGGGCTGGTGCGGTGGTGCCGCGAGTGGGCGAAGGTGAGTGGGTGCGTGGGTGGGGTCCGGAGCCACCGCGGGTGGGGGGGAGCAGTTGCGAGGGTACCGCAGGTGGGAGAGGGGCGGATGCGGTGGTGCAGCGGGTGGGGGAGGGGGTCCGTAGCCACCGCGGGTGCTGGAGGGGACGTGTGGGGGTGCCAGGTAAGTACATTTTTTTATGGTCAGTACCGATTTCTGGCTCTCCAAACTTCCATTGAAAGCATAGAAAAAGGGGGGTGGCCACACCACTGTACCTGAGGCCATTCCCCCTTTTTCGAATTTGTAGCGATTTTTATTTGTAAATTGTTGGAGGGTATGTTGCTGCAGATGCAGTGGGCCTATTTTGGGGTTTGGACCTGGAGCTGCAGCTCCATCAGCCCCATTGTTAATCCTGCTCTGGGAACACACAGCAGCCAAAGGACAGAGCCCATTGGATGTAACCTGTGTGGGAGGGCGTTTCTCGCCCAACCAGCTCTGGACTAGGTGTGATAGACCTGCCACTAACCCAATGATAGCTCCTAGCCACGCCCAGCGTTAGACACACAGGCTCAGAGTCACAGATCTGGGCTATTATATAGGAGATATGGAATGGACAAACTGAACATTATGACATGAAATCAATACTCATATGAGGCCCCAAACTGTACGAATGAACAAACAAAACATACCTGTACTGTAGGGCCTGATTCTGAATTTCACTTACTAATTCGGAATACAAAGGGCAATTGTCCTACTGTCTGCCCACCTTGCTTGCTGTCTGGGATCATGTAGTGGCTGTTCTTCCTATTACTGCATCCTATGCATTCTGACCGTACTAGCGCTAGCCACAAACAACTCTTCTTTTAATCATGTCCTTACTAGAGATGAGCGCCGGAAATTTTTCGGGTTTTGTGTTTTGGTTTTGGGTTCGGTTCCGCGGCCGTGTTTTGGGTTCGACCGCGTTTTGGCAAAACCTCACCGAATTTTTTTTGTCGGATTCGGGTGTGTTTTGGATTCGGGTGTTTTTTTAAAAAAACCCTAAAAAACAGCTTAAATCATAGAATTTGGGGGTAATTTTGATCCCAAAGTATTATTAACCTCAAAAAACATAATTTACACTCATTTTCAGCCTATTCTGAACACATCACACCTCACAATATTATTTTTAGTCCTAAAATTTGCACCGAGGTCGCTGTGTGAGTAAGATAAGCGACCCTAGTGGCCGACACAAACACCGGGCCCATCTAGGAGTGGCACTGCAGTGTCACGCAGGATGTCCCTTCCAAAAAACCCTCCCCAAACAGCACATGACGCAAAGAAAAAAAGAGGCGCAATGAGGTAGCTGACTGTGTGAGTAAGATTAGCGACCCTAGTGGCCGACACAAACACCGGGCACATCTAGGAGTGGCACTGCAGTGTCACGCAGGATGTCCCTTCCAAAAAACCCTCCCCAAACAGCACATGACGCAAAGAAAAAAAGAGGCGCAATGAGGTAGCTGTGTGAGTAAGATTAGCGACCCTAGTGGCCGACACAAACACCGGGCCCATCTAGGAGTGGCACTGCAGTGTCACGCAGGATGTCCCTTCCAAAAAACCCTCCCCAATCAGCACATGATGCAAAGAAAAAGAAAAGAAAAAAGAGGTGCAAGATGGAATTATCCTTGGGCCCTCCCACCCACCCTTATGTTGTATAAACAAAACAGGACATGCACACTTTAACCAACCCATCATTTCAGTGACAGGGTCTGCCACACGACTGTGACTGATATGACGGGTTGGTTTGGACCCCCCCCAAAAAAGAAGCAATTAATCTCTCCTTGCACAAACTGGCTCTACAGAGGCAAGATGTCCACCTCATCTTCACCCTCCGATATATCACCGTGTACATCCCCCTCCTCACAGATTATCAATTCGTCCCCACTGGAATCCACCATCTCAGCTCCCTGTGTACTTTGTGGAGGCAATTGCTGCTGGTCAATGTCTCCGCGGAGGAATTGATTATAATTCATTTTAATGAACATCATCTTCTCCACATTTTCTGGATGTAACCTCGTACGCCGATTGCTGACAAGGTGAGCGGCGGCACTAAACACTCTTTCGGAGTACACACTTGTGGGAGGGCAACTTAGGTAGAATAAAGCCAGTTTGTGCAAGGGCCTCCAAATTGCCTCTTTTTCCTGCCAGTATAAGTACGGACTGTGTGACGTGCCTACTTGGATGCGGTCACTCATATAATCCTCCACCATTCTATCAATGTTGAGAGAATCATATGCAGTGACAGTAGACGACATGTCCGTAATCGTTGTCAGGTCCTTCAGTCCGGACCAGATGTCAGCATCAGCAGTCGCTCCAGACTGCCCTGCATCACCGCCAGCGGGTGGGCTCGGAATTCTGAGCCTTTTCCTCGCACCCCCAGTTGCGGGAGAATGTGAAGGAGGAGATGTTGACAGGTCGCGTTCCGCTTGACTTGACAATTTTGTCACCAGCAGGTCTTTCAACCCCAGCAGACCTGTGTCTGCCGGAAAGAGAGATCCAAGGTAGGCTTTAAATCTAGGATCGAGCACGGTGGCCAAAATGTAGTGCTCTGATTTCAACAGATTGACCACCCGTGAATCCTTGTTAAGCGAATTAAGGGCTGCATCCACAAGTCCCACATGCCTAGCGGAATCGCTCCGTGTTAGCTCCTTCTTCAATGCCTCCAGCTTCTTCTGCAAAAGCCTGATGAGGGGAATGACCTGACTCAGGCTGGCAGTGTCTGAACTGACTTCACGTGTGGCAAGTTCAAAGGGCATCAGAACCTTGCACAACGTTGAAATCATTCTCCACTGCACTTGAGACAGGTGCATTCCATCTCCTATATCGTGCTCAATTGTATAGGCTTGAATGGCCTTTTGCTGCTCCTCCAACCTCTGAAGCATATAGAGGGTTGAATTCCACCTCGTTACCACTTCTTGCTTCAGATGATGGCAGGGCAGGTTCAGTAGTTTTTGGTGGTGCTCCAGTCTTCTGTACGTGGTGCCTGTACGCCGAAAGTGTCCCGCAATTTTTCTGGCCACCGACAGCATCTCTTGCACGCCCCTGTCGTTTTTTAAAAAATTCTGCACCACCAAATTCAAGGTATGTGCAAAACATGGGACGTGCTGGAATTTGCCCATATTTAATGCACACACAATATTGCTGGCGTTGTCCGATGCCACAAATCCACAGGAGAGTCCAATTGGGGTAAGCCATTCCGCGATGATCTTCCTCAGTTGCCGTAAGAGGTTTTCAGCTGTGTGCGTATTCTGGAAAGCGGTGATACAAAGCGTAGCCTGCCTAGGAAAGAGTTGGCGTTTGCGAGATGCTGCTACTGGTGCCGCCGCTGCTGTTCTTGCGGCGGGAGTCCATACATCTACCCAGTGGGCTGTCACAGTCATATAGTCCTGACCCTGCCCTGCTCCACTTGTCCACATGTCCGTGGTTAAGTGGACATTGGGTACAACTGCATTTTTTAGGAGACTGGTGAGTCTTTTTCTGACGTCCGTGTACATTCTCGGTATCGCCTGCCTAGAGAAGTGGAACCTAGATGGTATTTGGTAACGGGGGCACACTGCCTCAATAAATTGTCTAGTTCCCTGTGAACTAACGGCGGATACCGGACGCACGTCTAACACCAACATAGTTGTCAAGGACTCAGTTATCCGCTTTGCAGTAGGATGACTGCTGTGATATTTCATCTTCCTCGCAAAGGACTGTTGAACAGTCAATTGCTTACTGGAAGTAGTACAAGTGGGCTTACGACTTCCCCTCTGGGATGACCATCGACTCCCAGCGGCAACAACAGCAGCGCCAGCAGCAGTAGGCGTTACACGCAAGGATGCATCGGAGGAATCCCAGGCAGGAGAGGACTCGTCAGACTTGCCAGTGACATGGCCTGCAGGACTATTGGCATTCCTGGGGAAGGAGGAAATTGACACTGAGGGAGTTGGTGGGGTGGTTTGCGTGAGCTTGGTTACAAGAGGAAGGGATTTACTGGTCAGTGGACTGCTTCCGCTGTCACCCAAAGTTTTTGAACTTGTCACTGACTTATTATGAATGCGCTGCAGGTGACGTATAAGGGAGGATGTTCCGAGGTGGTTAACGTCCTTACCCCTACTTATTACAGCTTGACAAAGGGAACACACGGCTTGACACCTGTTGTCCGCATTTCTGGTGAAATACCTCCACACCGAAGAGCTGATTTTTTTGGTATTTTCACCTGGCATGTCAACGGCCATATTCCTCCCACGGACAACAGGTGTCTCCCCGGGTGCCTGACTTAAACAAACCACCTCACCATCAGAATCCTCCTGGTCAATTTCCTCCCCAGCGCCAGCAACACCCATATCCTCCTCATCCTGGTGTACTTCAACACTGACATCTTCAATCTGACTATCAGGAACTGGACTGCGGGTGCTCCTTCCAGCACTTGCAGGGGGCATGCAAATAGTGGAAGGCGCATGCTCTTCACGTCCAGTGTTGGGAAGGTCAGGCATCGCAAACGACACAATTGGACTCTCCTTGTGGATTTGGGATTTCAAAGAACGCACAGTTCTTTGCGGTGCTTTTGCCAGCTTGAGTCTTTTCAGTTTTCTAGCGAGAGGCTGAGTGCTTCCATCCTCATGTGAAGCTGAACCACTAGCCATGAACATAGGCCAGGGCCTCAGCCGTTCCTTGCCACTCCGTGTGGTAAATGGCATATTGGCAAGTTTACGCTTCTCCTCCGACAATTTTATTTTAGGTTTTGGAGTCCTTTTTTTTCTGATATTTGGTGTTTTGGATTTGACATGCTCTGTACTATGACATTGGGCATCGGCCTTGGCAGACGACGTTGCTGGCATTTCATCGTCTCGGCCATGACTAGTGGCAGCAGCTTCAGCACGAGGTGGAAGTGGATCTTGATCTTTCCCTAATTTTGGAACCTCAACTTTTTTGTTCTCCATATTTTATAGGCAGAACTAAAAGGCACCTCAGGTAAACAATGGAGATGGATGGATTGGATACTAGTATACAATTATGGACGGACTGCCACGGTTAGGTGGTATAAAAAAACCACGGTTAGGTGGTATATATTATAATAATAATACAATTATGGATGGACGGACTGCCTGCCGACTGCCGACACAGAGGTAGCCACAGCCGTGAACTACCGCACTGTACACTGGTTGATAAAGAGATAGTAGTATACTCGTAACAACTAGTATGACACTATGACGACGGTATAAAGAATGAAAAAAAAACCACGGTTAGGTGGTATATATTATAATAATAATACAATTATGGATGGACGGACTGCCTGCCGACTGCCGACACAGAGGTAGCCACAGCCGTGAACTACCGCACTGTACACTGGTTGATAAAGAGATAGTAGTATACTCGTAACAACTAGTATGACACTATGACGACGGTATAAAGAATGAAAAAAAAACCACGGTTAGGTGGTATATATTATAATAATAATACAATTATGGATGGACGGACTGCCTGCCGACTGCCGACACAGAGGTAGCCACAGCCGTGAACTACCGCACTGTACACTGGTTGATAAAGAGATAGTAGTATACTCGTAACAACTAGTATGACACTATGACGACGGTATAAAGAATGAAAAAAAAACCACGGTTAGGTGGTATATATTATAATAATAATACAATTATGGATGGACGGACTGCCTGCCGACTGCCGACACAGAGGTAGCCACAGCCGTGAACTACCGCACTGTACACTGGTTGATAAAGAGATAGTAGTATACTCGTAACAACTAGTATGACACTATGACGGTATAAAGAATGAAAAAAAAACCACGGTTAGGTGGTAGGTATATAATAATAAATAATACAATTCTGGTCGGACGGACTGCCTGCCGTGTGCCGACACAGAGGTAGCCACAGCCGTGAACTACCGCACTGTACACTGGTTGATAAAGAGATAGTAGTATACTCGTAACAATTAGGATGACACTATGACGGTATAAAGAATGAAAAAAAAACCACGGTTAGGTGGTAGGTATATAATAATAAATAATACAATTCTGGTCGGACGGACTGCCTGCCGTGTGCCGACACAGAGGTAGCCACAGCCGTGAACTACCGCACTGTACACTGGTTGATAAAGAGATAGTAGTATACTCGTAACAATTAGGATGACACTATGACGGTATAAAGAATGAAAAAAAAACCACGGTTAGGTGGTAGGTATATAATAATAAATAATACAATTCTGGTCGGACGGACTGCCTGCCGTGTGCCGACACAGAGGTAGCCACAGCCGTGAACTACCGCACTGTACTGTGTCTGCTGCTAATATAGACTGGTTGATATTTAAAGAGATATTAGTAGTATACAACAATACTATACTGGTGGTCAGGCACTGGTCACCACTCCTGCAGCAAAAGTGTGCACTGTTAATTAATATAATTGTACTCCTGGCTCCTGCTAACAACCTGCAGTGCTCCCCAGTCTCCCCCACAATTAATTATAAGCTTTTAATTTATACATTGATGACTGTGCAGCACACTGGGCTGAGCTGAGTGCACACAGACTGAGTCACACTGTGTGACTGACTGTGCTGTGTATCGTTTTTTTTTTCAGGCAGAGAACGGATATAGCAGAGAGAAGTGAACGGATATATTATATTAAATAAAAGTTAACTAGCAACTGCACTGGTCACTGACTGTGGTAAACTAACTCTGTCTGCGACTCTGCACAATCTCTCTCTATCTAATCTATCTATCTCTATTCTAATGGAGAGGACGCCAGACACGTCCTCTCCCTATCAATCTCAATGCACGAGTGAAAATGGCGGCGACGCGCGGCTCCTTATATAGAATCCGAGTCTCGCGATAGAATCCGAGCCTCGCGAGAATCCGACAGCGTCATGATGACGTTCGGGCGCGCTCGGGTTAACCGAGCAAGGCGGGAAGATCCGAGTCGCTCGGACCCGTGGAAAAAAAAGTGAAGTTCGTGCGGGTTCGGATTCAAAGAAACCGAACCCGCTCATCTCTAGTCCTTACCTTGGAGGCATTTGATGGCATCTGTTCTACAGCACGGCAGCCATACTTAGAGATAGAGATGGACACAAAGAACGTCAATAGATTGATAATACAAAGGAATGATACAACGATATATCCACCAACCTGAAAAAAACCCATATCTTATTTTAGTATAATTGAATCAACAGATATGATCATAATCATTGGCATCACAAGTGGGTGCGGCCCGGACCCAGGTGTCACCCTCCAAGGGGGTGACACCAACTAAAGCCGCACTAACACTCGCAACCCCCTTCATAGGCAGACACTAGAAGACCCACATGGTTCCGCACCCCTCCTCCTCCCCCCACGCTGCTGACATCAAGCACCGCAGGCACGCCCGGACCATCGCATAATCTACTGAATGAGCTGTACTCACACCCACCTGCGTGCCTTTGGGACCGTATTGTGTGTTAAATTCCTAGTAGGGTGATGGTCACGGTGACATCATCAAGTATGCCGCCACCGCTTAGCATTGTAGTAGCAGTGTGCGGAGATGAGTGCTGAGAGAGGATCTGCAGTGCGCACCTTACAGGAGGAGGTCTATGGGGATGACACCATGAGGTACCACACGGGGTGACACCAACCCTAGTGACGCCTCTTAACCCTTCCCTGTTATTCTTTTCCACGTTGGCCAAAAAACAAAGAAGGAAGAGAGGATCGGATTAATGTAAAAATCTAAAAGATACACTGACAGTGAGAAAATCTTTAGAATACAGTAGATGTTTATTTAGGACATAACAGATGAAATGTGGATAACAATGGTAAATTATGAAAAATAGAATTATAACGTTTCAGAGTAGGATATAGTAGTATTCTAAGGTATTTCCAAGCTATCGAACAAAAATAAAAAAAATAAAAAAATTCTTTGGTTCATTAAAACATCAGAAAAGGGAATCTGCTCCTCCTGATCTAATTCTGATATAATGTAAGAAACACCACACCCAGTTTCTACTCGTATACTGTATATAAGCAGATTATGAATTGCAGGTTAGTTCAAGCCAGATACGGGGGTCTATTTACTAAGCCTTGGATGGAAATAAAGTGGATGGAGATAAAGTACCAGACAATCAGCTCATGACCAGAGCCGGCCATAGGCATAGGCAAACTAGGCAATTGCCTAGGGCATTTGATACGCCTATGGGCATCAGCAGCTTCTGCTGATTAAAATGATATGCGGCATGCCTATATTCAGTGTGTAGCATTTCATATGCAGATACAGCCACAGTTTCACACAGAATATAGGCATGCCGCATATCATTTTAATCGGCAGAAGTTGCTTGTGCATCCTAGCCACATAGCAATGCAAATAAGATGCATTTTCATAAAAAAAATTGCCCAGCGTTAGCATTGAGGCAAGATTTATGAGGATACATCTGTATCCAAGCAGAGGCAGAGGTCACAGTGTTAGTGACTGTGTGAGTGCTGTGTGCATGTGAGTGGGTTGGTTGTGCAGTAGTGTTCAGAATATGTGTAAGGAGCATTATGTGTGTCATGCAAAAATGCACTAATAATGTGCAACATATGTGTAAGGGGCACTATGTGTGTCATTATGTGTATAAGGGCATAAATAATGTGTGGCATATGTGTAAGGGACATTATGTGTAAAAGGGCATTAATAAAGGTTGTCATAATGTGTAAGGCACATTATGTTTATAAGGACATTAATAATGTGTCTCATATGTGTAAGGGGCATTACTGTGTGGAATTATGTGTATAAATGAATTACTAATGTGTGGCATTATGTATATAAGGTGCTCTGCTATGTAGCATTGTATATAGAAAGGGCACTACTGTGTCGTCTAATGTGAATAAAGAGCAATAAGGTGTGGTGTAATGTGAATAAGGAGCAATTCAGTGTGATGTAATGTGAATAAGGGGCTTTACTGTGAGGAGTAATGTTTGTAAGGTAAAGTGATACTACTGTGGGATGTAATATGAATTATGGACACTATCGCATTATCAAATGTGAATAAAGTTGCAGTACTGTGTGGTGTAATTGGAATTGGGGTTACTATTATGAGGCCATGCCCCTTGCCAGCAAAAACACACCCCTTTTTGGGCTGTGCGCCAAATGTGCGAAATGTTCCTTTTTAAAATATAGGGGGTACAAACACCAAAAAAAAGGACTGCTATGGGTGAGGGGTGATGGTGCTGGGAAAGAGGTGCAAGGTCAGAGGCGGAACCAGCTGTGGTGCTAGGGGGCACCAGCCAAAATCTTGCCTAGGGCATCATATTGGTTAGGGCCGGCTCTGCTCATGACTGTCACTTTTCAAACACAGCCTGTGACATGGCAGTTAGGGGCTGATTGGCTGGTACATTATCTCCATCTACTTTATCTCCATCCATGGCTTAGTAAATAGACCCAAAGTACCTAATCTTCACCAGTGTACCTGTTTAGCAATAAAGTCATTCTTTATCAGCATCAGTGGCGCACGCAGGGGGGGTTTCTGAGTACCCATGGACCAGATTATTTTTTGTTTGTGTGTTTGTATGCAAAGTATGGGTCTGTGTGGTATGCTATGTATGATTTTGCAATGTGTATTACAGATGGAGCCACGCATGAACTGCAATACGCAGGCACGTCACACGGGTACAAAGCGGATCGGCGCTCAGCAATGGGTTTGTGCAAAGGATCCATTATCACGGGCGTTCGCAAGGTGATTGACAGAGAGAAGCTGTTTGTGGGTGTCAACTGACTGTTTTCTGGGAGTGGTTGGAAAAAGGCAGGCGTGTCCAAGCGTTTGCAGGCAGGGTTCCTGACGGTCCCGGACAGGCTGAAGTGTTCGCAGCAGCTGAGTAAGTCCTGGGCTACTCAGAGACTGCACAAAATCTGTTTGTACAGCTCTGCTACACATGCATTCGCACACTTGCAAAGCAAAAATACACACCCCTATCGGCGGCGACTATGAAAACGCAGGACTGCAAAAAAAACAACTAGCGAGCGAACAGCTCTGAATTAGCCCCAATGTGTGGTATAATATGTATGTGTGTGTGGTGTATTATGTATGTGTGTGCAATGTGTGTAGTGAGCTATGTGTGTGTGGTGTGCTATGTGTATGCGTGTGTGTGGTGTCCTGTGGGTACAGTATGTGTGTGTGTATATTGTATAATATGTAGTGATGAGCGGGTTCGGTTTCTCGGAAACCGAACCCCCCCGAACTTCAGCCTTTTTACACGGGTTCGAGCCGTGCTTGGATTCTCCCGTGTGGCTCGGGTAAACCGAGCGCGCCCGAACGTCATCATCCCGCTGTAGGATTCTCGCGAGACTCGGATTCTATATAAGCAGCCGCGCGTCGCCGCCACTTTCACACGTGCATTGAGATTGATAGGGAGAGGACGTGGCTGGCGTCCTCTCCGTTATAGTAGAAAAGAGTGACTTAGTTATAATTGTGGGGAGGATTGGGGACGGGGAGCAGCTGTTAGGGAGTACAGTGCAGGGTTTTGATTATAATACCACCAGTGAGTTTAATCCGTTGTTTCTCTGCCTGAATAAAACGCTCCACCATATCTGTGCTCAGTGTGCTGCACTGCTGCATGATATATCTGTGCTGAGTGCACTGCTCATACTGCCTAATTGTGGGGACTGGGGAGCAGTTATAGCAGGAGTACAGTGCACAGTTTTGCTGACAGTGACCACCAGTCCAGTATACGTTTGTCTGCCTGAAAAACACTCCTGTGGTGGCTTTATTTTTCTTCATACTAGTTTAGCAGTCTGCTGACAGTGTCCACCAGGTCCGTTATTATTATACAGTATATTATATATATATATAGCAGTACGGTAGGCCACGGCTGTACCTACCTCTGTGTCGTCACTCGTCCTCCATAAGTAATATAATACTATACTATCCATCCATCTACATTGTATACCTGTGGTGGCTTTTTTTTTCTTCATACTAGTTTAGCAGTCTGCTGACAGTGTCCACCAGGTCCGTTATTATATTATACAGTATATCATATATAAATATAGCAGTACGGTAGGCCACGGCTGTACCTACCTCTGTGTCGTCAGTCGTCGTCCATAAGTAATATAATACTATACTATCCATCCATCTACATTGTATACCTGTGGTGGCTTTTTTTTTTCTTCATACTAGTTTAGCAGTCTGCTGACAGTGTCCACCAGGTCCGTTATTATTATACAGTATATTATATATATATATAGCAGTATGGTAGGCCACGGCTGTACCTACCTCTGTGTCGTCAGTCGTCCTCCATAAGTAATATAATACTATACTATCCATCCATCTACATTGTATACCTGTGGTGGCTTTTTTTTTCTTCATACTAGTTTAGCAGTCTGCTGACAGTGTCCACCAGGTCCGTTATTTTATTATACAGTATATTATATATATATAGCAGTACGGTAGGCCACGGCTGTACCTACCTCTGTGTCGTCAGTCGTCATCCATAAGTAATATAATACTATACTATCCATCCATCTACATTGTATACCTGTGGTGGCTTTTTTTTTCTTCATACTAGTTTAGCAGTCTGCTGACAGTGTCCACCAGGTCCGTTATTATATTATACAGTATATTATATATATATAGCAGTACGGTAGGCCACGGCTGTACCTACCTCTATGTCGTCAGTCGTCGTCCATAAGTAATATAATACTATACTATCCATCCATCTACATTGTATACCTGTGGTGGCTTTTTTTTTCTTCATACTAGTTTAGCAGTCTGCTGACAGTGTCCACCAGGTCCGTTATTATTATAAAGTATATTATATATATATATATAGCAGTACGGTAGGCCACGGCTGTACCTACCTCTGTGTCGTCAGTCATCCTCCATAAGTAATATAATACTATACTATCCATCCATCTACATTGTATACCTGTGGTGGCTTTTTTTTCCTTCATACTAGTTTAGCAGTCTGCTGACAGTGTCCACCAGGTCCGTTATTATATTATACAGTATATTATATATATATATAGCAGTACGGTAGGCCACGGCTGTACCTACCTCTGTGTCGTCACTCGTACTCCATAAGTAATATAATACTATACTATCCATCCATCTACATTGTATACCTGTGGTGGCTTTTAGTTGTGCGCATTAAAATATGGAGAACAAAAATGTGGAGGTTAAAAAAATAGGGAAAGATCAAGATCCACTTCCACCTCGTGCTGAAGCTGCTGCCACTAGTCATGGCCGAGACGATGAAATGCCATCAACGTCGTCTGCCAAGGCCGATGCTCAATGTCATAGTACAGAGCATGTAAAATCCAAAACACAAAAGATCAGTAAAAAAATGACCCAAAAATCAAAATTAAAAGCGTCTGAGGAGAAGCGTAAACTTGCCAATATGCCATTTACGACACGGAGTGGCAAGGTACGGCTGAGGCCCTGGCCTATGTTCATGGCTAGTGGTTCAGCTTCACATGAGGATGGAAGCACTCATCCTCTCGCTAGAAAAAAGAAAAGACTTGCGGCAAAAGCACAGCAAAGAACTGTGCTTTCTTCGAAATCACAAATCCACAAGGAGAGTCCAATTGTGTCGGTTGCGATGCCTGACCTTCCCAACACTGGAAGGGAAGAGCTTGCGTCTTCCAACATTTGCACGACCCCTACAAGTGCTGGAAGGAGCACCCGCAGTCCAGTTCCTGATAGTCAAATTGAAGATGTCAGTGTTGAAGTACACCAGGATGAGGATATGGGTGTTGCTGGCGCTGGGGAGGAAATTGACAAGGAGGATTCTGATGGTGAGGTGGTTTGTTTAAGTCAGGCACCCGGGGAGACACCTGTTGTCCATGGGACGAATATGGCCATTGACATGCCTGGTCAAAATACAAAAAAAATCAGCTCTTCGGTGTGGAATTATTTCAACACAAATGCGGACAACAGGTGTCAAGCCGTGTGTTGCCTTTGTCAAGCTGTAATAAGTAGGGGTAAGGACGTTAACCACCTCGGAACATCCTCCCTTATACGTCACCTGCAGCGCATTCATCATAAGTCAGTGACAAGTTCAAAAACTTTGGGCGACAGCGGAAGCAGTCCACTGACCAGTAAATCCCTTCCTCTTGTAACCAAGCTCCCGCAAACCACACCACCAACTCCCTCAGTGTCAATTTCCTCCTTCCCCAGGAAAGCCAATAGTCCTGCAGGCCATGTCACTGGCAAGTCTGACGAGTCCTCTACTGCCTGGGATTTACTCCGATGCATCCTTGAGTGTAACGCCTACTGCTGCTGGCGCTGCTGTTGTTGCTGCTGGGAGTCGATCGGCATCCCAGAGGGGAAGTCGGAAGACCACTTGTACTACTTCCAGTAAGCAATTGACTGTCCAACAGTCCTTTGCGAGGAAGATGAAATATCACAGCAGTCATCCTGCTGCAAAGCGGATCACTGAGGCCTTGGCAGCCTGGGCGGTGAGAAACGTGGTTCCGGTATCCATCGTTACTTCAGAGCCAACTATAGACTTAATTGAGGTACTGTGTCCCCGGTACCAAATACCATCTAGGTTCCATTTCTCTAGGCAGGCGATACCGAGAATGTACACAGACCTCAGAAAAAGAGTCACCAGTGTCATAAAAAATGCAGTTGTACCCAATGTCCACTTAACCACGGACATGTGGACAAGTGGAGCAGGGCAGACTCAGGACTACATGACTGTGACAGCCCACTGGGTAGATGTATTGCCTCCCGCTGCAAGAACAGCAGCGGCGGCACCAGTAGCAGCATCTCGCAAACGCCAACTCTTTCCTAGGCAGGCAACGCTTTGTATCACCGCTTTCCAGAATACGCACACAGCTGAAAACCTCTTACGGCAACTGAGGAAGATCATCGCAGAATGGCTTACCCCAATTGGACTCTCCGGGGGATTTGTGGCATCGGACAACGCCAGCAATATTGTGCGTGCATTACATCTGGGCAAATTCCAGCACGTCCCATGTTTTGCACATACCTTGAATTTGGTGGTGCAGAATTATTTAAAAAACGACAGGGGCGTGCAAGAGATGCTGTCGGTGGCCAGAAGAATTGCGTGCCACTTTCAGGATACAGGCACCGCGTACAGAAGACTGGAGCACCACCAAAAACGCCTGAACCTGCCCTGCCATCATCTGAAGCAAGAGGTGGTAACGAGGTGGAATTCAACCCTCTATATGCTTCAGAGGATGGAGGAGCAGCAAAAGACCATTCAAGCCTATACATCTGCCCACGATACAGGCAAAGGAGGTGGAATGCACCTGTCTCAAGCGCAGTGGAGAATGATTTCAACGTTGTGCAAGGTTCTGCAACCTTTTGAACTTGCCACACGTAAAGTCAGTTCAGACACTGCCAGCCTGAGTCAGGTCATTCCCCTCATCAGGCTTTTGCAGAAGAAGCTGGAGACATTGAAGGAGGAGCTAAAAAAGAGCGATTCCGCTAGGCATGTGGGACTTGTGGATGGAGCCCTTCATTCGCTTAACCAGGATTCACGGGTGGTCAATCTGTTGAAATCAGAGCACTACATTTTGGCCACCGTGCTCGATCCTAGATTTAAAACCTACATTGTATCTCTCTTTCCGGCAGACACAAGTCTGCAGGGGTTCAAAGACCCGCTGGTGAGAAAATTGTCAAGTCAAGCGGAACGTGACCCGTCAACAGCTCCTCCTTCACATTCTCCCGCAACTGAGGGTGAGGGGAAAAGGCTACGAATTCCGAGCCCACCCGCTGGCGGTGATGCAGGGCAGTCTGGAGCGAGTGCTGACATCTGGTCCGGACTGGAGGACCTGCCAACGATTACTGACATGTCGTCTACTGTCACTGCATATGATTCTCTCACCATTGAAAGAATTGTGGAGGATTATATGAGTGACCGCATCCAAGTAGGCACGTCAGACAGTCCGTACGTATACTGGCAGGAAAAAGAGGCAATTTGGAGGCCCTTGCACAAACTGGCTTTATTCTACCTAAGTTGCCCTCTCTCCAGTGTGTACTCCGAAAGAGTGTTTAGTGCCGCCGCTCACCTTGTCAGCAATCGGCGTACGAGGTTACTTCCAGAAAATGTGGAGAAGATGATGTTCATTAAAATGAATTATAATCAATTCCTCCGTGGAGACATTCACCAGCAGCAATTGCCTCCAGAAAGTACACGGGGACCTGAGATGGTGGATTCCAGTGGGGACAAATTAATAATCTGAGAGGAGGGGGCTGTACACAGTGAAAGGGGTGATGAATTGGACGATGATGATGAGGTGGACATCTTGCCTCTGTAGAGCCAGTTTGTGCAAGGAGAGATTGATTGCTTCTTTTTTGGTGGGGGCCCAAACCAACCAGTCATTTCAGTCACAGTCGTGTGACAGACCCTGTCGCTGAAATGA
Source organism: Pseudophryne corroboree (assembly GCF_028390025.1). Lineage (NCBI taxonomy): Eukaryota > Metazoa > Chordata > Amphibia > Anura > Myobatrachidae > Pseudophryne > Pseudophryne corroboree. The sequence continues at coordinate 119,108,971 of NC_086446.1, read as the reverse complement.
TGGGTTCGTTAAAGTGTGCATGTCCTGTTTATACAACATAAGGGTGGGTGGGAGGGCCCAAGGACAATTCCATCTTGCACCTCTTTTTTCTTTCATTTTTCTTTGCATCATGTGCTGTTTGGGGAGTATTTTTTTGAAGGGTCATGTGCTGTTTGTGGAGTATTTTTTTGAAGGGCCATCCTGCGTGACACTGCAGTGCCACTCCTAGATGGGCCAGGTGTTTGTGTCGGCCACTTGGGTCGCTGAGCTTAGTCACACAGCTACCTCATTGCGCCTCTTTTTTCTTTGCGTCATGTGCTGTTTGGGGAGTATTTTTTTGAAGGGCCATCCTGCGTGACACTGCAGTGCCACTCCTAGATGGGCCAGGTGTTTGTGTCGGCCACTAGGGTCGCTTAGCTTAGTCACACAGCTACCTCATTGCGCCTCTTTTTTTACTTTGCGTCATGTGCTGTTTGGGGAGTATTTTTTTGAAGGGCCATCCTGCGTGACACTGCAGTGCCACTCCTAGATGGGCCAGGTGTTTGTGTCGGCCACTAGGGTCGCTTAGCTTAGTCACACAGCTACCTCATTGCGCCTCTTTTTTTCTTTGCGTCATGTGCTGTTTGGGGAGTATTTTTTTGAAGGGCCATCCTGCGTAACACTGCAGTGCCACTCCTAGATGGGCCAGGTGTTTGTGTTGGCCACTAGGGTCGCTTAGCTTAGTCACACAGCTACCTCATTGCGCCTCTTTTTTTACTTTGCGTCATGTGCTGTTTGGGGAGTATTTTTTTGAAGGGCCATCCTGCGTGACACTGCAGTGCCACTCCTAGATGGGCCAGGTGTTTGTGTCGGCCACTAGGGTCGCTTAGCTTAGTCACACAGCTACCTCATTGCGCCTCTTTTTTCCTTTGCGTCATGTGCTGTTTGGGGAGTATTTTTTTGAAGGGCCATCCTGTCTGACACTGCAGTGCCACTCCTAGATGGGCCAGGTGTTTGTGTCGGCCACTTGTGTCGCTTAGCTTAGCCATCCAGCGACCTCGGTGCAAATTTTAGGTCTAAAAATAATATTGTGAGGTGTGAGGTGTTCAGAATAGACTGAAAATGAGTGGAAATTATGGTTATTGAGGTTAATAATACTATGGGATCAAAATGACCCCCAAATTCTATGATTTAAGCTGTTTTTTAGGGTTTTTTTAAAAAAACACCCGAATCCAAAACACACCCGAATCCGACAAAAAAAATTTGGTGAGGTTTTGCCAAAACGCGTTCGAACCCAAAACACGGCCGCGGAACCGAACCCAAAACCAAAACACAAAACCCGAAAAATTGCCGGTGCACATCACTATAATATGTGTGTGGTGTGCTATGTATACTCATGTGTATGTGTGCGTGCAGTATGTGTGTGCCCTATAATGTATATGTGTGTGGTGTGCCATATAATGTATATGTGTGTGTATGCTATGTACAGTATGCGTATGTATGCAATGTGTGGTGAACTACAGTATGTACGTGTGGTGTGCTATGTATACAGTATGTGTATGTGCAATGTGTGTGTGGTGTGCTACAGTATGTATGTGTATGCAATGCAAATGTGTGTGTGTGTGTGTGTGTGTGTGTGTGTGTGTGTGTGTGGTGTGCTGTGTATATGTATGCAATATAGAAACCCCCCTCAGTAAATCCGGTGTTTGCCCCTGAGCATGTATTTTATGAGCTTCAATAATTACCTAGACATCTGTACAATCTTTACTTGCATGCCTGGCCTCTATAAAACTTAGGGTGTGTACACACGGTGAGAAAAATCTGTGAGATTTTGACTATATAGTCAAAATCTTATGAAAAGTTAGTGCATATCTCATGGTGCTAGGCAGCTTGCGATACAGATTCGATCCCGATGCGCGCTCCCGTGGGGTCGGTATCGTAAGGCAGGCAAGTCAATCTTGACTATCTAGTGTACAATCTAGTACAAAGTATAGTCAAAATTGGCACTTAGCCAAAATCGTACATAGACAAAATCTCAAGCACAGATAGTCAAAATCTGTACAATCTGTGCTATCTGGGCTCTGGGGGAGTTCAAGGGAAATCGCATAGTCAAAATCGAACATAGCAGGGATCTCACCGTGTGTACACACCCTTAGTCATTACTTTACTGATGATACAATTTGATACAAGATACTTTATATTAAACACTAAATAGTGTTGAAATCTTTGAACAATCGCAAAAATCTAATCATTCAGAAATAAGTAGTGTTGAAATCTGCTCGTTGCACTTGCTAATTAATGGTGAAATATAATTAATAATAATAAACCAGAGCACTAGAAATAGTCAGGTTAAAAGTCCAAGGAGTGTTCTGGACCTAACCTTCCGCTCAAATAAATTTCATGGAATTTTTTTTTCATTTTTAAAAACTATCTACCAAACTGATTTGATTATGATATACAGTGCAAAGTAAAGACTAAATGTAATCTCCAATTATATATCTACTTTTGAGTCTCGCCATCTATAGGTGGCGTGAGCGGTATTGCCCCCAATGGGGATCCAGCGCTGCCTTTACAGCTTTAGTGAAGCCTTCCAGGCATTGCCGGGTTCCCGTTGGGTGAAGGAGTCATGCACAGACTGGATGTTGCATAAACACATGATTAAGCAGCCCATCACTGGCAGCATTAGGTTGCCAGGAGGAGAGCGGAGAACAGTGCTGCGGGGGGGGGGGGGGGGGGAGACGACCTTGCTGGAAAGGTAATGATGAATGCCAGCGCCATTTTCATTTGTATCACAATTATACTATATGAAATATGCCCTTGGTGATATTCTTTGTAGAAAAATAGGCCCCAGAGTACTGTGTATGTGAAAAAGATTTATCAAAAACATGAATAATGAAGATGAGAATAAGTAGAAAAACAAATACACCAGAGTTGAATCTAAACATGGTCCTAAAGAATTGTGAAAATTCCTTATAATACCGATATTGTGCATAAAAAATGTCCAATACAGTGGCGCACAAAGGGGGGTGGGGGTTTTCGAGTACCTGGAAACCCCCCTGACGGACCTCGCATGTTTTTCAGAAATGGAGACAGCTTTGTCTCCGTCTCTGCACCAAAGAGGGCTGATCGGCTCTCTCTGCCGCGATCAGAGGGGGCTGTAGCGCAGACGGAGCAGCCAGAGGGAGCCGCTCAGATGGAGACGTAGCGCAGACAGCGAGCTTTGAACTGCAGAGCTGCGCTTTAGTCTGTAGTACAGAGTATATCAGGAGACAGCATAACTCTGAAATTCCTGGAGCAATGTACTCAAAAATTGGTACACATATGCCTTACAAACTGGGAACAAGCACTGCAGCAGCACTGAGTATTTCAGCAAACACCATAAATTCGGAATGCCTGCAGCAATTTACAACAAACTTGGTTCACTTACGACTTACACTCTGGGAACAAATACTGTGGGAGTCAGACATCCCTAGCACCCCTAGAGGTGGGACAGCAGCACAGAGTATGTCAGCAGACAGCATAACTGTGGAAGGGCTGGAGCAATTGACACCAAACTTGGTACACATCTGACTTACAATCTGGGAACAAACTCAGTGAGGGTTAGACACCTCTAGCGGTGGGACAGCAGCACAGAGTATTTCAGGAGAAAGCATAACTCCCGAATGCCTGGACAAATTTACAACAAAGTTGGTAGTGGTACACATATGACTTTCAAGCTGGGAACAAACACTGTGGGGGTAAAACACCCCTACCACCCCTAGGGGGTGAGGCAGCGGCACAAAGTATGTCAGCAGACAGCAAAACGGTGGAAGGCCTGGAGCAATTTACACCAAACTTGCTACACATATGACTTACACTCTGGGAACAAACACTGTGGAGGTAACACACCACTAGCACCCCTAGGGGTGGGCCAGCAGCACAGACTATATCAGGACATGCATGATATGTCAGTGATCACAGGGCTGCATGTGACAGGACCAGTGACATGATGTGAGGAGGATAATGCAGGTAGCACAAACCCACACACTGAGAGTTATATAGTGGAAGTAGCACGGTCCCCCAGCAGCACAGAATATATCAGGAGATACATAATGTGCTGCGCTATATAAGAAACTGTAAAAAAATCAATAATTTCACAGGGGCACTGACATGATGTGAGGAGGGGAATGGAGGCAGCAGGAAGCCACAGACTGAGAGTTGTATAGTAGGAAGAGCAGGGTCCCTTGGGGGACCAAAAAGGGGTCCGGCTACTACACAAAGTGCATCAGGGAAGAAAGCTATGCCTATATACTAGATCTCCAACCAACGTAAATTAACGAACAACTAACATTCTAATTTACTATCCTCATCCCGTAGCGAAGCACGGGTATTCAGCTATCTACAATGTTATTTATACTGTGTTTAATATTTACATTTATTTTTGTAAACAGATATTCTTAAAATCCCGGGCAACGTCGGGTACTCCAGCTAGTACTAAATATAACTTGGTGTATATAGTTATCATGATCTAAAGTTTGTTTTTCCTGGTGTTAAAAATAAACATTTTCACCAGTACGACTTCTAGTACAGTATCTCTATTAGAACTACCAAACTATTCCCCTCCCTGCAGCTGTATAATGGTATATTTCCATAGTGATGCAAAAACAATAACTGTAAAAGACATGGAGCATTAACAATGCAATGAAGGTGGATTCTTGTTTCTATTGATTAAATCTTCTACCTGACAACTAGAACAAATATTTGAATTGATGTATCAATCAGTGAAAAGAGTAGAGAAGTGGTCCAATGGAGATGTTGCACATAGCAACTAATCTACATATCACTTTATAGCAGTGCCGCTTCTTGCGGCAGATGAGCCGTGCGACTGCACAGGGCGCCCGCCGTGACATGTTGTCCCCTTTTCTGCTTCCCCCTCCCTCCTATTCCCTAGTACTCCACTTGGGAGTGCGGAGTTTCTTGGAATGATGCGGTTGCGTCATGACGTCACTACGCAACCACGTCCTTCTGTGAAATTCTGCCCCCACGAACGGAGTACTAGGGAACAGGGAGGAGGGGGAGCGTGATATCAGTGCTGGCAGGCGAGCGCCCACTAGTGAATATTCTTTATACACTCCCTTGGCAACAAGCATTCCCTTGGCAACGAGCACGGATCCTGGAGCATGAAACCCCTGGCAACGAGTATGACACCCAGCTTGTGAAACCCCTGGCAATGAGCATGACACAGAGCACATGAAACCCCTGGCAACGAGCATGACACACAGCACATGAAACCCCTGGCAATGCGCAGGGAATGTAAAAGTAATTAGAAGCTTTACTGTAAGGCATAATGTGTCACGGGCATTGCGCTGTGTGGCATAATATGGTGCAAGAGACATTACATTGTGGAGCTTAATATGGTGGAATTTTATTTTTCCTGTGGTGGCCGAGGTCTGTTGTTACAGGGTCAAAAACTAAAAGGTACAGTAGTCTTTTCCTGCATGGCCCTGCCCATTTTTTGGTGAGACAGCACCCATTTTACTGAAGTCACGCCCCTTTTGTGCGCGCAAAATAGGTTTTGTTTATGTATATGGGGGGGCGCATTTTTGAATATCTAAGGGGGGTGTGCATTTTTTACTTTTTGCACTGGGAGCCAAATTGTCAAGAAACGGCCCTGCTTTATAGAATGTCGTTTATATATGCTACTTCAAAGCTGATTGATTGCTATGGATAACGTCTCCACTTTTTGCACTGCTTATAAAATTTAAGTCTGATTCTCGTACCATACATGGAGCAGTCAACTTGGGCTAATTATTTGCTGATTCTGACATAGCAGGCAATGTCTCCTGAGAATCTTGTTCAGTACCATGCTTCCCTTGGTGCGATTGATGACAGTAAAGCTGTGGCAGAGTGATACACAATATGGGGTCCCCTGCTATAAAGTTAACCAACCCCAAACTGGTCAGTCATGGACTTGTTGTTCTTTGGAAGGGGGGTCCCTATTTTTGGGGGGTTCTGACCATCTGATGGATTGACCAGTTTGGGGTTGGTTAACAATATGACAGAGGGACTCCACGCTGTGTGTTTCCCTGCTATAGCACCCCAGTGCTAGTTTTTGGGAAATAGGTAGAACCCTATATCAAGTTTTCTCCCAATTTTCCAATGCCAGACCAGGCTCACAGGTCCAGGGCTGGGTACTGAATAGAGGAGGACCTCATATATATTAGAGATGTGTGGCGGGCACTTTTCGTGTTTTGGTTTTGGTTCTGGATCCATGCTTGTATTTTGGATCTGGATTGGTTTTGCCAAAACCACCCTTTCGTGTTTTGGTTTTGGATCTGGATGATTTTTGGAAAAAACATAAAAACAGCTTAAATCACAGAATTTGGGGGTAATTTTGATCCTACGGTATTATTAACCTCAATAACATTCACTTCCACTAATTTCCACTCTCTTCTGAACACTGGACACCTCACAATATTGTTTTTAGGCCTAAACCTCCTAATGATAGTGTGTGGACCCTTATTCAAAAGTAAAGCATTCTATACCTTTAATACCAAGAAATAATGACACAGAGACTTGAATTTGGCAGAAAATTGTTAGCTATTTATTGTACCCTAACCATTAGAAAAACCTGTAAAGTAAAATTTAAGTAAACATGCCGATTCAGCCGGCATATGGTGGCAGAAAAAAGAACGGCTATATTCCACTGTCGATAACCTCAAAAAACATTAAAACCCAAATGATCCTAATTTACCACAAACCATACATAGGTAATAGGTGCCCGACTCAGACCTCCACGCTGACTGCCCACCCTGATGGGTGATGACGCTGCCCCCTGATGGGTGATCTAGCGGCCTTAAAAGTCAATGGAGGTGAGTGCACCTAAACCACACCAAAACTGTAAACAACTGCAACTAACAAGTCAAATTACAACCTGCCGTTCTTTTCCGCCGACAAATAGCCAACGATAACACACGCTAACAATTCAGAGCCAAGGCACTCCGTGCCAAAACCTCTACCAAGTGGGGTGGAAGGGCGGGAAGGAAAACCAGCAGCAAGAGAGACCAAGCTAGGCTATACATCCCTATATATACTGATCCCTCCCCTCTCTAACATTGGCTGTACTTTTCATCACAGTTAGGTCCACCCCTCACAGGAGGTTTAACTCTCTCCATTCCTATGCTGTCATTTCACTCTCCAAAAGGTTGCACCGAGGTGGCTGGATGACTAAGCTAAGCGACACAAGCGTGCAGCACAAACACCTGGCCCATCTAGGAGTGGCACTGCAATGGCAGACAAGATGGCACTTAAAAAAACTAGGCCCCAAACAGCACATCATGCAAAGAAGAAAAAGAGGTGCAATGAGGTAGCTGTATGACTAAGCTAAGCGACACAAGTGTGCAGCACAAACAACATGGGACGTGCTGGAATTTGCCCAGTTGTAATACACGCACAATATTGGTGGCACGGGAGAGCGTACCCCTAAACCACACACACACACACACACACACACACACACACACACACACACACACACACACACACACGGCAAAGCCTGTAAAATTAATTTGGATAATAATAACAACCCCTTTTTTGGAGCTTTTATAATAATATGCAGCACAGGCGAGCGTATCCCTACACCACACAGGGCAAACCCTGTAAAAATTATTTGGATAATAATATAAGTAATGTATATAAGCCTTTTATTTGGAGTAAATAATATACAGCACAGGACACCACCACTGGTCTTATATCAGCACAAGACAGCACCACTGGACTGGACTTATACGGCAGTAAGCCCTGGACTTATAAGGCAGTACCCCTGGAGTTGTACGGCAGTGTCAGACAGGATGGCATTTTAAAAAACTAGTCCCCAAACAGCAAATGATGCAAAGAAGAAAAAGAGGTGCAAGATGGAATTGTCCTTGGACCTCCCACCCACCCTTACATTGTATAAACAGGGCATGCACACTTTAATAAATCAATAATTTCAGCGACAGGGTCTGCCACACGACTGTGGCTGAAATAACTAGTTTGTTTGAGCACCACCAAAAAAGAAGCATTCAATCTCTCTTTGCACAAACTGGCTCTACAGAGGCAAGATGTTGACCTCATCCTCATCCTCCGATTCCTTACCCCTTTCAGTGTGTACATCCTCCTCCTCACAGAGTATTAATTCGGCCCCACTGGAATCCTCCATCACAGGTCCCTGTGTATTTTCTGGAGGCAATTGCTGGTAAAGGCCTTCCCAGAGGAATATATATTTAATTTTGATGAACATCATCTTCTCCACATTTTGTGGAAGTAACCTCCTACGCCGATCGCAGACAAGGTTACCGTCTGCACTAAACTAAATAAAAATAAAATAAAGCCAGTTTGTGCAAGGGCATCCAAATTGCCTCTTTTTCCTGCCAGTATACATATAGACTGTCTGACATGCCTACTTGGATGCTGTCACTCATATAATCCTCCACCTTTCTTTCAATGGTGACAGAACCATATGCAGTGACAGTACACATGTCAGTAATCGTTGGCAGGTCCTTCAATCCGGACCAGATGTCAGCACTCGCTCCAGACTGCCCTGCATCACCGCCAGCGGGTGGGCTCAGAAATCTTATCCTTTTCCTTGCAGCCCCAGTTGCGGGGAAAAATGAAGGACGAGTTGTTGACGGGTCACGTTCCAATTAAGTTGACAATTGTCTCACCAGCAGGTATTTGAACCTCTGCAGACTTGTGTCTGCCGGAAAGAGAGATACAACATAGGCTTTAAACCTAGGATCGAGCTCGGTGGCCAAAATGTAGTGCTCTGATTTCAACAGACTGACCACCCTTGAATCCTGGCAAAGCAAATAAAGGGCTCCATCCACAAGTCCCACATACTTTGTGGAATCGCTCCGTCTTAGCTCATCCTTCAATTTCTCCAGCTGCTTCTGCAAAAGCCTGATGAGGGGAATGACCTGACTCAAGCTTGCAGTGTCTGAACTGACTTCACATGTGGCAAGTTCGAAGGGTTGGAGAACCTTGCACAAGACGGACATTATTCTCCACTGCACTTGAGTCAGGTGCATTAACCCTCCTTTGCCTATATCGTAGGTGGATGTATAGGCTTGAATGGCCTTTTGCTGTTCCTCCATCCTCTGAAGCATATAGAGTGTCGAATTCCACCTCGTTACCACCTCTTGCTTCAGGTAATGTCAGGGCAAGTTCAGGATTGTTTGCTGGCGCTCCAGTCTTTGGCACGCAGCGGCTGAATGTTGAAAGTGGTTCGCAATTTTTCGGGCCACTGACAGCATCTCCTGCACACCCCTGTCATTTTTCAAAAAATTCGACACCACCAAATTCATTTTATGTGCAAAACATGGGACGTGCTGGAATTTGCCCAGATGTAATGCACGCACAATATTGGTGGCATTGTCCAATATCCCAAATCCCCAGGAGAGTCTAATTGGGGTAAGCCATTGTGCGATGATGTCCCTCAGTTTCCGTAAGAGGTTGTCAGCGGTGTGCCTCTAACAGAAAGCGGTGATACATAGCGTAGCCTGCCTAGGAACGACTTGGCGTTTGCAAGATGCTGCTACTGGTGCCGCTGCTGTTGTTGCTGTGGGAGGCAATACATCTACCCAGTGGGCTGTCACAGTCGTGTAGTCCTTAGTCTGCCCTGTTCCACTTGTCCACATGTCCGTGGTTAAGTGGACAGTGGGTACAACTGCATTTTTTAGGACACTGAGGACACTTTTTCTGACGTCTCTGTACAGTCTTGGTATCGCCTGCCTAGTGAAATTGAACCTACATACGATTTGGTACCGTGGACACACTACCTCAAAAAAATCTCTAGTCCCACTGAACTAACGGTGGATACCGGACGCACGTCTAACACCAACATAGCTGTCAAGGCCTCAGTTATTCGCTTTGCAACAGGATGACTGCTGTCATATTTCATCTTCCTCACAAAGGACTGTTGGACAATCAGTTGTTTAGTTGAAGTAGTACAAGTAGTCTTACGACTTCCCCTCTGGGATGATGATCGACTAACAGCAGCAACAACAGCAGCGGCAGCAACAGCAGCAGTAGGCGTTCCACTCAAGGATCCTCTAGAGGAATCCCGGTTAGGAGAGGACTCCTCAGTCTTGCCAGTGACATGGCCTGCAGGACTACTGACGTTCCTGACTGGGGAGACAGTTGATGATGAGGGAGTTGGTGGTGTGGCTTGCAGGAACTTGGGTACAAGAGGGAGAAGGAATTTAGGTGTCAGTGGACTGCTTACGGTCTTACCCAAAGTTTCACAACTTGACACTGACTTCTGATGAATGCGCTGCAGGTGACGTATAAGGGAGGATGTTCCTAGGTGGTTAACGTCCTTACTCCTACTTATTACAGATTGACAGAGGCAACACACGGCTAAACACCTGTTGTCCGAATTTGTGGAGAAATAAGTCCACACCGAAGAGGTGGCTTTTTTGGTATTTTGCCAAAGCATCACAATAGGCTTATTCATCCCATGGACAACAGGTGTCTCCCCCGGTGCCTGATTTAAACAAACCACATCACCATCAGAATCCTCCTTGTCAACTTCCTCCTCAGCGTCAGCGACACCCATATCCTCATCCTGGTGTACTTCAACAGTGACATCTTCAATTTGACTATCAGAAACTGGACTGTGGGTGCTCCTTCCAGCACTTGCAGAGGAAGTGCAAATGGTGGAAGGAGCCACCTCTTCCCGTCCAGTGTTGGAAAGGTCAGGCATCGCAACCACCGACACACTTGGGCTCTCCTTGGGTATTTGTGATACCATCTTAGAAGTTAGAACGCACAGTTCTTTGCTGTGCTTTTACCAGCTTAACTCTTTTCCTTTTTCTAGCGGGAGTATGAGGGCTTCCATCTTCTTGTGAAGCTGAACCACTAGTCATGAACACAGGCCAGGGCCTTAGCCGTTCCTTGGCACTCCGTGCCGTAAATGGCATATTGGCAAGTTTACATTTCTCCTCAGACCATTTAAATTATTTTTTTTGGGGTAATTTTACTGAACTTTTGCTTTTTGGATTTGACATGCCCTCTACTATGGCATTGGGCATCGGCCTTGGCAGACGACGTTGATTGCATTTCATTGTCTATGTCATGACTAGTGGCAGCAGCTTCAGCACTAGGAGGAAGTGGTTCTTGATCTTTCCCTATTTTATCCTCAAAATTTTTGTTCTCCATTATTTTTCTGGAGTTGTATAACATAATATGCGGTAGAGATGAGCGGGTTCGGTTTCTCTGAATCCGAACCCGCACGAACTTCATGTTTTTTTTCACGGGTCCGAGCGACTCGGATCTTCCCGCCTTGCTCGGTTAACCCGAGCGCGCCCGAACGTCATCATGACGCTGTCGGATTCTCGCGAGACTCGGATTCTATATAAGGAGCCGCGCGTCGCCGCCATTTTCACACGTGCATTGAGATTGATAGGGAGAGGACGTGGCTGGCGTCCTCTCCATTTAGATTAGGAGAGAGAGAGAGAGATTGACCTGAGGCTGATACTGTAGAAGAGAGTGCAGAGTTTAGTGACTGACCACAGTGACCACCAGCAGTGCAGTTGTTTTATTTAATATATCCGTTCTCTGCCTGAAAAAAACGGTACACACAGTGACTCAGTCACATACCATATCTGTGTGCACTGCTCAGCCCAGTGTGCTGCATGCCTGCATCATCTATGTATATATTATATATCTGACTGTGCTCAGCTCACACAGCTTATAATTGTGGGGGAGACTGGGGAGCACTGCAGTGCCAGTTATAGGTTATAGCAGGAGCCAGGAGTACAAGACAGTCACATACCATATCTGTGTGCACTGCTCAGCCCAGTGTGCTGCATCATCTATGTATATATTATATATCTGACTGTGCTCAGCTCACACAGCTTATAATTGTGGGGGAGACTGGGGAGCACTGCAGTGCCAGTTATAGGTTATAGCAGGAGCCAGGAGTACATATTATATTAAAATTAAACAGTGCACACTTTTGCTGCAGGAGTGCCACTGCCAGTGTGACTGACCAGTGACCTGACCACACTGACCACCAGTATAGTTAGTAGTATACTATATTGTGATTGCCTGAAAAAGTTAAACACTCGTCGTGTGACTTCACTTGTGTGGTGTTTTTTTTTTTATTCTATAAAAAACTCATTCTGCTGACAGACAGTGTCCAGCAGGTCCGTCATTATATAATATATATACCTGTCCGGCTGCAGTAGTGATATATATATATTTTTTATATCATTATTTATCATCCAGTCGCAGCAGACACAGTACGGTAGTTCACGGCTGTAGCTACCTCTGTGTCGGCACTCGGCAGTCCATCCATAATTGTATACCACCTACCCGTGGTTTTTTTTTCTTTCTTCTTTATACATACATACTACTACATCTCTTTATCAACCAGTCTATATTAGCAGCAGACACAGTACAGTACGGTAGTTCACGGCTGTGGCTACCTCTGTGTCGGCACTCGGCAGTCCGTCCATAATTGTATACCACCTAACCGTGGTTTTTTTTTCTTTCTTCTTTATACATACATACTACGACATCTCTTTATCAACCAGTCTATATTAGCAGCAGACACAGTACAGTACGGTAGTTCACGGCTGTGGCTACCTCTGTGTCGGCACTCGGCAGTCCGTCCATAATTGTATACCACCTAACCGTGGTTTTTTTTTCTTTCTTCTTCATACATACATACTACGACATCTCTTTATCAACCAGTCTATATTAGCAGCAGACACAGTACAGTACGGTAGTTCACGGCTGTGGCTACCTCTGTGTCGGCACTCGTCAGTCCGTCCATAATTGTATACCACCTAACCGTGGTTTTTTTTTCTTTCTTCTTTATACATACATACTACGACATCTCTTTATCAACCAGTCTATATTAGCAGCAGACACAGTACAGTACGGTAGTTCACGGCTGTGGCTACCTCTGTGTCGGCACTCGGCAGTCCGTCCATAATTGTATACCACCTAACCGTGGTTTTTTTTTCTTTCTTCTTCATACATACATACTACGACATCTCTTTATCAACCAGTCTATATTAGCAGCAGACACAGTACAGTACGGTAGTTCACGGCTGTGGCTACCTCTGTGTCGGCACTCGGCAGTCCGTCCATAATTGTATACCACCTAACCGTGTTTTTTTTTTCTTTCTTCTTCATACATACATACTACGACATCTCTTTATCAACCAGTCTATATTAGCAGCAGACACAGTACAGTACGGTAGTTCACGGCTGTGGCTACCTCTGTGTCGGCACTCGGCAGTCCGTCCATAATTGTATACCACCTACCCGTGGTTTTTTTTTCTTTCTTCTTCATACATACATACTACTACATCTCTTTATCAACCAGTCTATATTAGCAGCAGACACAGTACAGTACGGTAGTTCACGGCTGTGGCTACCTCTGTGTCGGCACTCGGCAGTCCGTCCATAATTGTATACCACCTACCCGTGTTTTTTTTTTCTTTCTTCTTCATACATACATACTACGACATCTCTTTATCAACCAGTCTATATTAGCAGCAGACACAGTACAGTACGGTAGTTCACGGCTGTGGCTACCTCTGTGTCGGCACTCGGCAGTCCGTCCATAATTGTATACCACCTAACCGTGGTTTTTTTTTCTTTCTTCTTCATACATACATACTACGACATCTCTTTATCAACCAGTCTATATTAGCAGCAGACACAGTACGGTAGTTCACGGCTGTAGCTACCTCTGTGTCGGCACTCGGCAGTCCGTCCATAATTGTATACTAGTATCCATCCATCTCCATTGTTTAGCTGAGGTGCCTTTTAGTTGTGCCTATTAAAATATGGAGAACAAAAATGTTGAGGTTCCAAAATTAGGGAAAGATCAAGATCCACTTCCACCTCGTGCTGAAGCTGCTGCCACTAGTCATGGCCGAGACGATGAAATGCCAGCAACGTCGTCTGCCAAGGCCGATGACCAATGTCATAGTACAGAGCATGTCAAATCCAAAACACCAAATATCAGTAAAAAAAGGACTCCAAAACCTAAAATAAAATTGTCGGAGGAGAAGCGTAAACTTGCCAATATGCCATTTACCACACGGAGTGGCAAGGAACGGCTGAGGCCCTGGCCTATGTTCATGGCTAGTGGTTCAGCTTCACATGAGGATGGAGGCACTCAGCCTCTCGCTAGAAAAATGAAAAGACTCAAGCTGGCAAAAGCAGTAGCACCGCAAAGAACTGTGCGTTCTTCGAAATCCCAAATCCACAAGGAGAGCCCAATTGTGTCGGTTGCGATGCCTGACCTTCCCAACACTGGACGTGAAGAGCATGCGCCTTCCACCATTTGCACGCCCCCTGCAAGTGCTGGAAGGAGCACCCGCAGTCCAGTTCCTGATAGTCAGATTGAAGATGTCAGTGTTGAAGTACACCAGGATGAGGAGGATATGGGTGTTGCTGGCGCTGGGGAGGAAATTGACCAGGAGGATTCTGATGGTGAGGTGGTTTGTTTAAGTCAGGCACCCGGGGAGACACCTATTGTCCGTGGGAGGAATATGGCCGTTGACATGCCTGGTGAAAATACCAAAAAAATCAGCTCTTCGGTGTGGAACTATTTCAACAGAAATGCGGACAACAGGTGTCAAGCCGTGTGTTCCCTTTGTCAAGCTGTAATAAGTAGGGGTAAGGACGTTAACCACCTCGGAACATCCTCCCTTATACGTCACCTGCAGCGCATTCATAATAAGTCAGTGACAAGTTCAAAAACTTTGGGTGACAGCGGAAGCAGTCCACTGACCAGTAAATCCCTTCCTCTTGTAACCAAGCTCACGCAAACCACCCCACCAACTCCCTCAGTGTCAATTTCCTCCTTCCCCAGGAATGCCAATAGTCCTGCAGGCAATGTCACTGGCAATTCTGACGAGTCCTCTCCTGCCTGGGATTCCTCCGATGCATCCTTGCGTGTAACGCCTACTGCTGCTGGCGCTGCTGTTGTTGCTGCTGGGAGTCGATGGTCATCCCAGAGGGGAAGTCGTAAGCCCACTTGTACTACTTCCAGTAAGCAATTGACTGTTCAACAGTCCTTTGCGAGGAAGATGAAATATCACAGCAGTCATCCTGCTGCAAAGCGGATAACTGAGGCCTTGACAACTATGTTGGTGTTAGACGTGCGTCCGGTATCCGCCATTAGTTCACAGGGAACTAGACAATTTATTGAGGCAGTGTGCCCCCGTTACCAAATACCATCTAGGTTCCACTTCTCTAGGCAGGCGATACCGAGAATGTACACGGACGTCAGAAAAAGACTCACCAGTGTCCTAAAAAATGCAGTTGTACCCAATGTCCACTTAACCACGGACATGTGGACAAGTGGAGCAGGGCAGGGTCAGGACTATATGACTGTGACAGCCCACTGGGTAGATGTATGGACTCCCGCCGCAAGAACAGCAGCGGCGGCACCAGTAGCAGCATCTCGCAAACGCCAACTCTTTCCTAGGCAGGCTACGCTTTGTATCACCGGTTTCCAGAATACGCACACAGCTGAAAACCTCTTACGGCAACTGAGGAAGATCATCGCGGAATGGCTTACCCCAATTGGACTCTCCTGTGGATTTGTGGCATCGGACAACGCCAGCAATATTGTGTGTGCATTAAATATGGGCAAATTCCAGCACGTCCCATGTTTTGCACATACCTTGAATTTGGTGGTGCAGAATTATTTAAAAAACGACAGGGGCGTGCAAGAGATGCTGTCGGTGGCCAGAAAAATTGCGGGACACTTTCGGCGTACAGGCACCACGTACAGAAGACTGGAGCACCACCAAAAACTACTGAACCTGCCCTGCCATCATCTGAAGCAAGAAGTGGTAACGAGGTGGAATTCAACCCTGTATATGCTTCAGAGGTTGGAGGAGCAGCAAAAGGCCATTCAAGCCTATACAATTGAGCACGATATAGGAGGTGGAATGCACCTGTCTCAAGCGCAGTGGAGAATGATTTCAACGTTGTGCAAGGTTCTGATGCCCTTTGAACTTGCCACACGTGAAGTCAGTTCAGACACTGCCAGCCTGAGTCAGGTCATTCCCCTCATCAGGCTTTTGCAGAAGAAGCTGGAGACATTGAAGGAGGAGCTAACACGGAGCGATTCCGCTAGGCATGTGGGACTTGTGGATGGAGCCCTTAATTCGCTTAACAAGGATTCACGGGTGGTCAATCTGTTGAAATCAGAGCACTACATTTTGGCCACCGTGCTCGATCCTAGATTTAAAGCCTACCTTGGATCTCTCTTTCCGGCAGACACAAGTCTGCTGGGGTTGAAAGACCTGCTGGTGAGAAAATTGTCAAGTCAAGCGGAACGCGACCTGTCAACATCTCCTCCTTCACATTCTCCCGCAACTGGGGGTGCGAGGAAAAGGCTCAGAATTCCGAGCCCACCCGCTGGCGGTGATGCAGGGCAGTCTGGAGCGACTGCTGATGCTGACATCTGGTCCGGACTGAAGGACCTGACAACGATTACGGACATGTCGTCTACTGTCACTGCATATGATTCTCTCACCATTGAAAGAATGGTGGAGGATTATATGAGTGACCGCATCCAAGTAGGCACGTCACACAGTCCATACTTATACTGGCAGGAAAAAGAGGCAATTTGGAGGCCATTGCACAAACTGGCTTTATTCTACCTAAGTTGCCCTCCCACAAGTGTGTACTCCGAAAGAGTGTTTAGTGCCGCCGCTCACCTTGTCAGCAATCGGCGTACGAGGTTACATCCAGAAAATGTGGAGAAGATGATGTTCATTAAAATGAATTATAATCAATTCCTCCGCGGAGACATTGACCAGCAGCAATTGCCTCCACAAAGTACACAGGGAGCTGAGATGGTGGATTCCAGTGGGGACGAATTGATAATCTGTGAGGAGGGGGATGTACACGGTGATATATCGGAGGGTGATGATGAGGTGGACATCTTGCCTCTGTAGAGCCAGTTTGTGCAAGGAGAGATTAATTGCTTCTTTTTTGGGGGGGGTCCAAACCAACCCGTCATATCAGTCACAGTCGTGTGGCAGACCCTGTCACTGAAATGATGGGTTGGTTAAAGTGTGCATGTCCTGTTTTGTTTATACAACATAAGGGTGGGTGGGAGGGCCCAAGGACAATTCCATCTTGCACCTCTTTTTTCTTTTATTTTTCTTTGCGTCATGTGCTGTTTGGGGAGGGTTTTTTGGAAGGGACATCCTGCGTGACACTGCAGTGCCACTCCTAAATGGGCCCGGTGTTTGTGTCGGCCACTAGGGTCGCTAATCTTACTCACACAGTCAGCTACCTCATTGCGCCTCTTTTTTTCTTTGCGTCATGTGCTGATTGGGGAGGGTTTTTTGGAAGGGACATCCTGCGTGACACTGCAGTGCCACTCCTAAATGGGCCCGGTGTTTGTGTCGGCCACTAGGGTCGCTAATCTTACTCACACAGTCAGCTACCTCATTGCGCCTCTTTTTTTCTTTGCGTCATGTGCTGATTGGGGAGGGTTTTTTGGAAGGGACATCCTGCGTGACACTGCAGTGCCACTCCTAAATGGGCCCGGTGTTTGTGTCGGCCACTAGGGTCGCTAATCTTACTCACACAGTCAGCTACCTCATTGCGCCTCTTTTTTTCTTTGCGTCATGTGCTGATTGGGGGGGGGGTTTTGGAAGGGACATCCTGCGTGACACTGCAGTGCCACTCCTAAATGGGCCCGGTGTTTGTGTCGGCCACTAGGGTCGCTTATCTTACTCACACAGTCAGCTACCTCATTGCGCCTCTTTTTTTCTTTGCGTCATGTGCTGATTGGGGAGGGTTTTTTGGAAGGGACATCCTGCGTGACACTGCAGTGCCACTCCTAGATGGGCCAGGTGTTTGTGTCGGCCACTAGTGTCGCTTAGCTTAGTCATCCAGCGACCTTGGTGCAAATTTTAGGACTAAAAATAATATTGTGAGGTGTGAGGTATTCAGAATAGACTGAAAATGAGTGGAAATTATGGTTTTTGAGGTTAATAATAATATGGGATCAAAATGACCCCCAAATTCTATGATTTAAGCTGTTTTTTAGTGTTTTTTTAAAAAAACACCCGAATCCAAAACACACCCGAATCCGACAAAAAAAATTCGGTGAGGTTTTGCCAAAACGCGGTCGAACCCAAAACACGGCCGCGGAACCGAACCCAAAACCAAAACCCAAAACCCGAAAAATTTCAGGCGCTCATCTCTAATATGCGGCACAGGTGAGCGTACCCCTACACCACACAGGGCAAACCCTGTAAAAATTATATTTGGATTAAATGTTAATAACCCCTTTATTCGGTGTAAATAATATACAGCACAGGACAGCACCACTGGTCTGATGCAGGAAAACACAGCGACACTGTAAGGGACTTATTATACAGCAGCACTGGACATATGGCAGCAGAGGACACCACCACTGTGACTGATCACTGGACTGACTGATGCACAGGACACTACCACTGGTCTGATGCAAGACAACACAGAGACACTGTAAGGGACTTATTATACAGCAGCACTGGACATATGGCAGCAGAGTACACCACCACTGTGACTGATCACTGGACTAACTGATGCAGCATAAGACACTACACTGGACAGCCCTATAATCGCCACCCCACTTTCCCGCCCGCACAGACACTGAGGATGGAGCCATGTCCTCTCACTACACTCTCCAGGACTGGAGTGAAAATGGCAGCGACGCGCGGCTCCTTATATGGTACCCAAACCCCGCGAGAATCCGACAGCGGGATGATGACGTTTTGCTTTGTTCTGGTTTCCGAGTCTGGTCGGAAAACCCGAGCCGGGCTTGGGATGTAAAGTTCGGTAGGGTTTGGTTCTCTGAGAACCGAACCCGCTCATCTCTAATATATGTATATATATATATATATATATATATATATATATATTTTTTTTTTTTTTTTTTGAATGTAACTATCCTGCTGCTACTAGTATTTAAACTATTGGCTTTGGGAAAAGTGTGTTGGTAATATACTATACTTTCTACTAAGGTTTTACTTTGAGTGGATGTTATGTGTGGCTGCTTCGGCTCGCTGCGTAGCGACCTGCTTGCCGCTGTGACTCTTTCCTGTCATATTCTGTCTCCTAGCAATTAGGATACTGGCTGCTATGTGCAGCAGCACACCTGTTGGAATGCCTCATTACCTGACTCCAGCCTGATTACTCCTGTGATTGGTCTCTCTCCCGTTTATTAAGGTTCCTGGTCAGTTCCACCCTGCCGGTGATATTCTCTAATTCCTGCACCTAGGGCCTAATTCAGAGTTGATCGCAGCAGCAAATTTGTTAGCAGTTGGGCAAAACCATGTGCACTGCAGGTGTGTGTTCAAACTGAAATCTAAATTGCAGTGTAAAAGTAAAGCAGCCAGTATTTACCCTGCACAGAAACAAAATAACCCACCCAAATCTAACTCTCTCTGCACATGGTATATCTGCCACACCTGCAGTGCACATGGTTTTGCCCAACTGCTAAAAAATTTCCTGCTGCGATCAACTTGGAATTACCCCCATGGTTTTGCCCAACTGCTAACAAATTTGCTGCTGCGATCAACTCTGTATTACCCCCCTAGTGAGCTTGTCTCACGGTCGCTGTACCCTGTGCAGTTCCCAGTCTGCCTGTCTATTCCCATGTCCTGGTGCCCTGCCATTGTGTACCTGTATACTTGAATCCTGCCTCAGTCCTCAGTGTGCTGGCCATGCCAGTCCTGTACCCATGCCATGTTGGATTCTGCACTGTACCTGCTATCCAGTGTCTATTCCTGCTCCGTATCCTTGTATTACCGTGGCCCTCCAGTTACTCTCATGTCTGGTCCTGATCCATGTCCAGGCTCCTGTCAAGTCTCTGTAAATATACCCTACCAGCTCTGGTTCCTTGTACAGAGGCGTCATCGGGTGTGGTGACACCCGGAGCGCACTCTGTATTATCACCCCCCCCCTTCCCACCGTGGCAGCCCGAAAAGGGTGTGTGGTCTAATCCCAAAGGGGGCGTGGTCTCTCTGATCTTTTTTTTTCTTCGCTCCGGGGGCATGTCCAGCTTCCCCGAAGATGCTGGTTGCCCCCGGAGACTGCTCAGCATGCAGTGCCGGCTCTTCTCTGTGACAGGAGCCGAGTGCTGCAGGAGTTTATCTCACTGCAGCACTCGGCTCCTGTCACTACAGAAGAGCTGGCACTTTGGTGTCACCCCTTCCGAGGGAGACACCTGGGTGTGGGCCGCACCTGCTTTCTGACGCCACTGTCTGTGTTGATAACCACAGACGCACAGGCTGGATGTAGTAAATTCACTCCAGCTGTGTCAGTAGTCGCAAGTCTGCAGTATTTCCAATACATCTAAACCAGAACCCAAGTTACAGCTTAGCCACTATGTGTTATTACAGACTGCGGTCTAGTCACACAGTTCATCCAGCTAGTCTCTCTGCAAATAGGTTCATGTTGTCATCACTCTGCTTTCAAGCTCGCTACACACCCAGCAACTGTTTGTTTCTCACCAGTTACCCGTTGCCTGGCTGTGTTCACCTTCAACAAACCCTTTGTTACTTCAGTTATTATTGTCCTAAAACCAGTGAATATCCAGTCCTGCAGTCTTCAGTCACCATGTGTTGTCAAGCCTGTCTGCAGTTATCATTTCTGTATCCAGTCTGCCTGCAATCAGCTCTTGCCTTGCCAGCTGCTACACTCCAGGTTTATTACCTTGTGGTCTCCATTCTATTGTGTGAGCCCCTACTGCTAGAGGTTTAAGTCCAGGTGGCATCTCAAGTACTGGTGAGTGCATACAACTCTAAGGGAACATAAGCAGTTGATACTGGCAGGGTCTCACACACGTAGAGACCCTTTTACACCTTACAGCGGACAGATTCCTCTTTTTACACATTATGACAGACAGCGCCCCCCTTTTTACACATTACGGCAGACAGCGTCCCCTTTTTACACATAACGGCAGACAGCGTGCCCTTGTTACACATAGCGGCAGACAGCGTACACTTTTTACACATAACGGCAGACAACGTGCCCTTGTTAAACATAGCGGCAGACAGCGTACACTTTTTACACATAACGGCAGACAGCGTCCCCTTTTTTACACATTAAGGCAGACAGCGTCCCCTTTTTACACATTACGGCAGACAGCGTACACTTTTTACACATAAGGGCAGACTGCGTCCCCTTTTTACACATTACGGCAGACAGCGTGCCCTTGTCACACATTACGGCAGACAGCGTCCCCCTTTTTACACATTACGGCAGGCAGATTCCCCATTTTTACACATAGCGGCAGGCAGCTTCCCCATTTTTACACATAGCGGCAGGCAGTCCCCCATTTTTACACATAGCGGCAAGCAGATTCCCCCTTTTTACACATTGCGGCAGGCAGATTCCCCCTTTTTACACATAGCGGCAGGCAGTCCCCCATTTTTACACATAGCGGCAAGCAGATTCCCCCTTTTCACACATTGCGGCAGGCAGTCCCCCATTTTTACACATTGCGGCAGGCAGTCCGAAGGAAGAAAGAAAGAAAGAAAGAAAGAAAGAAAGAAAGAAAGAAAGAAAGAAAGAAAGAAATAGACAGAAAGAAAGAAGAATTATACTTACCCTCTCCGCAGGCTCAGGCTCCTCGGTGCAGCTTGACGATTCCCGGGCAGTAGAGAAGGAGGAGGAGGGAGGTGGAGGAGGGATCCGCAGCAGCGCTGTGTTATTGGTGGAGGCGCTGCTGCTGCTGCCCCTCTGCTTCACTATAGGCTGTTCTCGGAAGACAGCCTATAGTGAAGCAGAGGAGCAGCAGTAGCAGCGCCTCCACCAGTAACAAAGCGCTGCTGCGGCTCCCTCCTCCACCTCCCTCCTCCTCCTTCCCCCGTACCGCTGCTCCTCTCCTCTCTCCGGGCGGCTGTGTGCTGCGGGCAGCGGTTGCCCGCAGCACACAGCGGCATGTAATGAGTTAGTTTGACTCATTACATGCTTTGGGCCCCTGGACCGAGGCGGGCCCCAGTGCAACGCACTGGTTGCACTGGCGGTAGTTCCGCCTCTGGCAAGGTGTCTTTCACCTTGCGATCTACACTAACTTTTCTTGCGATTTTGACTATATAGTCAAAATCAAAAGAAAATATCTCACCGTGTGTACACACCCTCACAGTCCCTGTGCCTGATGGATCTGGGGACTTTGAGAATTTGCCAGTACAATGAGGAATGTGGAGCAAAAGGCAAAGTCCCAGCACAGTTGCTCAGTATTTATAATTTATGACTAGCTGTTCTACCCGTTCTTCGCACGGGAGTTTCTGATTTTCACGGTTGTACATATAAATGAGCATTAAAAATGTTGTAAATCTATAGAGATGTAAATTTGAAATGTGATAATGTTAATAAATCTTAATCCATGGTTCTTGGCGTTACCCGAGGAGCACCCGTAGCAGATACGGTAAAAAGTGGCAGGACCATTTTTGTAGTTTATTAAATTGTACACACTGGATGTGCAAATCAAATTTTGATCCGTTTTGGTGTCATCGATAATGCAAAGCAAGTCACGCATCGGTAATGACGTCATTATGTCAACCCCCTTTTCATCCCCTTAGGGGAGATTTATTAAAATTCTGATTATATATTTTTCCTATTTCCCACCTGAAGAATACCTATATTATTTTCAGCTTCCTAACATATCGGGAAGTAAGAGAATTAGTGATGAGTCAGTCAGTCAGTGAATGAGTGAGGGCTTTCACATTTATATATATAGATTAGTTGTAATGGTTATTCAGAGATTCAGCTCCAACATATATTTCCCAATATCCCAAATTCGTGCATGATAAAAAAAAAATATATACAGGTATATAAATACAATCAAATGAACTGCTTTCAATGTGCAAGTGGACAGGATCAAGGAGGCTGATCTACTCTCCTGGAAGTGTGGGAGAACTCTTTAAAATCCATAAGTCTCCCAGACACCCCAGAGTGTATGCAAGTATGGGTAATGCTGTCGCAACTTTTATATTAAAAATTGTGGAGTATACTGGTCTATGCCCACCTTATGCACACATCTCTGATCAAAACGCAGCAAATTTCCAGCAGTATATAATGCTGTACCTGTATATAATGTCCACATGCACCCTTGGGTTCATATATATATACCTCGCTGGCTACATTCTCAGAATGCTGGCTCTTAGGGTTAGGCGCCACCAGGGGGGTTAGGGTTCTGTGCTACGATAGAGTTAGGGATAGGGGTAGAAAACTCACATAAACCCCTACTCTGCACTGGTCACCCCTGGAAGTGCTGTTTACATGGCTACCAAGATCTGGAAGAAGACTGGCATTATTGCTAGTGATGAGCGGGTTCGGTTCCTCGGAATCCGAACCCGCCCGAACTTCAGATTTTTTTACACGGGGCCGAGCGACTCGGATCTTCCCGCCTTGCTCGGTTAACCCGAGCGCGCCCGAACGTCATCATCCCGCTGTCGGATTCTCGCGAGGCTCGGATTCTATCGCGAGACTCGGATTCTATATAAGGAGCCGCGCGTCGCCGCCATTTTCACACGTGCATTGAGATTGATAGGGAGAGGACGTGGCTGGCGTCCTCTCCGTTTAGACTAGAGTACTAGAGAGAGACACAAATTTTGGGGAGCATATTATTAGGAGGAGTACTACTTGCTGCTGATAGTGTGACCAGTGACCACCAGTTTAATTAATCCGTTCTCTGCCTGATAAAAAACGATACACAGTGTGACACAGTCACATACCATATCTGTGCTCAGCCCAGTGTGCTGCATCATATGTAATACTGTATATCATTATCTGACTGTGCTGAGTGCTCACTGCTCACACAGCTTGATTGTGGGAGAGACTGGGGAGCAGTTATAGCAGGAGTACATATTTTAAGTACAGTGCACACTTTTGCTGCCAGAGTGCCACTGCCAGGGTGACTGACCAGTGACCACTGACCACCAGTATTGTGATTGTCTGCTGACCACCAGTATATTGTGATTGTCTGCCTGAAAAAGTTAAACACTCGTCGTGTGGTGTTTTTATAAACGCATTCTGCAGACAGTGTCCAGCAGGTCCGTCATTACATAATATATACCTGTCCGGCTGCAGTACTAGTGTGATATATATATATATATTTTAATTTTATCTCATTATCATCCATTCTATATTAGCAGCAGACACAGTACGGTAGTCCACGGCTGTAGCTACCTCTGTGTCGGCAGTCGCTCGTCCATCCATAATTGTATACCACCTACCCGTGGTTTTTTTTTTTTCTATCTTCTTGATACTAGTAGCTTACTTTAGGAGTCTGCAGTGCTGAGTCTGACAGACAGTGTCCAGCAGGTCCGTCATTACATAATATATACCTGTCCGGCTGCAGTACTAGTGTGATATATATATATATTTTAATTTTATCTCATTATCATCCAGTCTATATTAGCAGCAGACACAGTACGGTAGTCCACGGCTGTAGCTACCTCTGTGTCGGCAGTCGCTCGTCCATCCATAATTGTATACCACCTACCCGTGGTTTTTTTTTTTTTTCTATCTTCTTGATACTAGTAGCTTACTTTAGGAGTCTGCAGTGCTGACAGACAGTGTCCAGCAGGTCCGTCATTACATAATATATACCTGTCCGGCTGCAGTACTAGTGTGATATATATATTTTAATTTTATCTCATTATCATCCAGTCTATATTAGCAGCAGACACAGTACGGTAGTCCACGGCTGTAGCTACCTCTGTGTCGGCAGTCGCTCGTCCATCCATAATTGTATACCACCTACCCGTGTTTTTTTTTTTTTCTATCTTCTTGATACTAGTAGCTTACTTTAGGAGTCTGCAGTGCTGAGTCTGACAGACAGTGTCCAGCAGGTCCGTCATTACATTATATATACCTGTCCGGCTGCAGTACTAGTGTGATATATATATATATATATATTTTAATTTTATCTCATTATCATCCAGTCTATATTAGCAGCAGACACAGTACGGTAGTCCATGGCTGTAGCTACCTCTGTGTCGGCAGTCGCTCGTCCATCCATAATAGTATACCACCTACCCGTGGTTTTTTTTTTCTATCTTCTTGATACTAGTAGCTTACTTTAGGAGTCTGCAGTGCTGAGTCTGACAGACAGTGTCCAGCAGGTCCGTCATTACATAATATATACCTGTCCGGCTGCAGTACTAGTGTGATATATATATATATTTTAATTTTATCTCATTATCATCCAGTCTATATTAGCAGCAGACACAGTACGGTAGTCCACGGCTGTAGCTACCTCTGTGTCGGCAGTCGCTCGTCCATCCATAATTGTATACCACCTACCCGTGTTTTTTTTTTTTTTTCTATCTTCTTGATACTAGTAGCTTACTTTAGGAGTCTGCAGTGCTGAGGGTGGGTGGGAGAGCCCAAGAACAATTCCATCTTGCACCTCTTTTTTCTTTCATTTTTCTTTGCGTCATGTGCTGTTTGGGGAGTGTTTTTTGGAAGGGCCATCCTGCGTGACACTGCAGTGCCACTCCTAGATGGGCCAGGTGTTTGTGTCGGCCACTAGGGTCGCTTAGCTTACTCACACAGCTACCTCATTGCGCCTCTTTTTTTCTTTGCGTCATGTGCTGTTTGGGGAGTGTTTTTTGGAAGGGCCATCCTGCGTGACACTGCAGTGCCACTCCTAGATGGGCCAGGTGTTTGTGTCGGCCACTAGGGTCGCTTAGCTTACTCACACAGCTACCTCATTGCGCCTCTTTTTTTCTTTGCGTCATGTGCTGTTTGGGGAGTGTTTTTTTGGAAGGGCCATCCTGCGTGACACTGCAGTGCCACTCCTAGATGGGCCAGGTGTTTGTGTCGGCCACTAGGGTCGCTTAGCTTACTCACACAGCTACCTCATTGCGCCTCTTTTTTTCTTTGCGTCATGTGCTGTTTTGGAGGGTTTTTTGGAAGGGCCATCCTGCGTGACACTGCAGTGCCACTCCTAGATGGGCCAGGTGTTTGTGTCGGCCACTAGGGTCGCTTAGCTTAGTCATCCAGCGTCCTCGGTGCAAATTTTAGGACTAAAAATAATATTGTGAGGTGTGAGGTGTTAAGAATAGACTGAGAAAGAGTGGAAATTATGGTTTTTGAGGTTAATAATACTTTGGGATCAAAATGACCCCCAAATTCTATGATTTAAGCTGTTTTTTAGGGTTTTTTGAAAAAAACACCCGAATCCAAAACACACCCGAATCCGACAAAAAAAATTCGGTGAGGTTTTGCCAAAACGCGGTCGAACCCAAAACACGGCCGCGGAACCGAACCCAAAACCAAAACACAAAACCCGAAAAATTTCAAGTGCACATCTCTAGTTATTGCAGCTGCTGGGGCCAGGTAGGTAATCTATAGGTCACTAGGGATGTTAGGCTGACATTCTATAATGTTGACATAGCAGTCACGTAGATATGATGCATGTCGACCTAACATACAGTACCACTCCTTACAGCATAGAACGGCTCCTGTTCCAATCATGCCTGTGTGTTAGCATTGTATTGTGCAAAGGGGTGTAGTACGGTCTGCTGGCGGTCGGGCTCCCGGCGACCAGCATATTTGCAGGTCATTAACTTTAATGAACTGGGCTGCTCACTCGTGCTGTCAAGTTTACTATGTTATAGAATTTGTAATACCAACAGGAGAAGCTGGAAAAGGTCTATGAAGTGTATAATTGGCATTTCAGTGTCAGAGCACACCAATTAATCCATAATTATTGGCAAACACGTCAACAGTATTTCTTCATTCTCCCCCTAATGTAAAGACGTCTAAAACTTTATTAATTGACATTGACAAATAAATAAGCTCAAAATATCATTAGTGCTTACATTGGTATAGCATGGAAGGGCTTCGTAACCTTGGTAACAGTTATCCTCTAGATATATAAAATCCATGATGTTTAAGTATAAGCCAATGGAACTGGAAAGTGAGGAAAGGATATTAAAGGCAATTTAATTAGGTTAGGCACACAAATGAACATTTGGGTTCTGTAATACTGTACACTGTATGACTGCACTGAATTACATACTTGATATAACTGAAATGTTTAAGTCCAAGCTTTTGCATGCTAGTCTACAGTACTGTACAGTATATCAACTTTTAAAAAAAAAGTGTTTCTATGTGATATGCAGTATGAGACCCAAGTATACACCATGGTACCTGTGAGATCCAGCAATGCCTGGCCTCCTGATTGTTTTGGTTGAGTTGTCCTAGTTTACATATACTATAATGCAGCCATGGGCACTCTGGTCTATTACCTTCAATGTGAAATCACATTGGACCTATTTATTTATTACATTTACTTCTATAGTGCCAGCATGATCTGTTGTGAAGAACAATATGGAACAAAATATTAATGAAACAACCTGGAGAGGTTTACAAAGCTAGACTGGGTCCTAGGGACATTGGGGTCTATGAACTAAGGGGGCACTTGTGATACTCCCAAAATGGGGTACTTGTGATACCCCAAAATGCGGCATCACTTTAAAAGGGCTTGTGTGGGGGCGGCATCTTTATTAAACTTCTGTCGGCAAACACGTGCATTTAGTAGTGATGTGCACCTGAAATTTTTCGGGTTTTGTGTTTTGGTTTTGGGTTCGGTTCCGTGGCCGTGTTTTGGGTTCGGACGCGTTTTGGCAAAACCTCACCGAATTTTTTTTTGTCGGATTCGGGTGTGTTTTGGATTCGGGTGTTTTTTTCAAAAGACCCTAAAAAACAGCTTAAATCATAGAATTTGGGGGTCATTTTGATCCCATAGTATTATTAACCTCAATAACCATAATTTCCACAAATTTTCAGTCTATTCTGAACACCTCACACCTCACAATTTTATTTTTAGTCCTAAAATTTGCACCGAGGTCGCTGGATGGCTAAGCTAAGCGACCCTAGTGGCCGACACAAACACCTGGCCCATCTAGGAGTGGCACTGCAGTGTCACGCAGGATGGCCCTTCAAAAAAATACTCCCCAAACAGCACATGACGCTACTAAAAAAAGAGGCGCAATGAGGTAGCTGTGTGACTAAGCTAAGCGACCCTAGTGGCCGACACAAACACCTGGCTCATCTAGGAGTGGCACTGCAGTGTCACACAGGATGGCCCTTCAAAAAAATACTCCACAAACAGCACATGATGCAAAGAAAAATGAAAGAAAAAAGAGGTGCAA